>NC_092676.1:2008001-2343929 GCF_964355755.1 Antedon mediterranea | reverse complement strand
GCTGGAGAGAGAACCTCACGAACATTGCTAACTCATTGAGTTGAACCAAACATGACACTACTAAATAACACTTAAAACTGGGTCGATGAAATAAAACATATATACCTTAAATTAAATATGTTACACAATGTATGTTTTGCTTAATCTTATGCCTTTAAGTGTACTGAATTTGTTAAAGTCATAAACTGTTGAGAAAAAAACAAACATGGATGTATTTATATAAATTGTTTTTCTGGCTGTTTTACTTTATCGTTTTGATTTAGCTTTTCGCTTTTTTTTTTGTATCTCTATTGAGATCCAGCCACTGATACCCACATCATTGTCGTTGTTTCATTAATTTTCCTTTGGATTTATATAAATTAAAACATAAATTAAATAAGTTGTATATGTTTTCTCCTTATTGTGAATAACGTTTGAATGTATTTTTTCTTGTTATTTGTAAGAGGCTATATAACTTGATTCGGCTGTTGAGAAAAAAAACATATAATAATATTACATGAAATGTAAAATAAAACATGATATGATTTAACTGTTGACGGTAAAAAAACATGTTAGGGCCTATAGGCTATATAAATATAGTGTAAAATACGATATAATTTACAGACACATAGGCTGCAGCAGCAGTTTTTTGTTTGTTTTTATCAAACACAGTGAAATACAAAACAATTGGCACAATGACACGAACAATAGAAGCCTCAACAAGCCTGGCACACCCAACCCAACATATTGACTAACACCCCTATAAATAATAATGGAATAGTCCTATATTCAATACATGCCGAAAACTCAGGTTGATCCATAGACTATAAGGCCTATTAGTATTTATATATGTCATAATGAATTTAAGAACAATCTAATTTTTAAGTATTAGGCCTAATATTGAATATTTTTAATATTAATAACATTTTTAAGATCAGACAATTCATTCATTATTTGTATTGACATTGTCAAGTTCATAATGTAGCTAAATAATCAAACTTGACATCCATCAGAATTCCTAGGCCTAGGCTAGTAATGATGTATTACTACTCAGAGTGTCAAACCACTAGGCCTAGCCAGTATATACTAGTAGTAGACTTATATAAAGTCGGCCTAGGCCTAGCTACTGTAGTAGGATGTAGAAAATGAGAATGGGTTTGTTTTCCGGTGTCAATTTTAGAAGATGGCACATGCACCATCATTGCCACATTTTACTTCTGTTTCACTACATTAAATTGAATTTTAATTCATGTCTATAGATTTTATAACAAATTCTAACCATAATATTAAAAAAGATGCAAAATAATAAAGATAATGGAAGGCTAGGCTCAATTTAGATGTAGACAGAGTTAGAGAAGCCTCCCTCTCGTCGTCAGCGGCGGGATTCATCTCTGTCGCCGCCACCGTAAAAACTAGGTAGAAAGAAAAAGATGTGGAAAGAAGAGAGACAAATAATCTATAAAAGTTACCTTCCATATATGTTTTCTGTGATCTTGTTACGCTTAATTGGACGTTTTAATCTGCCACAATCGGCATTGCGCCTCTTCATATTCCCAATTTTTGCCAATTTTGCACAAATATTGCTGAAAATATAAAGCAATGTACAGTCAGCATACAGTATGTTAGGCCTAGTTTTTTGTGCGAAGTTGGCAGCAGACAGTTCATTGACGGAGATTTGTACTGAGTTTGCGCAGTAGACGTCACTCTTGCGGCGTTCATGAAATTCGATCCCAAAAATCACAATAAAGTCTGCACTGAGCAGAGACTATTCAGTACTGAGACTATTACATAACATTTTCTTGTTTTTTCTGTGATATAATTTGTTCAGCATATTTCTAACAGGTGAATTACACATTCAAACAAAACTGATATTAAAAGAAATAAAAAAAGAACTAAACACAAACATTTTAAAATCACTATTATTTTTAAGTATAATAAAAAAAAATTATGCACAAGGATGATTTTTATTATTTAAACCAAGGCAATCTAGGATGCTGATCTCCGGAGATCAAAGGGTTTATCTGTGGCTGCAACACGATCAGTTCCATGGCCCTTAACAGACACCTCGCACAGTAGAGAATATGCACATAGTACAGTATTGTTGATATTTGTTGCAGCCAGACTTAAGATCAAAGGATTAAAGGCAGTTATGCGTGTACCGTGCACGCATAACTGCCTTTAATTGTAATATAACTTGCATTTCCCATAGCAAAATATTGAAATTTAAATTACACCAATAAATAAAAGAAATCTTTAAACAATGTGGTAACCAATTTATATTTTTTATTCACGATGTACTTAGTAATGCATTTGGGCTCATAGAGGGTGCCTAGAAAACTCAGATATAATACCAAGAAGTAAAATTAAGTTTTCTAGACACCCCTGAAAAAGTTTGAAATACAGACATATCCTCAACTATCTTTCCATGACCCTCTTAGTGCACCCTCAACAGATGTATGTCTATCCATGGGCCTATAAATAGGTCAATGGTCTATCCATGGGCTTATAAATAGGTCAATCATCTATCCAGTGGCTTATAAATAAGTCCATGGGATATCCATGGGCCTCGTATATAATCAATATAAAAACAACTTATATACCTATCTTGTTTTAAATTCTTACTACAGCATATGATTGTCAGTAAATATATTTAATCTACAGTGTAAGCCAATCGATTTCATCTATTAATCGATCAGTTATCAATCACTAAACCAATAATCAATCAGTAAGTACCAAAAAGCACAAAAGCTCTGTCTATACTATCAAACTAGTTTGATAAAAAAGTGTGTCCAAATATACTAGTGATATGACCGAATATGGTATTGATGACACCATCATATCCATATATCATTTGATAAAGATAAACATTAGCATTTTATATTTATATAAATTCTTATTCTATTAGAATCAAATCAAAGAACACCTGCTCTTAAGCTCTGTCTTACACTATCAAAAAAGTATGATATGCCCAAATATGGTAGTGATATGCCCAAATATGGTAGTGATATGACATCACCGTGTCCATATATGGCATATTTGACAGTGTAGACAGAGCTTTAGATACTTGCATAAAAGAATAATACAATATTTAGTGAGTCTTAATATCCTGTTACAAATTCAACATTGTGTGTTCAACATAATAAGCAAACAGGCCATTCTGTACATTTTTATTTAGGTCCTAATTGGTCTTTAATTAGAAACTTAACAGTTTGGAAGAACAATCACATTAATATTTACTACGAATACAATTTTTGATAAACTTACGTTTGAAATAATTAGTTTATGCTTCATACAAAAGAAATACTTGGCCTGCCATTGTTTCATTGGCAGATTAAGATGCTAAATATATACCAACAAAAATCTCACAAAATAGATGGAATTAATTAAGGCAGTACAATATATCCAGTTATTCTCCAGAAAAAAGTTGACAGCAGATCACAAAAACTGCTTAATAAAAATGATTTATATACAAAGTATTACCATGGAGTAATAATTAGTTATTACTCCATGGTATTACCAACATTTTTTATTGATATTTCAACATCAGAACAGCATTAAACGCCATAGAAATAAACCAATGCTTTCCAAACTAACGACAGCAAGGACTTGAACCAAAACCTTTGGATCGGTAAGCAACAAGATAAGCACCAAGCAATAATTGATGAGTGATTCTTTCTAGAAAATAACTTCGATGGACCACATATTATAACACGTAATGAACTGATTAATACACGTAACTAACTATTTTATATTTGCTTAATAAGTCCATATCACTGAAAACAGCTTTGTCTGTTCATGATATAATTCTGATATAATCTACATATAAAAACGCTTGTATCATTTAGGGTTTATTTCCGGCGGATGAAACAGTCCATTCCATGGAACAACAAGCCTATCACATGCCTTGACTGAAGACAAACATACTAAATAAAGTTGTTTCTTTCCCATTTTTGTACAAGTTGCTGTTTAGCTTGCTGCAACTACATCATACACTGGCTATAACCATCCACTTTGTGTCATGTCCCCTCATCTACAACTGTAGAAAAAACATAAAAATAACAAAGTTAAACTAGTAATTATATACAAAAATAAATTATACTGTGAAAACAATTGGTAAAGATTGCGCCTCATAAATATTCAGATTATTATTATTTATTATACTCTATTACACAAGATTTGAACCAGGGATTATGGCATTGATGGACAAGCATTTCAACCATCAAAGTTAATGGATCAGTTTTTGTTATTGGGTAGTCTTTTTATTCATTATGACTTGATGAAAACTCCCAAGAAACCAAACATCCGCAAAACTTTCACAAACTAATTTTTAACACTATTGCAAAACTAAAATTTTGATTATATGTCTCAAATTTTATGACACTACTAAAAATTGCATCCAACAAAACAATGTTTTCGTTAAAAAAAGTTTGAACCAGTTAAAAAATGTTTGGTATTGGGAGAGTTGACCTCAGTTAAAAATGACCTACATTATCAATTTCTTCGTCATCAGCACCTCCTTCGGTAAAATCAAATGTGATCTCGTTATCATCTTCCTCGCCAAATGTCACCGTCTCGTTAATCTTAAATGTATCTGGAAGTTCTCCGTACGTTTTCAAATTCCTTGCTTCTTCCGGCGTGTATTTTAATATGACATCAGCTTTAGCATCTTGGTAATCTCGTAGACCAACTAGAATTATGTCTGCTTGGTTTATCCAAACCTACACACAATAAATAAACATATGTTAATCAAGACTAATTTACCCACGATTGAGTTAACGATTGACCGAGTTAACTCGGTCAAAGGTTAATACAAACCTTTTTCCTCAGTTTTCCTCTAATGTGACACAATCGTTTTACGCCATCAATGCACATTGCTTCTAATCTACCATTTCCAAGCATCTTTATAACTTGAGCATATTCTAAAAACACAAAAAGAAATGTATATATTTTAAACAAAAGAAGACTTGTGGATACGAAAAAAAGATGCAGATTACCAAATTTACTTTACAGGCTAATTCTAAAATTGAGAAGAGATACATAATTATCATGTTAAACATAAAGGTCACGAGTTTAAAAGGTCACAAGTGGAAAAGCTATCACAGTCGTTCTCTTAAGGATCAATAAGCAGCGCTTCTTCATGATTTCTATGGGAGCTCCTATTATGGGATGGAACCACCAGCTATCAGAGTCAAGTAGATCAATCTTCTACCACCTAGAGAACTGAAGAGAAATTGGAAAAATATTAAAATGTTACAATTCTTCAGGATCAGAACATAATATTATTAAACAATGTTTTACCTTGGCCATCATCCTTAAAAACCAATTCTCTTTTTTGATCTTCATTTTCATTCTTTCCCCTTCTTCGATTTTTTCCTCCCTTTCCTGAAGTATAATATTATAATTGAGTTCTATAATTATGTGAGTTTATTAATGTCAACATACTGTTCAACACAATTATTAGCAACATATGGATGGCAGAATTTCTTGTGGCATATATTTTAAAAGATTCCGCTATATATAACAAAGTAAATAAACACAATAGCACAATTAAATATATAACAGATGGAATAGTATAGTAGATATATCAGGGAGTTGTTAACTCCCTGGATATATTAATTACCTAGCCTGGCCTAGGGCCTAGGCCTAGCTACTCTAGGGCCAGGCTAACCAAAATTTTAATTTATTTTAAACAAAAGAATATTTTAATTTTATCTTACTTAAATTCTTTCCAGCCCAAACAAAAACTAGCCATACCTAATTAAGTTCTACACAAACAGTAGGCCTACAGAGTAATGTTAGCTTAGGCGGGCCAGTCATGCCTCCTCTATCTCTACACGGCTCACTAACTAAGGCCTAGGCCTAGGCCTAGCTACTAGCTAGTAGGTAGGTCTATCAATATAATACTCGGAGGCTTACATACAATACGTTCACAGGGAAATCATTTTGGTTTAGTTCTTTAAATAGTCGTTATAAATTACCTTTATTCTTCGGCATATTTAATCTCTGAGTTTATTAACTAACGGTAATAATTTATCACGAAAATCAGTAAACGTTTGAATGTAAGAATGATCAAATTTAGTAATGAAATTTATTAATTACAGAGAGCTGAGAACGCGAAATCGTGCAAATCGTGTGGTACCGGGTAAACTGAGCATGCGTAAACCTTAATGATGGCGGGCTTCATCTCTATTAATAGAAAACTGGTAATGCTGAAATTGCGCAATCAAAGTTTCCGTGTTTATGCAACTTCATGTAAAATAACCTTTACTTTCATTATTTATGTAACTTCAATAAGGACAACTGAAGATTTCCAAGATATCTGTTTAGTTAATATAATTCCTAGACATGAAAAGCTGATTTCTTAGACAGGATATAAATAAGTTTCTAAATCACATTTTTGGATTTTTTTGGATAGACATTTTTTCATTTTACAGATATTGAAAAGCTTCACGAGTCAGAAAGTTTGGAACAACAAATATGTTTAGTTGGGTCAAAAAATATATGTCAGAAGAGAGTAAAACCTAAAACAGTACTGTATCTTTGGTAAGTAGGACACCGCATGATATAGGCCTATACTATAACTTTTTGTGACGGTCACACTACTAATTTAAGCCTGGTAGTGTTTTCATGATACAAAATGCTATCAACTACACTACTAACAATTAAATATCCAAATAGCATTTATGTAATTTATTTAGTTAAAAACTGACGAATAGACAGTTCCCGTCAACTACCGGGCACCGTCAAGGTTAGAAATGATAAAGCCTAAGAGCACATAAGATGGATCTGAAAAGAAATATGCCTGATTCATACCCGCCCAAAGTCTACAAAGACAAGCGACGTCCAACAGGGAAAATGAAAACGTCTGTTCTCGTCATTGGCTTTTTCACGCCAAATGAGGTACCACTGCCAAATGAGGTACCGCACTTGATTTGGCGTCTAAGGCGCCAAATTAGGTACTATTGCAAAATTAACAACAATATTAAATGTATCGATATCCCTGTTGTGACATCACCATGTTTTATTTTCTATAGTTAATAATGAATTGTCAAAATATAATGACTGGTTCATCTCAAATAAACTCCTTATAAACTCCATGAAAACCAATTACATTCTTTTTCATACACAACGTCAATCGTTAGACCTTACTGATTACAATATATTTATTAATGGAGATAACATTAAACAAACGTCAGAGACTATGTTCCTTGGTGTTTTAATCCAGGAAAACTTGAGATGGACCAGTCATCAGAATCATATTGCAAATAAAATTTCTAAAACAATTGGGATTATAAATAATCTTAAGCACACTTTTCCCTGGCGTATCCTTATTTCACTATATAATTCTTTAATTTTACCTCATCTTTATTATTGTAACATTATTTGGGCTGCTGACTATCCATCACATCACAATCTTCCTTCTCCCATGATGAATTTATTTAACACTGCTGATTTCAACCATGGTCATAATTTAAGAAGTACTGTTCATAAGTTTCAGTTAACTATTCCTTTTGTAAGATTAACTAGTTCTTCCCACTTTATTTGTTTCTGGCCCTTTAAATTGGAATCAATTAGATACTAGTATTGTTAACTCTTCCTCTCTCCCAACTTTTCGTAAAAAATAATTATATACAAATGTATTTTTTTCTTTTGTTTATGGGTCTTGCGTGACAAGTATTCTCTTTTTATTGTATTGTTATACCATTGATAGAAACTAATAAATGTTGAATTATTATTACATCATTATTTGAAAAATAAAGCACAAAAGTAATCAGCTTATTTTGATTTTGTCGGATCGATCGAAAGCAAAAGTGCTCGGTCACGGTCCGCAAAATCGTATGATATGCCAAATATGCACCCAAAAAAATGTTTCTTGCCACGCGAACGATATAAACAATTTAAGCCCTCTGTTGGCAAATAAATGAAATTTTTTGAAATAATATGCTTACCGTAAATCTTCTAATTGTAACCCTGGGTTATTATTCTTTTTTTTAGGTTGGTTACTATTAGAAGGGGGTTACTATTAGAGTAGTGGGTTACTATACTAATTACTAATCTTAAATTAGGCACCTGAAAATAGTCCCACCTTTAACTTTTCCGGTCAGCAACTCATAACAAAATAATAAAACAGTATGAATAAACAAATTGGTTGAATTCTGACTTTATTTTATAAACTAAAAAACACTCAATCCTGCGCCACTACCAAGATCAACATGCATTATCTCCTTATTTTCAAAATACGGCTGCATCACGAGCAGTCATTTTGTCAACAGTTTTTGTGACAAAAACCCATGGGTAACTGTTAGAGTAGTGGGTTATTATTATAGATTGACTTACATAAGGTTGGTTACTATAGAAGGGGATTACTATAAGAGTGTTGGTTACTATTAGAAGGGGGTTACTATTAGTATTAGAGTGTCGGTTACTATTAGAAGATTTACGGTATTTTATTTTATATGTTATTTAAGCTAATGTTAAATGACGTAACAGCTTCACTAGAATTTTTTCGTACCTCCTCCCCCTCCGACTTGCTACAATATGAACGATAGGCCTATATATAGCGAGCTGATCAAGAACAAAAGACAACATAACATACTTTAATTTAACTCATGTTTATTGGAAAATTAGGTTTGAAAAAAAGTATTTACAAAAAATAATGTAATTTTTTTTTAAACCAGATCAACCGGAAAACTCAACATTCGTAAGCTTAGAGGAACTGATTTCATGCTTTATGCGATCTGATGAATTCCCGGCGACTGAATTCTGTGGCTCTACAGGCCGCGTCTGCTTCTTCGACGTAGCTGAAGAAATTTTTTTTTTGTACAAAATAAATAATGCCTTCTTTCGCCGCAACACATCGCATATAATTGCTGGTATTTCTATAAAAGAAAAAGTAAAAAAAAAAATATTTATTTTATTCCGTATTCTTTAAGGGTCGCACCAAAAAGTTGTATTGGACAATAATTTAGGGTAATGTGTTACACAAAGATCTCCTGTATCTTTTTTTTTATATAAACAATATTGGGATTAAATAAAAATGTGAACTTGTGACTTCTTTATTTTTCGGTCACACATTCCTTCACACCACCACGCAATTCAATGCTATACACACATACAGTATTTCAACAGTCTTCTGAGGTAAATGACAAAAAATCGTTACTTACAGAATATCTTCACGACAATGATTGTCAAGTCTTGTGGCTGACAGTGGCAGATTGCGTATGCAGCTTATACGTTTGGTTGTATATGGTTTTCTGTTAAAATGTTAAACAAATATGATTGGTTCAGTATCGAACGTAGATTGTAAACTAAAACAAAAATGAAATTGCCACCGATATTATTTATCATTTCCTGGTCGATATTGATATTACAATGAAATTGGGTAATAGGCCTACGTTCTGATGAATATATTTGGTGTCTGTTTCATGTAAGGTAAGGTTAAGGGTTAGGGGAATACTACACTATGTAGAACACTATACCCAAATATTTCAATAATAAATACTAACTGGTCGTTATTTTTTACCTTGGGTCTTGCCACGTGTCTTTTTTTTATGTAATTCTACCATTAAATGATAGAGAGCCTATATGTAAAACAGAGAAATATAAAAATTATTTAAACGTCGGACATAATCACATCACAATGCATTAAATTGTTTAATTGCTTTTCTTGAAAATATTATGTTCACTTACTTCATTGTTCCAAATCCCAATCGGTCTCGTTCTACGTTCAAACATCTTTCTGGATTACGAAAATATTTTTGGTGCCGTTTTCTTCAGAAAGAAATACCGTATACATTAGTTTGTAAATTATTAATTAGTAATTCATGTAACCCAGCTTATGTTGTTTCATTTATAATCATTATAATATAATGTGTGTAGATTTTGTATTTTGTATCATTTTTTAGAGTAATGGTTTTGCTTACTTTGCATCAGGCACATTCTCTGCCATCACTTGCAAAAGGTATGCCGAAATATCATCAATCTATGTTTCAAAAAAATGTAAAAAGTATATGAATCAGCATGGATTTATGACATAATAATTATTTTATATTTTCTGTATTGTGTGCGTGAGGAATAGCCTGACAGAGAAGCCTGATTCCCAACGGGCCAAAGGCCATGCACGCAAAGCTATAGATAACCTTTGTGGGGTCGGGAAAGCTTCGATATTAGGAATTCAAAGGTACTGTAGTGTAATCATCCTGGGGAGTAGACAAACTCAGTTAGGTATTGTTTTATTTTTATCACAACATTTATTATTTTTCTCCCCGATAATAATAAAAAGTGTATAATGAAAATAGTAATTACTGTAACCTTAGATTGAAAGGCAGGCTAAACCGAGGAGTTGAGTTGTGGCTTGATGGTTATGATGCTTGGCTACCACTCAAAGGGTCCTGGGTTTAAGTCACATGTGTAGCGACCATATTACGTAACTGTTTAAACTACGCAACCTCCTCTCTTGTGTACCGCCATGGCCGGATCTATAAATACACCTATCCTTAAAAGTAAAAGTAAAGTCTAAAGTTTCATATCCAGTATTGCTTTCATTTTTCTACCATAACTTTATGTGCTACAGTATTTATTGTTATATAAAAAAAGTGTAAATTTGCTTGCATATAAAATGTTCTTTCATTCTAATGACCAACTTCATAGTTTCCAGCAATATCCAGTACATATTGATATTGTACATTTTATGGTTCAGTTGATAGTGCCATCATCTGGTGGAAAGTTAGCTTTTCAACAACCTAATGGCCATGAAGCAAGCAAGTATGTATTAGTAAGTGCCTGTACTGTTCCTTATGTTCTACTACCTGTGCAACCGGTCAGTCCTGTTGACCATTACATGCAATCAAATGCTACACCACCGAATAGTCATCTTGGTAGTCCAGTTTTGAGCCGCAGACCAACAAATGCCGGTTAAGGTACTAAGAAGAAGAAAAGAAAGAATAAAAGTAAGAAGGATTCAGAACCAAAAGGTCAGTTAAGTAAGGAAAGCATTGATGAAAATGACAGTAATAGAACATCTGTGATAATGGACAATGTCCCATCCAAGATATCATCTAAAGAGGAGTCAATGATACCAAAACCAGTGAATGTCAGTGATGTGCCAATCTGGCCGAAGATTCGAACCACAAATTACAAAACTCAGAAGAAGACGGAAACAACTAGTCCTGAAGAACCAGAAAGATTACCAGATGGTAAAGTGTTATGCTTGATGAGAGGCCTTCCAGGATCTGGAAAGACTACATTAGCCAGGAAGTTGCAGAGAGAGGGAGCCATATACAGTACAGATGATTATTTCATGAAACGTAATGGAGATTATGAGTATAAAAGAGAGCTGTTAACAAAGGCACATGAATGGAACCAGAAAAGAGTCTATGAGGCTTTAGAGAAAGGAATAACTCCTGTGATAGTTGATAATACAAACATACAAAAACATGAAATGAGGCCATACATAGACATGGCAAAAAAGATGAATTATCATGTTGTGATAAGGGAACCAGATACGTCATGGAAACGGAATCCGAATCAGTTGGCAAAGCGATGTGTTCATGGGGTTCCAAAAGAAAGAATAATATTGTTACTGCGCTGGTTTTAACACTACGGAGGAAAGTTCTGTAGATCAAAGGTCAGAGGTGAAGATTAAGAAGGTGCCCCCTGATAGACCACTTCACCAAGGGACTAGTTCAGAAACCAAGAGAATCAGTAATAAGAAACGTATTCATTCTCTTATCAAAGAAGATAAAATATAAATAAGTGATGATGACGAAATCGACAGAAACATACATAGAGATTCGTTTGAGGTTGAACCAGACATATTTTTCGATGATGTGAACCAATTAGAATCAAATCACAAAGTTACTGCAGTAACTCGTAAAGCTGCTGCAGTAAATGTGTATCCAATAGGAAAGAGCGACAGCTTTACAAGAGGAAAGCTTTGCTGCGAAGCCTTGTATTCCTTCTGACATCGCCACTGATTTGGATATTTCATCAAAGGCTTCACAAGTGCAAGATAATTTAAATATTGCATGCTGTTCAAAAGATTTCCAAAAATTGATAAAGACGTTTTAGAGAACTTCTTCTCTGCTAGCCAGTACAATCTTAGTAATACCATTCGTAATATTGAGAGCTCGTACAACTTGCATCCTGAACCAATCCACATCGTGCTCTCTGCCAAAGCAAGAGAAGAGCTTGAGAAACAGCTGCTGCTTCAGGCAGAAGAAGAAATCCAGAAGGGGACCTCTGACACTGTTGACCACCAACTCAATAAAAATGAAGAGTTGGATATTGATTACCCGGACGATGCAGAGTATGTGGATTTCCGTGTCCATGCAATTCTGCACAGGCGACTCCAGGCTGAATGTTTACAAAAAGCGTCTGAGGCACACCAGAAAGGACAGGGACAACTTGCTTCCTATTATGCCGAAAAGGGTCGTGAACATAAGGAGAAAATCAAAGAGGCAAATCAAGATGCAGCTAACAGAATTCATCAGACTTTAAATAAGAATTACTTGAAGTCAAACATCCTAGACTTGCATCACTTTCACGTTGATGAAGCCATCAATGTGTTGGAGGAAGCTTTGTTGAAGAAGAAGCAAGAACTGAAGGTGATGGAACAAAAGCCAAAGACTCTCCACTTGTCAGTGATAACAGGGAGAGGCAAGAACAGCCCTCAAGGTATTGCTAGAATTAGACAAGCTGTCCAAGAACAACTAAAAAAACACAATTATCAGTTTTATGAAAATACTCCAGGCATTGTCAAGATTTCCCTAAAGCCGATCATATGCTGATTCACATTTCAAATGATGATACTTTGTGCTACAGTATTTAACTGTTATATTGTATATATAATGTACTATTTTTGTTCCAGCACCAGAACTGTATCTTTGAAACAAATGTAAATTTGACGGACTATCTTTAAAATGTCCATTCATTTTCCAGCAAAGTATTTTTACTTTTGAATATTGAAGAACAGTAGACTTTCTGTTTCTTTATATATTTAAAAAATGCGTTTGCAAATATTCAATATTCACCTGACTGCTTTGTGGTTCCAACGATCATTGACTTATTGTCCATTTGCCTACATGTATTGCCTTGGCGAATGTATTGCCTTGTTGAATGCAGAAACTGTCAGAAGAGGCACGTCAGTTTGTCAGTCATTACCAATATATATATAGATATAGTGAAAGAAAAGCAAAAACAGATTGCATTAGAAATTGAAAAGAATAAGGCAAAGTACAAAAGAAAGTTAGAACGAAGTTTTAAAGGAAACGATGTTAAAGCGGCTTGGCAAACCATGCAGGATATCACTGGCTATGGTAGTCAAAATAAAAGGAAGTCGTCACAGCCAAAAAATGAGTCGAATACTACAGATGATCTTAACACATTTTTTTGCCGTTTTGATCAACATGATTTTTCAAAAGAGATAGATGATTTAAAGGAACAATTAAATAAGGAAAAGGAGGTGAGTGGAAAAATCGTAATAAATAAAGGAGAGGTTCGATCGGGTTTTAAGAAAGTTAAAATAAATAAGGCGACAGGTCCAGACTATGTTCCAAATCTGGTTCTAAAGTCATGCTGTGACCAACTGTCAGGAGTTTTCTGCGATATTTTTAATACATCCATGGAATGTGGAAAAATTCCTAAGATCTGGAAAACTTCAGAAATTAGACCGATTCCGAAAATAAAATATCCAGTAACCCAAAACGATCACCGACCAGTCGCAATCACTTCAAATGTTTTGAAGTGTTTTGAACGCATTATTTTGAATCGTATACTTGACCAAGTGGGCGTATCGATTGATCCTACTCAATTTGCCTACCGACCCAAGAGAGGAACTGATGACGCTATTATTCTTTTCTTGCATAATATTTTTCAGCATATTGACACTAGGAATACGTTTGTCAGGGCACTCTTCGTTGACTTTTCGAGCGCTTTTAATTGCTTACAACCGCATTTGTTGATTAGGAAATTACGAGGGATGGATATTAATCCCAACCTTTCACTTCTGACCATGGACTTTCTGCAACAGAGACCTCAATACGTTCGCATGGACAGCAACGTTTCCAGCACAACGCTCTGCAATACGGGAGCACCACAAGGATGCGTCCTTTCGCCGTTTTTGTTTTCACTATATACTTCCGACTATGAAACGTTAGGCGCAGTACAACCTCAATGATAAAATACGCGGATGATACTGTAATCTCCGGTTATCTTCGTGGAGCAGATGCGTCACCGTACACAAATGAGGTTGACAAATTTGTGGACTGGTGTGATACAAACTACCTACAACTAAATAAAAACAAAACTAAAGAAATAGTATTTGATACAAGACGTAAAATCTTTGGACATGATAAGTTAATTAAAGGTGTAGAAATAGATCAAGTAGACGAACAAAAATACTTAGGAACTATTGACAAAGGTTTCAAATTTAATACTCAAATAAATACCGTGTTTAAAAAAGCAAATCAAAGGCTATATTTCTTAAGAAAACTAAAACTATATAAAATTGATAACGTTTTCTATAGGGCTATAGTGCAAAGTGTTTTAACTATTAGTTTAATATCGTTGTTTTTTGGTCTTACAAATGAGAACAAAGAAAAATTAGAACGAGTTAGGAAGCGTGCAGGCAAAATTATTGGCTCTGACCTATCAACTATTCAACAAACATATGAAAAAAAGAGTATTACATAAAGTTAACATGATTATGAATGACCACACACACCCACTAAATAAGTACTATGTTTTAAACAGATCTGGTATCAGGCTACGTCCACTAAGAGGAGATCATGATCGGTCTTCGAAAGTCATTTGTTCCAAATTCTTGCCATTTATATAACGCAACTATTAAAAGATAGATTGAATATGTAATTTGTATATAATACTGATAATATTTTTATATATCTTATATGTTACGATATATATTTTTTGATGTTTATTCATATTTTTGTAAGATCTTGTATTTTTGTATTCATGACTTTATATATTTTTAATTAATTGTTTGAGAGCTTGTTAACGAACCAAATTTCCTTTTGGACCAATAAATTTCTGTATTCTGTATTCTGTTGTAATGGTAGTCGTGTCGAGGGCCAAGGCAATAACGATGGCACACAATTATTCAATGTACAAAATATAATATTTATTCAATCAAAAAGTAATATTATAAAACAATGTGAAACGTAGCGATTCTGAACTTAACTACAAAACATATATTTATATTAAGGGGACCGGAAGGATGACTAATTAAATGGTACCACATCCCGATTGACTTTCCTTGGAAGACCCACCTCAGGAATGTAGTGTTCCAAGTTAAGTAGGCATCGGGGAGAGTAAGGGGTGAATAGCCTGTGTGACTAACAGGGTTTGGTCCCACCATGTTACATCTGTATTGTCCAAATGTCAATATACAGTCAAATATTAAATAATAAACCAGTAACAACGTTAAGGACGTTACCTGGACTTGATTGATTAATGCATTCGGTTAATAAAATACATATTTCAATTAATAATCAAAGAAATTATTCATTTTCATTATTCATGACCTTGATTTACAAAACCATTTTGACAAAAATTTAAAACAGTTAGTTTCTATCATAACAACAAGGAAATACAAGTTTCGGTAATGAAAAGGAAAGGCCGGGATTTTTATGCAAAGTGGTGAGTAAATATAGCCTAGTAATCTAAAAAAAGACAATGGAAACAATTTGGTTGAAGAAGAATTAAGAATAATAGTAATGAAGAGTAAAGAAAATGGCTTTTTATACAAATGGCGATTGATAACAGTATAAAATATAAAATCAGAAACAATTTTCTTGATGAACAATCAAGAAAACAGTGGAATATAGTAGCATATTCAGCTACTAAAAAACATTAGTACTGTTTGTAGCTAACAGTCAATGATGTACAGTAGCTACGAGAAATAAAGTGGTTTGGTTTTTGCTAGAAAAGGGAACAATCTCTGTTCAAGCTGCTGGGTTGTCAAAAGTGGTTAGGTTGAAACCTTACCATCCGTACTGGTAGCTATGGCCTTGACAGTCAAATATGTAGAGGATAGGTGGGTGAGGTGGGTGGGGGGGGGGGAGAAGTACTGTAAATATAAGGAGTTTGAATAATAAGCAGAAATTGTAATTTTAAAGGAGAAATTGTAATTTTAAAGGAATATCTGTTACTAACAGTAACATAGAAAACAATTGAATTGTCAATAAACTGTAAACAAAATTACAAAACAGTTTATGCATTTGTAAATTGGTAATGTTACTTTTTTATTTTTTATGTTTTAAATTCTATTAGAATATTACAGTAAATCTAAAAATCCAACAATACAGTGTTTCAAACGAACAGTTCATAAACATTTCGATTGTCAATTTTAAGATGTTTTGTTAATTGTACCACTAATGAGAAGATAATAACACATTTTATTGGAATACTACGAGCGGTGAAAAAAAAAAATGTATACAGTATGAAACTTGGTAAAGCATGAGGATCACAAACATTGGCAAATTATCAGGACAGTTAAATTATAAATTACAACCTTGTAATGGAGGCAGGACCTCAGTAAAATGAGCTCATTTTATTGAGGTCCTGACTCCATTACGAGGTTGCAATTTATAAATTATCTGTGTTGATTATTTGCCAATTTTTTGGGTGAATAATAAATGAAACGCGGTGAATTACTGAATTATTTAAATGCAAATTGACAATGTTCTAATCAAGATATCAATTGTAATAAGAAAGACAAAATCACTACCTCTTTCTTTACATATGTGCATCTAAATCAACAAACAATTCTCCACAAACAGGTAAAGTAAATAGTTAATTGTTTCTTCATAATGTTCACAAATATTAAATTGTTCCAGTTCTTTTAGGTCCAATGTTCTTACAGCACATCAAATAACTCTTCGCAAATAGTAAATCATCAGATCCTTTTGTGTTGCATAAAGTTTAAACTGAGTTATAGAGTTCTTGTTACATCATTAATGAATCAACCAATTCTTTACATGCCAATATCAAATTGTTCACATCCTTTTGTATACCATCTGATCAAAAAGTTCTTGTCACAACATGTGCACATCAACACATTTTTCACAGGCAACTAGTTCAGAAGATCATTCATTATTACAGGAACAATGTTTTCCAGATGAAATCCACTGATTTATACTAAACTTGAATTTCAGCTTTGCAGCTAAAACACAGGCGAGTAAGGTACAGTATATTCTCATCAAAACATTATTTTAGTTAATAAGCAGCAACAATTGTTTTTGTAATATTCTTCCAACTATCTTCTTGTTGATGTAATCAATTTCTTGTTTGCAAACCTTGATTTACTGTGTATTGGTAGCAGAGGTGAACATTTCTTATAAAGTGTACATTCTGCAGCGTATGAAACGTTCAGCATGAGTTTGTCCAACACAATGGTTGTCGAACATTTGAGATTTATGCACAAAAAAATGTTAGGTAGTTTGATAAAGCTTTTCTTATTACAAATTTTGGTAAAGATTATCTTTAAATTGAAAAAAATTTAAATTAAATTCAAACCTCCGAACATAGAGGCAAGACCTCAATAAAATAGCACATTTTATTGGTAAATAATGGAACACGATGAACTGTTGAATTTGTAAATACAGTAGCTGGATTTTGGTGTTTTTTCATATGTATAAGCATTATTTACTGAAGTTTAATTTTAAATTTCAACTTAAGCTGTTAAGATTCTTTTTACAAAAACAAAGATTGAAATTATAATGTTTTATCAATCAAATAGACAAAGCAAGAATACAAAGAAATGTGAACGGGTAAAGTATGAGACAAAGGAAAGGGACTGGGGAAGATTGTGTAATACAGGGTAAAACATGTGTATTTGCAGTAAATACAATTTGACAAGTAACTGAAAAAATATAAAATGGGACAAAGTAATCAATGTTGCCATGAAGGAAGGGACTGGGGAAGATTGTGTGAAGGGTAACAAATGTGTGAAGGATATAGGAGGTATTTGCAGTAAATACAAATTGATAAGTAACTGAAAAAAATATAAAATGGGACAAAGTAATCAATGTTGCCATGAAGGAAGGGACTGGGGAAGATTGTGTGAAGGGTAACAAATGTGTGAAGGATATAGGAGGTATTTGCAGTAAATACAAATTGATAAGTAACTGAAAAAAATATAAAATGGGACAAAGTAATCAATGTTGCCATGAAGGAAGGGACTGGGGAAGATTGTGTGAAGGGTAACAAATGTGTGAAGGATATAGGAGGTATTTGCAGTAAATACAAATTGATAAGTAACTGAAAAAAATATAAAATGGGACAAAGTAATCAATGTTGCCATGAAGGAAGGGACTGGGGAAGATTGTGTGAAGGGTAACAAATGTGTGAAGGGTATAGGAAGTATTTGCAGTAAATACAAATTGATAAGTAACTGAAATAATATAATAATAATATTACACATCGATGTGTTTGCACGTGATGTCATTTTAAATGATACAACCCTAGGCGTTTCTACGAAGACCTTTGGTGTTGCCTTTCTTGATGAAAACGTTGTTGTTGTTGTTGTTGTTGTTGTTGATGTTTTTTCTCATAAAAGGGAAATATATTTGTCACAGTTTACTTTGATGCATAGTGCTGTCAAAGTTCTTTTACGTAAATTAGAACGTTTTCATCTTCTTTTTTTAAAAATGAATTGAAGTTAAAATCATTTATAACAATAAGATCATATATCAGAAATATCTTCCTATACAAGAGGTCGGGGAAGAAATTTTGTCCCTCCTCCTAGGAAAAGCAAAATCAATTGTAAAGGTTGGTCTTCGATGCAAATCAACCAATGATCCAGAAGTTATTTTTTCAATTTTAAGACAAAATTTTAGTGATGAGCTTCTGTCAGACACTCCTATGGCTGATTTCTACAGCACAGGCCCAAAGGCTTGTGAAACCGCTTCCGGTTTATGTTTAAACTACAGGTACATTGTGAGAGAATATAAATATGGATGCTGTAGACAATCTAATTTGCCATAGCCAAGGAGGACCAGACGGATTCAAAACCTCTGCCATCAACAGTTTGGTCAAAAAACTTGAAAACTCCGAACTGACAGAACTGATAAATGCAGTTATTTCAAATGGCACTAAAAAAAAAAATTAATTTGTTACCATTCGAAGGACCTTGGATGGACGTACAGTATACAGGTATTCAATTTATAAATAATTTATTAATTATGCTATTTAAATGCCTACAGTGATGAAGAAGAAAGTAATGATACCACACACAGCCACCTTCTACCCATCCTGGGGCAGAAACTACAGAACCAGCATTGTCAACTACTCTCACTAATACGACTCCATCAACAACTTTAATGACCACATCACTTGTTCAGAATTCAACAACTCATTTCTTAAATGAAACATCTGGACAAGAGACAGTGCAGACAAGTCGAGGTGAAACGTTGACAGATCTCCAGGGCACATTTGTTTGGCTACAAACTGAAGGAAAAACCACAGCAAAAGTTGAATGTCCATACAACCCAGGCAACTTTTCAACAAGAAAATGGTAAAAATACAACTATGACGTACTACCAATACCAATGTTTAAATATACATCTATCATTTTGCATCCCGACCAGATTCACTAGAACTTGGAATTCCATACCCAATCTGATTCGTGATGTTTTTGTTAATGGTTCTTTTATTAATTTTAAATTATCTCTAAAGCTATATTTTAAATCTCGGAGAGAAACTTTTTAAATTTTTAAATGAAATGATATGTCTACTATATTTGTATATATTCTTGTTATTTGTTATTTATGTGTTGGAGAGACACACCTTACCGGTGACAGCGTTTGTTTAATGCTTTTGTCTTTCCTCGGCCTCGTGTCTTGTTTTTCATATATATATATATATTTTTATGTTTTTTTTGTAATTATTATTTTATGTTTATTGCCGAAATGAATAAAATAAATAAAATAAATCAATTAACCTATATTATAATTCTTTTAGAATTATTTTCTTACTTCTCGTTTTTGTATTGTGTCCATGTCGTCATTAGCTGAAAACATCTACAGTAGACAGTATTTCGTTATCGTTTACATTCTTTTAGTTTTCTTCCTCTGCTTTTCAATCAAGACACACTTTCTTCTCCTTTTTTTGTGACCAATATATCTATTTCTATATTTAATTCTTTCAAAATAAATTAAAGATGTTTTCCAAATTTAAATCGTACCAAATTCTCTTACGAAAGCGTCTTGACACGCAATTTTTAGGCTTTGGTGTCAACAGAGGTCACTGCAGGAAGTCAAACGTGCACATTGAAAATAATATGGATATTATGAATATTTTTTAAATTAATAAGAAATATATCAGAAATACATACAATCGGATGATGGATCCCGCGCCTAACTTTCATAACACCAGATAATTTGTATCGACAAAGAAATATTGAAGCAGCTGCCAATATGTACAAAGGTGATCAACGTTAATCGATGGGTGTGGCATAGCATATATTGCGCCAACGGGAAAGTTTTTATCCTAAAACATTGTTTTCAAACAACTTTCAGTTGTGTGCCTGTTATGTATTGGTCATTATTGTACTTTTTTTCAGAAAGTGCATTGCCACTTTCTACTATGCTGATGGATAAGACGTCCTCTGCTGGCGACTTCACGACCGATGACTTCGAGATTGTCGTTACGGTAATGGAAAACTTGGCAAACAATATTGCTGTTTATAAAGATTCTAGCAGACAGGTTATGGGGAAAGTGATGGAAAGTGCAAGTCAAATGGCAGAAGATGTAGACCAGAAAGTACTGCATGACGGCGAGAAAGAATCACAATCCAGTACCAGGTACAGTATGCCTAAAAACTGCACAAAGAAAAGCAGCAATTCGTACGTCATCAAAGTTTATAACACACCATATCTTTGCCATTTTATTGGTTAATTATCACGTGATCCGCAGTGAGAATAAAACTATTTGAAAGCCAACAAAACCGTCTCGGAGTATTCATTGCGTGAACGTCACCTCAAATCCTGAATTTGGTGTGTAACCAGCAAGAACCGGTTACATTCTTTGGTGCCGTGACCAGGATTTTGAGGAAGAGATCACCAACTGAAGTTCAAGTAATCTACTGCAACCAAGCTACGCTTAATAGTTCATCCGTCGGACGTGCCATTGACTAGTTACATCAAGTACAACTTAAATCTGATAAGTTTAATATATTTTAATTTTTTATATATTTAATATAATTGCAATCTGTATATAATATTATCATATCAATTGTATCGACTCCCCGAGGGAGAGGAAGGGGTCGTGGGATGATAAGACCAGGACCACAGTCTGTACCAACCCATGTTGATAATATTAGGTTAAGAGCAGATAGAACTTAGACCATAACGGCCCCTCTAATACAACCACAAATAGTAATGAAGCAAGAGATAAGGCAACCTCCAGTCTTTCGTGGCGAGTCCGCTAAAGTACCCTATTTAGATTGGGAGGACCAAATAAGATCATATATCAGAAATATCTTCCTATACAAGAGGTCGGGGAAGAAATTTTGTCCCTCCTCCTAGGAAAAGCAAAATCAATTGTAAAGGTTGGTCTTCGATGCAAATCAACCAATGATCCAGAAGTTATTTTTTCAATTTTAAGACAAAATTTTAGTGATGAGCTTCTGTCAGACACTCCTATGGCTGATTTCTACAGCACAGGCCCAAAGGCTTGTGAAACCGCTTCCGGTTTATGTTTAAACTACAGGTACATTGTGAGAGAATATAAATATGGATGCTGTAGACAATCTAATTTCCTATAGCAAAGGACGACCAGACAGATTCAAAACATCAGCAATAAACAGTTTGGTAAGAAAACTTAACAAGTCTGAACTGACAGAACTGATCAATGCAGTTACATCTAATGGAACAAAAAAAACTACATGTGTTACCATTCGAAGGACCTTGGATGGACGTATACAGGTATGGGGAACGTGACGGAAAGTGCAAGTCAAATGGCAGAAGATGTAGATCAGCAAGTACTGCATGACGGCGAGGAAGAATCACAATCTAGTACTAGGTATGCCTAAAAGCTGCACAAAGAAAAGCAGCAATTCGTACGTCATCAAAGTTTATAACACACCATATCTTTGCCATTTTATTGGTTAATTAAGTATCACGTGTCGTTCAGTATTCGTTCTACTGAGTGAGTGATTTTACATCTGTTACTATGCCGAGATCTATGTTCGAGCAAATCGGACCGATACCAAGATGGCAGTTTGTTTCTTTACAGACACAGTTTACTTTGATGCATAGTGCTGTCAAAGTTCTTTTACGTAAATTAGAACGTTTTCATCTTCTTTTTTTAAAAATGAATTGAAGTTAAAATCATTTATAACAAAATAATTATTATGTATTGAAAAAGTATTTAATGATAGTCTAGTATTGTAACTTGTAGTTTTGTATAATAATATTGTTGATCAGAAGTGCCAGCTTTTCTTTTTCTAATTACGAAACATTTGAAGAACCAATTAAAACAAACGTATTGAACAGTTTTGTTATATTGGCTACAATTGGGGACTTGGCTCCGACAGATCCGTTATCTCCAATTTCCATAACTCTTATTCACAGACAAACAGACGTAAGTTTTTAATCTGTGTTTATGCCATAGGCATATTAGTTGAAGATACTGTATACATTCTTTTTTATATTTCATTCATAAAACACAACGTAAACTTGCATAAAATAGTGACAGTTTTTTATTCTAATAATAAAGTTTCTTTGAATTATAACAGTTTTGTTTTTTTTGTTTAAAAATGTGTATTCTGGAATTTTACTGCTAACGGTAATGTTATAAAATAGCAATTTTGTAAAGGTTTTTACATAAAATACTAAAATGTGTCTACTGTAGCATCCATACGTTTACCTTTTTAAAGTAAATTGGGGTAGTTTTGTAGATGGGAATCAGTTGTTCATTTTAACAATTTTCTTTTATAATCCAAAATTTCAGGAGGAATCGGAGGTTGGTCAACTAATGGGTGCTGGGTTGATTCAACAAATGATACAAGTACAACGTGTAAATGCAATCATTTCACAAACTTTGCTTTACTTATGGTTAGTGCTTTCATTATCTGAATAATTAGAGCTATGTGTAAAAAATACCAGAGGAATATAAATGCATTTTGTTTTCTAGGATGTATATGGTGATACGGCAGAGCTGCCCGAGAAGCATCAATTGGCTCTCTTTTATATTTCGTATATTGGGTGTGGCCTTTCTATTCTTGGTTTGTCACTGACACTCCTTATTAAATCAAAATACCAGTTGTACGTATTATGTTATGTGGTAATTCAATACAAATTTTAATTAAAATCTAAATAGTGGCTGATACAAACGTGTTCGTAACTGATGTTTAATTGTCTTTTCCCTGCGAGACACTTGCGGCCTAGGTTACTGTGAGATTGCCCATAAATGAAGATAATCCTTCAAAACATGATTTTCAATTTGAATTGCATTGTTATTACAAACAGTATTCTAAAGTCACCATTTTGTATACAGTATGCTATTCACGTATTCAGATATGTGGCACATGCAAGGGAAAGCAGACATAAGTCGGAATTTTCAAAATTGAGATTTTCACAAATACTACATAACCTACATAATCCAAGATTTATAAAAATGCTAAAAAAAAAATATCTTGATACCATGTCTACTTCCTGAGATATCTCAGCCTAAAGTTTTGTAGACCAGCAAGTACTGCATGACGGCGAGGAAGAATCACAATCCAGTACTAGGTATGCCTAAAAGCTGCACGAAGAAAAGCAGCAATTCGTACGTCATCAAAGTTTATAACACACCATATCTTTGCCATTTTATTGGTTAATTATCACATGATCCGCAGTGAGAATAAAACTATTTGAAAGCCAACAAAACCGTCTCGGAGTATTCATTGCGTGAACGTCACCTCAAATCCTGAATTTGGTGTGTAACCAGCAAGAACCGGTTACATTCTTTGGTGCCGTGACCAGGATTTTGAGGAAGAGATCACCAACTGAAGTTCAAGTAATCTACTGCAACCAAGCTACGCTTAATAGTTCATCCGTCGGACGTGCCATTGACTAGTTACATCAAGTACAACTTAAATCTGATAAGTTTAATATATTTTAATTTTTTATATATTTAATATAATTGCAATCTGTATATAATATTATCATATCAATTGTATCGACTCCCCGAGGGAGAGGAAGGGGTCGTGGGATGATAAGACCAGGACCACAGTCTGTACCAACCCATGTTGATAATATTAGGTTAAGAGCAGATAGAACTTAGACCATAACGGCCCCTCTAATACAACCACAAATAGTAATGAAGCAAGAGATAAGGCAACCTCCAGTCTTTCGTGGCGAGTCCGCTAAAGTACCCTATTTAGATTGGGAGGACCAAATAAGATCATATATCAGAAATATCTTCCTATACAAGAGGTCGGGGAAGAAATTTTGTCCCTCCTCCTAGGAAAAGCAAAATCAATTGTAAAGGTTGGTCTTCGATGCAAATCAA
Organism: Antedon mediterranea; assembly: GCF_964355755.1. Classification (NCBI taxonomy): domain Eukaryota; kingdom Metazoa; phylum Echinodermata; class Crinoidea; order Comatulida; family Antedonidae; genus Antedon; species Antedon mediterranea. The sequence goes on along the minus strand of NC_092676.1, from coordinate 2,319,437 downwards.
CCAATGATCCAGAAGTTATTTTTTCAATTTTAAGACAAAATTTTAGTGATGAGCTTCTGTCAGACACTCCTATGGCTGATTTCTACAGCACAGGCCCAAAGGCTTGTGAAACCGCTTCCGGTTTATGTTTAAACTACAGGTACATTGTAAGAGAATATAAATATGGATGCTGTAGACAATCTAATTTCCTATAGCAAAGGACGACCAGACAGATTCAAAACATCAGCAATAAACAGTTTGGTAAGAAAACTTAACAAGTCTGAACTGACAGAACTGATCAATGCAGTTACATCTAATGGAACAAAAAAAACTACATGTGTTACCATTCGAAGGACCTTGGATGGACGTATACAGGTATGGGGAACGTGACGGAAAGTGCAAGTCAAATGGCAGAAGATGTAGATCAGCAAGTACTGCATGACGGCGAGGAAGAATCACAATCCAGTACTAGGTATGCCTAAAAGCTGCACAAAGAAAAGCAGCAATTCGTACGTCATCAAAGTTTATAACACACCATATCTTTGCCATTTTATTGGTTAATTAAGTATCACGTGTCGTTCAGTATTCGTTCTACTGAGTGAGTGATTTTACATCTGTTACTATGCCGAGATCTATGTTCGAGCAAATCGGACAGATACCAAGATGGCAGTTTGTTTCTTTACAGACACAGTTTACTTTGATGCATAGTGCTGTCAAAGTTCTTTTACGTAAATTAGAACGTTTTCATCTTCTTTTTTTTAAAATGAATTGAAGTTAAAATCATTTATAACAAAATAATTATTATGTATTGAAAAAGTATTTAATGATAGTCTAGTATTGTAACTTGTAGTTTTGTATAATAATATTGTTGATCAGAAGTGCCAGCTTTTCTTTTTCTAATTACGAAACATTTGAAGAACCAATTAAAACAAACGTATTGAACAGTTTTGTTATATTGGCTACAATTGGGGACTTGGCTCCGACAGATCCGTTATCTCCAATTTCCATAACTCTTATTCACAGACAAACAGACGTAAGTTTTTAATCTGTGTTTATGCCATAGGCATATTAGTTGAAGATACTGTATACATTCTTTTTTATATTTCATTCATAAAACACAACGTAAACTTGCATAAAATAGTGACAGTTTTTTATTCTAATAATAAAGTTTCTTTGAATTATAACAGTTTTGTTTTTTTTGTTTAAAAATGTGTATTCTGGAATTTTACTGCTAACGGTAATGTTATAAAATAGCAATTTTGTAAAGGTTTTTACATAAAATACTAAAATGTGTCTACTGTAGCATCCATACGTTTACCTTTTTAAAGTAAATTGGGGTAGTTTTGTAGATGGGAATCAGTTGTTCATTTTAACAATTTTCTTTTATAATCCAAAATTTCAGGAGGAATCGGAGGTTGGTCAACTAATGGGTGCTGGGTTGATTCAACAAATGATACAAGTACAACGTGTAAATGCAATCATTTCACAAACTTTGCTTTACTTATGGTTAGTGCTTTCATTATCTGAATAATTAGAGCTATGTGTAAAAAATACCAGAGGAATATAAATGCATTTTGTTTTCTAGGATGTATATGGTGATACGGCAGAGCTGCCCGAGAAGCATCAATTGGCTCTCTTTTATATTTCGTATATTGGGTGTGGCCTTTCTATTCTTGGTTTGTCACTGACACTCCTTATTAAATCAAAATACCAGTTGTACGTATTATGTTATGTGGTAATTCAATACAAATTTTAATTAAAATCTAAATAGTGGCTGATACAAACGTGTTCGTAACTGATGTTTAATTGTCTTTTCCCTGCGAGACACTTGCGGCCTAGGTTACTGTGAGATTGCCCATAAATGAAGATAATCCTTCAAAACATGATTTTCAATTTGAATTGCATTGTTATTACAAACAGTATTCTAAAGTCACCATTTTGTATACAGTATGCTATTCACGTATTCAGATATGTGGCACATGCAAGGGAAAGCAGACATAAGTCGGAATTTTCAAAATTGAGATTTTCACAAATACTACATAACCTACATAATCCAAGATTTATAAAAATGCTAAAAAAAAAATATCTTGATACCATGTCTACTTCCTGAGATATCTCAGCCTAAAGTTTTGTAGACCAGCAAGTACTGCATGACGGCGAGGAAGAATCACAATCCAGTACTAGGTATGCCTAAAAGCTGCACGAAGAAAAGCAGCAATTCGTACGTCATCAAAGTTTATAACACACCATATCTTTGCCATTTTATTGGTTAATTAAGTATCACGTGATCCGCAGTGAGAATAAAACTATTTGAAAGCCAACAAAACCGTCTCGGAGTATTCATTGCGTGAACGTCACCTCAAATCCTGAATTTGGTGTGTAACCAGCAAGAACCTTCTTTGGTGCCGTGACTAGGATTTTGAGGAAGAGATCACCAACTGAAGTTCAAGTAATCTACTGCAACCAAGCTACGCTTACTAGTTCATCCGTCGGACGTGCCATTGACTAGTTACATCAAGTACAACTTAAATCTGATAAGTTTAATATATTTTATTTTCTTATATATTTAATATAATTGCAATCTATATATAATATCATGTCAATTGTATCGACTCCCCGAGGGAGAGGAAGGGGTCGTGGGATGATAAGACCAGGACCACAGTCTGTACCAACCCATGTTGATAATATTAGGTTAAGAGCAGATAGAACTTCCACCATAACGGCCCCTCTAATACAACCACAAATAGTAATGAAGCAAGAGATAAGGCAACCTCCAGTCTTTCGTGGCGAGTCCGCTAAAGTACCCTATTTAGATTGGGAGGACCAAATAAGATCATATATCAGAAATATCTTCCTATACAAGAGGTCGGGGAAGAAATTTTGTCCCTCCTCCTAGGAAAAGCAAAATCAATTGTAAAGGTTGGTCTTCGATGCAAATCAACCAATGATCCAGAAGTTATTTTTTCAATTTTAAGACAAAATTTTAGTGATGAGCTTCTGTCAGACACTCCTATGGCTGATTTCTACAGCACAGGCCCAAAGGCTTGTGAAACCGCTTCCGGTTTATGTTTAAACTACAGGTACATTGTGAGAGAATATAAATATGGATGCTGTAGACAATCTAATTTGCCATAGCCAAGGAGGACCAGACGGATTCAAAACCTCTGCCATCAACAGTTTGGTCAAAAAACTTGAAAACTCCGAACTGACAGAACTGATAAATGCAGTTATTTCAAATGGCACTAAAAAAAAAAATTAATTTGTTACCATTCGAAGGACCTTGGATGGACGTACAGTATACAGGTATTCAATTTATAAATAATTTATTAATTATGCTATTTAAATGCCTACAGTGATGAAGAAGAAAGTAATGATACCACACACAGCCACCTTCTACCCATCCTGGGGCAGAAACTACAGAACCAGCATTGTCAACTACTCTCACTAATACGACTCCATCAACAACTTTAATGACCACATCACTTGTTCAGAATTCAACAACTCATTTCTTAAATGAAACATCTGGACAAGAGACAGTGCAGACAAGTCGAGGTGAAACGTTGACAGATCTCCAGGGCACATTTGTTTGGCTACAAACTGAAGGAAAAACCACAGCAAAAGTTGAATGTCCATACAACCCAGGCAACTTTTCAACAAGAAAATGGTAAAAATACAACTATGACGTACTACCAATACCAATGTTTAAATATACATCTATCATTTTGCATCCCGACCAGATTCACTAGAACTTGGAATTCCATACCCAATCTGATTCGTGATGTTTTTGTTAATGGTTCTTTTATTAATTTTAAATTATCTCTAAAGCTATATTTTAAATCTCGGAGAGAAACTTTTTAAATTTTTAAATGAAATGATATGTCTACTATATTTGTATATATTCTTGTTATTTGTTATTTATGTGTAGGAGAGACACACCTTACCGGTGACAGCGTTTGTTTAATGCTTTTGTCTTTCCTCGGCCTCGTGTCTTGTTTTTCATATATATATATATATTTTTATGTTTTTTTTGTAATTATTATTTTATGTTTATTGCCGAAATGAATAAAATAAATAAAATAAATCAATTAACCTATATTATAATTCTTTTAGAATTATTTTCTTACTTCTCGTTTTTGTATTGTGTCCATGTCGTCATTAGCTGAAAACATCTACAGTAGACAGTATTTCGTTATCGTTTACATTCTTTTAGTTTTCTTCCTCTGCTTTTCAATCAAGACACACTTTCTTCTCCTTTTTTTGTGACCAATATATCTATTTCTATATTTAATTCTTTCAAAATAAATTAAAGATGTTTTCCAAATTTAAATCGTACCAAATTCTCTTACGAAAGCGTCTTGACACGCAATTTTCAGGCTTTGGTGTCAACAGAGGTCACTGCAGGAAGTCAAACGTGCACATTGAAAATAATATGGATATTATGAATATTTTTTAAATTAATAAGAAATATATCAGAAATACATACAATCGGATGATGGATCCCGCGCCTAACTTTCATAACACCAGATAATTTGTATCGACAAAGAAATATTGAAGCAGCTGCCAATATGTACAAAGGTGATCAACGTTAATCGATGGGTGTGGCATAGCATATATTGCGCCAACGGGAAAGTTTTTATCCTAAAACATTGTTTTCAAACAACTTTCAGTTGTGTGCCTGTTATGTATTGGTCATTATTGTACTTTTTTTCAGAAAGTGCATTGCCACTTTCTACTATGCTGATGGATAAGACGTCCTCTGCTGGCGACTTCACGACCGATGACTTCGAGATTGTCGTTACGGTAATGGAAAACTTGGCAAACAATATTGCTGTTTATAAAGATTCTAGCAGACAGGTTATGGGGAACGTGATGGAAAGTGCAAGTCAAATGGCAGAAGATGTAGACCAGAAAGTACTGCATGACGGCGAGAAAGAATCACAATCCAGTACCAGGTACAGTATGCCTAAAAACTGCACAAAGAAAAGCAGCAATTCGTACGTCATCAAAGTTTATAACACACCATATCTTTGCCATTTTATTGGTTAATTATCACGTGATCCGCAGTGAGAATAAAACTATTTGAAAGCCAACAAAACCGTCTCGGAGTATTCATTGCGTGAACGTCACCTCAAATCCTGAATTTGGTGTGTAACCAGCAAGAACCGGTTACATTCTTTGGTGCCGTGACCAGGATTTTGAGGAAGAGATCACCAACTGAAGTTCAAGTAATCTACTGCAACCAAGCTACGCTTAATAGTTCATCCGTCGGACGTGCCATTGACTAGTTACATCAAGTACAACTTAAATCTGATAAGTTTAATATATTTTAATTTTTTATATATTTAATATAATTGCAATCTGTATATAATATTATCATATCAATTGTATCGACTCCCCGAGGGAGAGGAAGGGGTCGTGGGATGATAAGACCAGGACCACAGTCTGTACCAACCCATGTTGATAATATTAGGTTAAGAGCAGATAGAACTTAGACCATAACGGCCCCTCTAATACAACCACAAATAGTAATGAAGCAAGAGATAAGGCAACCTCCAGTCTTTCGTGGCGAGTCCGCTAAAGTACCCTATTTAGATTGGGAGGACCAAATAAGATCATATATCAGAAATATCTTCCTATACAAGAGGTCGGGGAAGAAATTTTGTCCCTCCTCCTAGGAAAAGCAAAATCAATTGTAAAGGTTGGTCTTCGATGCAAATCAACCAATGATCCAGAAGTTATTTTTTCAATTTTAAGACAAAATTTTAGTGATGAGCTTCTGTCAGACACTCCTATGGCTGATTTCTACAGCACAGGCCCAAAGGCTTGTGAAACCGCTTCCGGTTTATGTTTAAACTACAGGTACATTGTAAGAGAATATAAATATGGATGCTGTAGACAATCTAATTTCCTATAGCAAAGGACGACCAGACAGATTCAAAACATCAGCAATAAACAGTTTGGTAAGAAAACTTAACAAGTCTGAACTGACAGAACTGATCAATGCAGTTACATCTAATGGAACAAAAAAAACTACATGTGTTACCATTCGAAGGACCTTGGATGGACGTATACAGGTATGGGGAACGTGACGGAAAGTGCAAGTCAAATGGCAGAAGATGTAGATCAGCAAGTACTGCATGACGGCGAGGAAGAATCACAATCTAGTACTAGGTATGCCTAAAAGCTGCACAAAGAAAAGCAGCAATTCGTACGTCATCAAAGTTTATAACACACCATATCTTTGCCATTTTATTGGTTAATTAAGTATCACGTGTCGTTCAGTATTCGTTCTACTGAGTGAGTGATTTTACATCTGTTACTATGCCGAGATCTATGTTCGAGCAAATCGGACCGATACCAAGATGGCAGTTTGTTTCTTTACAGACACAGTTTACTTTGATGCATAGTGCTGTCAAAGTTCTTTTACGTAAATTAGAACGTTTTCATCTTCTTTTTTTTAAAATGAATTGAAGTTAAAATCATTTATAACAAAATAATTATTATGTATTGAAAAAGTATTTAATGATAGTCTAGTATTGTAACTTGTAGTTTTGTATAATAATATTGTTGATCAGAAGTGCCAGCTTTTCTTTTTCTAATTACGAAACATTTGAAGAACCAATTAAAACAAACGTATTGAACAGTTTTGTTATATTGGCTACAATTGGGGACTTGGCTCCGACAGATCCGTTATCTCCAATTTCCATAACTCTTATTCACAGACAAACAGACGTAAGTTTTTAATCTGTGTTTATGCCATAGGCATATTAGTTGAAGATACTGTATACATTCTTTTTTATATTTCATTCATAAAACACAACGTAAACTTGCATAAAATAGTGACAGTTTTTTATTCTAATAATAAAGTTTCTTTGAATTATAACAGTTTTGTTTTTTTTGTTTAAAAATGTGTATTCTGGAATTTTACTGCTAACGGTAATGTTATAAAATAGCAATTTTGTAAAGGTTTTTACATAAAATACTAAAATGTGTCTACTGTAGCATCCATACGTTTACCTTTTTAAAGTAAATTGGGGTAGTTTTGTAGATGGGAATCAGTTGTTCATTTTAACAATTTTCTTTTATAATCCAAAATTTCAGGAGGAATCGGAGGTTGGTCAACTAATGGGTGCTGGGTTGATTCAACAAATGATACAAGTACAACGTGTAAATGCAATCATTTCACAAACTTTGCTTTACTTATGGTTAGTGCTTTCATTATCTGAATAATTAGAGCTATGTGTAAAAAATACCAGAGGAATATAAATGCATTTTGTTTTCTAGGATGTATATGGTGATACGGCAGAGCTGCCCGAGAAGCATCAATTGGCTCTCTTTTATATTTCGTATATTGGGTGTGGCCTTTCTATTCTTGGTTTGTCACTGACACTCCTTATTAAATCAAAATACCAGTTGTACGTATTATGTTATGTGGTAATTCAATACAAATTTTAATTAAAATCTAAATAGTGGCTGATACAAACGTGTTCGTAACTGATGTTTAATTGTCTTTTCCCTGCGAGACACTTGCGGCCTAGGTTACTGTGAGATTGCCCATAAATGAAGATAATCCTTCAAAACATGATTTTCAATTTGAATTGCATTGTTATTACAAACAGTATTCTAAAGTCACCATTTTGTATACAGTATGCTATTCACGTATTCAGATATGTGGCACATGCAAGGGAAAGCAGACATAAGTCAGAATTTTCAAAATTGAGATTTTCACAAATACTACATAACCTACATAATCCAAGATTTATAAAAATGCTAAAAAAAAAATATCTTGATACCATGTCTACTTCCTGAGATATCTCAGCCTAAAGTTTTGTAGACCAGCAAGTACTGCATGACGGCGAGGAAGAATCACAATCCAGTACTAGGTATGCCTAAAAGCTGCACGAAGAAAAGCAGCAATTCGTACGTCATCAAAGTTTATAACACACCATATCTTTGCCATTTTATTGGTTAATTAAGTATCACGTGATCCGCAGTGAGAATAAAACTATTTGAAAGCCAACAAAACCGTCTCGGAGTATTCATTGCGTGAACGTCACCTCAAATCCTGAATTTGGTGTGTAACCAGCAAGAACCTTCTTTGGTGCCGTGACTAGGATTTTGAGGAAGAGATCACCAACTGAAGTTCAAGTAATCTACTGCAACCAAGCTACGCTTACTAGTTCATCCGTCGGACGTGCCATTGACTAGTTACATCAAGTACAACTTAAATCTGATAAGTTTAATATATTTTATTTTCTTATATATTTAATATAATTGCAATCTATATATAATATCATGTCAATTGTATCGACTCCCCGAGGGAGAGGAAGGGGTCGTGGGATGATAAGACCAGGACCACAGTCTGTACCAACCCATGTTGATAATATTAGGTTAAGAGCAGATAGAACTTCCACCATAACGGCCCCTCTAATACAACCACAAATAGTAATGAAGCAAGAGATAAGGCAACCTCCAGTCTTTCGTGGCGAGTCCGCTAAAGTACCCTATTTAGATTGGGAGGACCAAATAAGATCATATATCAGAAATATCTTCCTATACAAGAGGTCGGGGAAGAAATTTTGTCCCTCCTCCTAGGAAAAGCAAAATCAATTGTAAAGGTTGGTCTTCGATGCAAATCAACCAATGATCCAGAAGTTATTTTTTCAATTTTAAGACAAAATTTTAGTGATGAGCTTCTGTCAGACACTCCTATGGCTGATTTCTACAGCACAGGCCCAAAGGCTTGTGAAACCGCTTCCGGTTTATGTTTAAACTACAGGTACATTGTGAGAGAATATAAATATGGATGCTGTAGACAATCTAATTTCCTATAGCAAAGGACGACCAGACAGATTCAAAACATCAGCAATAAACAGTTTGGTAAGAAAACTTAACAAGTCTGAACTGACAGAACTGATCAATGCAGTTACATCTAATGGAACAAAAAAAACTACATGTGTTACCATTCGAAGGACCTTGGATGGACGTATACAGGTATGGGGAACGTGACGGAAAGTGCAAGTCAAATGGCAGAAGATGTAGATCAGCAAGTACTGCATGACGGCGAGGAAGAATCACAATCTAGTACTAGGTATGCCTAAAAGCTGCACAAAGAAAAGCAGCAATTCGTACGTCATCAAAGTTTATAACACACCATATCTTTGCCATTTTATTGGTTAATTAAGTATCACGTGTCGTTCAGTATTCGTTCAGTATTCGTTCTACTGAGTGAGTGATTTTACATCTGTTACTATGCCGAGATCTATGTTCGAGCAAATCGGACCGATACCAAGATGCCAGTTTGTTTCTTTACAGACACAGTTTACTTTGATGCATAGTGCTGTCAAAGTTCTTTTACGTAAATTAGAACGTTTTCATCTTCTTTTTTTAAAAATGAATTGAAGTTAAAATCATTTATAACAAAATAATTATTATGTATTGAAAAAGTATTTAATGATAGTCTAGTATTGTAACTTGTAGTTTTGTATAATAATATTGTTGATCAGAAGTGCCAGCTTTTCTTTTTCTAATTACGAAACATTTGAAGAACCAATTAAAACAAACGTATTGAACAGTTTTGTTATATTGGCTACAATTGGGGACTTGGCTCCGACAGATCCGTTATCTCCAATTTCCATAACTCTTATTCACAGACAAACAGACGTAAGTTTTTAATCTGTGTTTATGCCATAGGCATATTAGTTGAAGATACTGTATACATTCTTTTTTATATTTCATTCATAAAACACAACGTAAACTTGCATAAAATAGTGACAGTTTTTTATTCTAATAATAAAGTTTCTTTGAATTATAACAGTTTTGTTTTTTTGTTTAAAAATGTGTATTCTGGAATTTTACTGCTAACGGTAATGTTATAAAATAGCAATTTTGTAAAGGTTTTTACATAAAATACTAAAATGTGTCTACTGTAGCATCCATACGTTTACCTTTTTAAAGTAAATTGGGGTAGTTTTGTAGATGGGAATCAGTTGTTCATTTTAACAATTTTCTTTTATAATCCAAAATTTCAGGAGGAATCGGAGGTTGGTCAACTAATGGGTGCTGGGTTGATTCAACAAATGATACAAGTACAACGTGTAAATGCAATCATTTCACAAACTTTGCTTTACTTATGGTTAGTGCTTTCATTATCTGAATAATTAGAGCTATGTGTAAAAAATACCAGAGGAATATAAATGCATTTTGTTTTCTAGGATGTATATGGTGATACGGCAGAGCTGCCCGAGAAGCATCAATTGGCTCTCTTTTATATTTCGTATATTGGGTGTGGCCTTTCTATTCTTGGTTTGTCACTGACACTCCTTATTAAATCAAAATACCAGTTGTACGTATTATGTTATGTGGTAATTCAATACAAATTTTAATTAAAATCTAAATAGTGGCTGATACAAACGTGTTCGTAACTGATGTTTAATTGTCTTTTCCCTGCGAGACACTTGCGGCCTAGGTTACTGTGAGATTGCCCATAAATGAAGATAATCCTTCAAAACATGATTTTCAATTTGAATTGCATTGTTATTACAAACAGTATTCTAAAGTCACCATTTTGTATACAGTATGCTATTCACGTATTCAGATATGTGGCACATGCAAGGGAAAGCAGACATAAGTCGGAATTTTCAAAATTGAGATTTTCACAAATACTACATAACCTACATAATCCAAGATTTATAAAAATGCTAAAAAAAAAATATCTTGATACCATGTCTACTTCCTGAGATATCTCAGCCTAAAGTTTTGTAGACCAGCAAGTACTGCATGACGGCGAGGAAGAATCACAATCCAGTACTAGGTATGCCTAAAAGCTGCACGAAGAAAAGCAGCAATTCGTACGTCATCAAAGTTTATAACACACCATATCTTTGCCATTTTATTGGTTAATTAAGTATCACGTGATCCGCAGTGAGAATAAAACTATTTGAAAGCCAACAAAACCGTCTCGGAGTATTCATTGCGTGAACGTCACCTCAAATCCTGAATTTGGTGTGTAACCAGCAAGAACCTTCTTTGGTGCCGTGACTAGGATTTTGAGGAAGAGATCACCAACTGAAGTTCAAGTAATCTACTGCAACCAAGCTACGCTTACTAGTTCATCCGTCGGACGTGCCATTGACTAGTTACATCAAGTACAACTTAAATCTGATAAGTTTAATATATTTTATTTTCTTATATATTTAATATAATTGCAATCTATATATAATATCATGTCAATTGTATCGACTCCCCGAGGGAGAGGAAGGGGTCGTGGGATGATAAGACCAGGACCACAGTCTGTACCAACCCATGTTGATAATATTAGGTTAAGAGCAGATAGAACTTCCACCATAACGGCCCCTCTAATACAACCACAAATAGTAATGAAGCAAGAGATAAGGCAACCTCCAGTCTTTCGTGGCGAGTCCGCTAAAGTACCCTATTTAGATTGGGAGGACCAAATAAGATCATATATCAGAAATATCTTCCTATACAAGAGGTCGGGGAAGAAATTTTGTCCCTCCTCCTAGGAAAAGCAAAATCAATTGTAAAGGTTGGTCTTCGATGCAAATCAACCAATGATCCAGAAGTTATTTTTTCAATTTTAAGACAAAATTTTAGTGATGAGCTTCTGTCAGACACTCCTATGGCTGATTTCTACAGCACAGGCCCAAAGGCTTGTGAAACCGCTTCCGGTTTATGTTTAAACTACAGGTACATTGTGAGAGAATATAAATATGGATGCTGTAGACAATCTAATTTCCTATAGCAAAGGACGACCAGACAGATTCAAAACATCAGCAATAAACAGTTTGGTAAGAAAACTTAACAAGTCTGAACTGACAGAACTGATCAATGCAGTTACATCTAATGGAACAAAAAAAACTACATGTGTTACCATTCGAAGGACCTTGGATGGACGTATACAGGTATGGGGAACGTGACGGAAAGTGCAAGTCAAATGGCAGAAGATGTAGATCAGCAAGTACTGCATGACGGCGAGGAAGAATCACAATCCAGTACTAGGTATGCCTAAAAGCTGCACAAAGAAAAGCAGCAATTCGTACGTCATCAAAGTTTATAACACACCATATCTTTGCCATTTTATTGGTTAATTAAGTATCACGTGTCGTTCAGTATTCGTTCTACTGAGTGAGTGATTTTACATCTGTTACTATGCCGAGATCTATGTTCGAGCAAATCGGACCGATACCAAGATGCCAGTTTGTTTCTTTACAGACACAGTTTACTTTGATGCATAGTGCTGTCAAAGTTCTTTTACGTAAATTAGAACGTTTTCATCTTCTTTTTTTAAAAATGAATTGAAGTTAAAATCATTTATAACAAAATAATTATTATGTATTGAAAAAGTATTTAATGATAGTCTAGTATTGTAACTTGTAGTTTTGTATAATAATATTGTTGATCAGAAGTGCCAGCTTTTCTTTTCCTAATTACGAAACATTTGAAGAACCAATTAAAACAAACGTATTGAACAGTTTTGTTATATTGGCTACAATTGGGGACTTGGCTCCGACAGATCCGTTATCTCCAATTTCCATAACTCTTATTCACAGACAAACAGACGTAAGTTTTTAATCTGTGTTTATGCCATAGGCATATTAGTTGAAGATACTGTATACATTCTTTTTTATATTTCATTCATAAAACACAACGTAAACTTGCATAAAATAGTGACAGTTTTTTATTCTAATAATAAAGTTTCTTTGAATTATAACAGTTTTGTTTTTTTGTTTAAAAATGTGTATTCTGGAATTTTACTGCTAACGGTAATGTTATAAAATAGCAATTTTGTAAAGGTTTTTACATAAAATACTAAAATGTGTCTACTGTAGCATCCATACGTTTACCTTTTTAAAGTAAATTGGGGTAGTTTTGTAGATGGGAATCAGTTGTTCATTTTAACAATTTTCTTTTATAATCCAAAATTTCAGGAGGAATCGGAGGTTGGTCAACTAATGGGTGCTGGGTTGATTCAACAAATGATACAAGTACAACGTGTAAATGCAATCATTTCACAAACTTTGCTTTACTTATGGTTAGTGCTTTCATTATCTGAATAATTAGAGCTATGTGTAAAAAATACCAGAGGAATATAAATGCATTTTGTTTTCTAGGATGTATATGGTGATACGGCAGAGCTGCCCGAGAAGCATCAATTGGCTCTCTTTTATATTTCGTATATTGGGTGTGGCCTTTCTATTCTTGGTTTGTCACTGACACTCCTTATTAAATCAAAATACCAGTTGTACGTATTATGTTATGTGGTAATTCAATACAAATTTTAATTAAAATCTAAATAGTGGCTGATACAAACGTGTTCGTAACTGATGTTTAATTGTCTTTTCCCTGCGAGACACTTGCGGCCTAGGTTACTGTGAGATTGCCCATAAATGAAGATAATCCTTCAAAACATGATTTTCAATTTGAATTGCATTGTTATTACAAACAGTATTCTAAAGTCACCATTTTGTATACAGTATGCTATTCACGTATTCAGATATGTGGCACATGCAAGGGAAAGCAGACATAAGTCGGAATTTTCAAAATTGAGATTTTCACAAATACTACATAACCTACATAATCCAAGATTTATAAAAATGCTAAAAAAAAAATATCTTGATACCATGTCTACTTCCTGAGATATCTCAGCCTAAAGTTTTGTAGACCAGCAAGTACTGCATGACGGCGAGGAAGAATCACAATCCAGTACTAGGTATGCCTAAAAGCTGCACGAAGAAAAGCAGCAATTCGTACGTCATCAAAGTTTATAACACACCATATCTTTGCCATTTTATTGGTTAATTAAGTATCACGTGATCCGCAGTGAGAATAAAACTATTTGAAAGCCAACAAAACCGTCTCGGAGTATTCATTGCGTGAACGTCACCTCAAATCCTGAATTTGGTGTGTAACCAGCAAGAACCTTCTTTGGTGCCGTGACTAGGATTTTGAGGAAGAGATCACCAACTGAAGTTCAAGTAATCTACTGCAACCAAGCTACGCTTACTAGTTCATCCGTCGGACGTGCCATTGACTAGTTACATCAAGTACAACTTAAATCTGATAAGTTTAATATATTTTATTTTCTTATATATTTAATATAATTGCAATCTATATATAATATCATGTCAATTGTATCGACTCCCCGAGGGAGAGGAAGGGGTCGTGGGATGATAAGACCAGGACCACAGTCTGTACCAACCCATGTTGATAATATTAGGTTAAGAGCAGATAGAACTTCCACCATAACGGCCCCTCTAATACAACCACAAATAGTAATGAAGCAAGAGATAAGGCAACCTCCAGTCTTTCGTGGCGAGTCCGCTAAAGTACCCTATTTAGATTGGGAGGACCAAATAAGATCATATATCAGAAATATCTTCCTATACAAGAGGTCGGGGAAGAAATTTTGTCCCTCCTCCTAGGAAAAGCAAAATCAATTGTAAAGGTTGGTCTTCGATGCAAATCAACCAATGATCCAGAAGTTATTTTTTCAATTTTAAGACAAAATTTTAGTGATGAGCTTCTGTCAGACACTCCTATGGCTGATTTCTACAGCACAGGCCCAAAGGCTTGTGAAACCGCTTCCGGTTTATGTTTAAACTACAGGTACATTGTGAGAGAATATAAATATGGATGCTGTAGACAATCTAATTTGCCATAGCCAAGGAGGACCAGACGGATTCAAAACCTCTGCCATCAACAGTTTGGTCAAAAAACTTGAAAACTCCGAACTGACAGAACTGATAAATGCAGTTATTTCAAATGGCACTAAAAAAAAAAATTAATTTGTTACCATTCGAAGGACCTTGGATGGACGTACAGTATACAGGTATTCAATTTATAAATAATTTATTAATTATGCTATTTAAATGCCTACAGTGATGAAGAAGAAAGTAATGATACCACACACAGCCACCTTCTACCCATCCTGGGGCAGAAACTACAGAACCAGCATTGTCAACTACTCTCACTAATACGACTCCATCAACAACTTTAATGACCACATCACTTGTTCAGAATTCAACAACTCATTTCTTAAATGAAACATCTGGACAAGAGACAGTGCAGACAAGTCGAGGTGAAACGTTGACAGATCTCCAGGGCACATTTGTTTGGCTACAAACTGAAGGAAAAACCACAGCAAAAGTTGAATGTCCATACAACCCAGGCAACTTTTCAACAAGAAAATGGTAAAAATACAACTATGACGTACTACCAATACCAATGTTTAAATATACATCTATCATTTTGCATCCCGACCAGATTCACTAGAACTTGGAATTCCATACCCAATCTGATTCGTGATGTTTTTGTTAATGGTTCTTTTATTAATTTTAAATTATCTCTAAAGCTATATTTTAAATCTCGGAGAGAAACTTTTTAAATTTTTAAATGAAATGATATGTCTACTATATTTGTATATATTCTTGTTATTTGTTATTTATGTGTTGGAGAGACACACCTTACCGGTGACAGCGTTTGTTTAATGCTTTTGTCTTTCCTCGGCCTCGTGTCTTGTTTTTCATATATATATATATATTTTTATGTTTTTTTTGTAATTATTATTTTATGTTTATTGCCGAAATGAATAAAATAAATAAAATAAATCAATTAACCTATATTATAATTCTTTTAGAATTATTTTCTTACTTCTCGTTTTTGTATTGTGTCCATGTCGTCATTAGCTGAAAACATCTACAGTAGACAGTATTTCGTTATCGTTTACATTCTTTTAGTTTTCTTCCTCTGCTTTTCAATCAAGACACACTTTCTTCTCCTTTTTTTGTGACCAATATATCTATTTCTATATTTAATTCTTTCAAAATAAATTAAAGATGTTTTCCAAATTTAAATCGTACCAAATTCTCTTACGAAAGCGTCTTGACACGCAATTTTTAGGCTTTGGTGTCAACAGAGGTCACTGCAGGAAGTCAAACGTGCACATTGAAAATAATATGGATATTATGAATATTTTTTAAATTAATAAGAAATATATCAGAAATACATACAATCGGATGATGGATCCCGCGCCTAACTTTCATAACACCAGATAATTTGTATCGACAAAGAAATATTGAAGCAGCTGCCAATATGTACAAAGGTGATCAACGTTAATCGATGGGTGTGGCATAGCATATATTGCGCCAACGGGAAAGTTTTTATCCTAAAACATTGTTTTCAAACAACTTTCAGTTGTGTGCCTGTTATGTATTGGTCATTATTGTACTTTTTTTCAGAAAGTGCATTGCCACTTTCTACTATGCTGATGGATAAGACGTCCTCTGCTGGCGACTTCACGACCGATGACTTCGAGATTGTCGTTACGGTAATGGAAAACTTGGCAAACAATATTGCTGTTTATAAAGATTCTAGCAGACAGGTTATGGGGAACGTGATGGAAAGTGCAAGTCAAATGGCAGAAGATGTAGACCAGCAAGTACTGCATGACGGCGAGGAAGAATCACAATCTAGTACTAGGTATGCCTAAAAGCTGCACAAAGAAAAGCAGCAATTCGTACGTCATCAAAGTTTATAACACACCATATCTTTGCCATTTTATTGGTTAATTAAGTATCACGTGTCGTTCAGTATTCGTTCAGTATTCGTTCTACTGAGTGAGTGATTTTACATCTGTTACTATGCCGAGATCTATGTTCGAGCAAATCGGACCGATACCAAGATGCCAGTTTGTTTCTTTACAGACACAGTTTACTTTGATGCATAGTGCTGTCAAAGTTCTTTTACGTAAATTAGAACGTTTTCATCTTCTTTTTTTAAAAATGAATTGAAGTTAAAATCATTTATAACAAAATAATTATTATGTATTGAAAAAGTATTTAATGATAGTCTAGTATTGTAACTTGTAGTTTTGTATAATAATATTGTTGATCAGAAGTGCCAGCTTTTCTTTTTCTAATTACGAAACATTTGAAGAACCAATTAAAACAAACGTATTGAACAGTTTTGTTATATTGGCTACAATTGGGGACTTGGCTCCGACAGATCCGTTATCTCCAATTTCCATAACTCTTATTCACAGACAAACAGACGTAAGTTTTTAATCTGTGTTTATGCCATAGGCATATTAGTTGAAGATACTGTATACATTCTTTTTTATATTTCATTCATAAAACACAACGTAAACTTGCATAAAATAGTGACAGTTTTTTATTCTAATAATAAAGTTTCTTTGAATTATAACAGTTTTGTTTTTTTGTTTAAAAATGTGTATTCTGGAATTTTACTGCTAACGGTAATGTTATAAAATAGCAATTTTGTAAAGGTTTTTACATAAAATACTAAAATGTGTCTACTGTAGCATCCATACGTTTACCTTTTTAAAGTAAATTGGGGTAGTTTTGTAGATGGGAATCAGTTGTTCATTTTAACAATTTTCTTTTATAATCCAAAATTTCAGGAGGAATCGGAGGTTGGTCAACTAATGGGTGCTGGGTTGATTCAACAAATGATACAAGTACAACGTGTAAATGCAATCATTTCACAAACTTTGCTTTACTTATGGTTAGTGCTTTCATTATCTGAATAATTAGAGCTATGTGTAAAAAATACCAGAGGAATATAAATGCATTTTGTTTTCTAGGATGTATATGGTGATACGGCAGAGCTGCCCGAGAAGCATCAATTGGCTCTCTTTTATATTTCGTATATTGGGTGTGGCCTTTCTATTCTTGGTTTGTCACTGACACTCCTTATTAAATCAAAATACCAGTTGTACGTATTATGTTATGTGGTAATTCAATACAAATTTTAATTAAAATCTAAATAGTGGCTGATACAAACGTGTTCGTAACTGATGTTTAATTGTCTTTTCCCTGCGAGACACTTGCGGCCTAGGTTACTGTGAGATTGCCCATAAATGAAGATAATCCTTCAAAACATGATTTTCAATTTGAATTGCATTGTTATTACAAACAGTATTCTAAAGTCACCATTTTGTATACAGTATGCTATTCACGTATTCAGATATGTGGCACATGCAAGGGAAAGCAGACATAAGTCGGAATTTTCAAAATTGAGATTTTCACAAATACTACATAACCTACATAATCCAAGATTTATAAAAATGCTAAAAAAAAAATATCTTGATACCATGTCTACTTCCTGAGATATCTCAGCCTAAAGTTTTGTAGACCAGCAAGTACTGCATGACGGCGAGGAAGAATCACAATCCAGTACTAGGTATGCCTAAAAGCTGCACGAAGAAAAGCAGCAATTCGTACGTCATCAAAGTTTATAACACACCATATCTTTGCCATTTTATTGGTTAATTAAGTATCACGTGATCCGCAGTGAGAATAAAACTATTTGAAAGCCAACAAAACCGTCTCGGAGTATTCATTGCGTGAACGTCACCTCAAATCCTGAATTTGGTGTGTAACCAGCAAGAACCTTCTTTGGTGCCGTGACTAGGATTTTGAGGAAGAGATCACCAACTGAAGTTCAAGTAATCTACTGCAACCAAGCTACGCTTACTAGTTCATCCGTCGGACGTGCCATTGACTAGTTACATCAAGTACAACTTAAATCTGATAAGTTTAATATATTTTATTTTCTTATATATTTAATATAATTGCAATCTATATATAATATCATGTCAATTGTATCGACTCCCCGAGGGAGAGGAAGGGGTCGTGGGATGATAAGACCAGGACCACAGTCTGTACCAACCCATGTTGATAATATTAGGTTAAGAGCAGATAGAACTTCCACCATAACGGCCCCTCTAATACAACCACAAATAGTAATGAAGCAAGAGATAAGGCAACCTCCAGTCTTTCGTGGCGAGTCCGCTAAAGTACCCTATTTAGATTGGGAGGACCAAATAAGATCATATATCAGAAATATCTTCCTATACAAGAGGTCGGGGAAGAAATTTTGTCCCTCCTCCTAGGAAAAGCAAAATCAATTGTAAAGGTTGGTCTTCGATGCAAATCAACCAATGATCCAGAAGTTATTTTTTCAATTTTAAGACAAAATTTTAGTGATGAGCTTCTGTCAGACACTCCTATGGCTGATTTCTACAGCACAGGCCCAAAGGCTTGTGAAACCGCTTCCGGTTTATGTTTAAACTACAGGTACATTGTGAGAGAATATAAATATGGATGCTGTAGACAATCTAATTTCCTATAGCAAAGGACGACCAGACAGATTCAAAACATCAGCAATAAACAGTTTGGTAAGAAAACTTAACAAGTCTGAACTGACAGAACTGATCAATGCAGTTACATCTAATGGAACAAAAAAAACTACATGTGTTACCATTCGAAGGACCTTGGATGGACGTATACAGGTATGGGGAACGTGACGGAAAGTGCAAGTCAAATGGCAGAAGATGTAGATCAGCAAGTACTGCATGACGGCGAGGAAGAATCACAATCCAGTACTAGGTATGCCTAAAAGCTGCACAAAGAAAAGCAGCAATTCGTACGTCATCAAAGTTTATAACACACCATATCTTTGCCATTTTATTGGTTAATTAAGTATCACGTGTCGTTCAGTATTCGTTCTACTGAGTGAGTGATTTTACATCTGTTACTATGCCGAGATCTATGTTCGAGCAAATCGGACCGATACCAAGATGCCAGTTTGTTTCTTTACAGACACAGTTTACTTTGATGCATAGTGCTGTCAAAGTTCTTTTACGTAAATTAGAACGTTTTCATCTTCTTTTTTTAAAAATGAATTGAAGTTAAAATCATTTATAACAAAATAATTATTATGTATTGAAAAAGTATTTAATGATAGTCTAGTATTGTAACTTGTAGTTTTGTATAATAATATTGTTGATCAGAAGTGCCAGCTTTTCTTTTTCTAATTACGAAACATTTGAAGAACCAATTAAAACAAACGTATTGAACAGTTTTGTTATATTGGCTACAATTGGGGACTTGGCTCCGACAGATCCGTTATCTCCAATTTCCATAACTCTTATTCACAGACAAACAGACGTAAGTTTTTAATCTGTGTTTATGCCATAGGCATATTAGTTGAAGATACTGTATACATTCTTTTTTATATTTCATTCATAAAACACAACGTAAACTTGCATAAAATAGTGACAGTTTTTTATTCTAATAATAAAGTTTCTTTGAATTATAACAGTTTTGTTTTTTTGTTTAAAAATGTGTATTCTGGAATTTTACTGCTAACGGTAATGTTATAAAATAGCAATTTTGTAAAGGTTTTTACATAAAATACTAAAATGTGTCTACTGTAGCATCCATACGTTTACCTTTTTAAAGTAAATTGGGGTAGTTTTGTAGATGGGAATCAGTTGTTCATTTTAACAATTTTCTTTTATAATCCAAAATTTCAGGAGGAATCGGAGGTTGGTCAACTAATGGGTGCTGGGTTGATTCAACAAATGATACAAGTACAACGTGTAAATGCAATCATTTCACAAACTTTGCTTTACTTATGGTTAGTGCTTTCATTATCTGAATAATTAGAGCTATGTGTAAAAAATACCAGAGGAATATAAATGCATTTTGTTTTCTAGGATGTATATGGTGATACGGCAGAGCTGCCCGAGAAGCATCAATTGGCTCTCTTTTATATTTCGTATATTGGGTGTGGCCTTTCTATTCTTGGTTTGTCACTGACACTCCTTATTAAATCAAAATACCAGTTGTACGTATTATGTTATGTGGTAATTCAATACAAATTTTAATTAAAATCTAAATAGTGGCTGATACAAACGTGTTCGTAACTGATGTTTAATTGTCTTTTCCCTGCGAGACACTTGCGGCCTAGGTTACTGTGAGATTGCCCATAAATGAAGATAATCCTTCAAAACATGATTTTCAATTTGAATTGCATTGTTATTACAAACAGTATTCTAAAGTCACCATTTTGTATACAGTATGCTATTCACGTATTCAGATATGTGGCACATGCAAGGGAAAGCAGACATAAGTCGGAATTTTCAAAATTGAGATTTTCACAAATACTACATAACCTACATAATCCAAGATTTATAAAAATGCTAAAAAAAAAATATCTTGATACCATGTCTACTTCCTGAGATATCTCAGCCTAAAGTTTTGTAGACCAGCAAGTACTGCATGACGGCGAGGAAGAATCACAATCCAGTACTAGGTATGCCTAAAAGCTGCACGAAGAAAAGCAGCAATTCGTACGTCATCAAAGTTTATAACACACCATATCTTTGCCATTTTATTGGTTAATTAAGTATCACGTGATCCGCAGTGAGAATAAAACTATTTGAAAGCCAACAAAACCGTCTCGGAGTATTCATTGCGTGAACGTCACCTCAAATCCTGAATTTGGTGTGTAACCAGCAAGAACCTTCTTTGGTGCCGTGACTAGGATTTTGAGGAAGAGATCACCAACTGAAGTTCAAGTAATCTACTGCAACCAAGCTACGCTTACTAGTTCATCCGTCGGACGTGCCATTGACTAGTTACATCAAGTACAACTTAAATCTGATAAGTTTAATATATTTTATTTTCTTATATATTTAATATAATTGCAATCTATATATAATATCATGTCAATTGTATCGACTCCCCGAGGGAGAGGAAGGGGTCGTGGGATGATAAGACCAGGACCACAGTCTGTACCAACCCATGTTGATAATATTAGGTTAAGAGCAGATAGAACTTCCACCATAACGGCCCCTCTAATACAACCACAAATAGTAATGAAGCAAGAGATAAGGCAACCTCCAGTCTTTCGTGGCGAGTCCGCTAAAGTACCCTATTTAGATTGGGAGGACCAAATAAGATCATATATCAGAAATATCTTCCTATACAAGAGGTCGGGGAAGAAATTTTGTCCCTCCTCCTAGGAAAAGCAAAATCAATTGTAAAGGTTGGTCTTCGATGCAAATCAACCAATGATCCAGAAGTTATTTTTTCAATTTTAAGACAAAATTTTAGTGATGAGCTTCTGTCAGACACTCCTATGGCTGATTTCTACAGCACAGGCCCAAAGGCTTGTGAAACCGCTTCCGGTTTATGTTTAAACTACAGGTACATTGTGAGAGAATATAAATATGGATGCTGTAGACAATCTAATTTGCCATAGCCAAGGAGGACCAGACGGATTCAAAACCTCTGCCATCAACAGTTTGGTCAAAAAACTTGAAAACTCCGAACTGACAGAACTGATAAATGCAGTTATTTCAAATGGCACTAAAAAAAAAAATTAATTTGTTACCATTCGAAGGACCTTGGATGGACGTACAGTATACAGGTATTCAATTTATAAATAATTTATTAATTATGCTATTTAAATGCCTACAGTGATGAAGAAGAAAGTAATGATACCACACACAGCCACCTTCTACCCATCCTGGGGCAGAAACTACAGAACCAGCATTGTCAACTACTCTCACTAATACGACTCCATCAACAACTTTAATGACCACATCACTTGTTCAGAATTCAACAACTCATTTCTTAAATGAAACATCTGGACAAGAGACAGTGCAGACAAGTCGAGGTGAAACGTTGACAGATCTCCAGGGCACATTTGTTTGGCTACAAACTGAAGGAAAAACCACAGCAAAAGTTGAATGTCCATACAACCCAGGCAACTTTTCAACAAGAAAATGGTAAAAATACAACTATGACGTACTACCAATACCAATGTTTAAATATACATCTATCATTTTGCATCCCGACCAGATTCACTAGAACTTGGAATTCCATACCCAATCTGATTCGTGATGTTTTTGTTAATGGTTCTTTTATTAATTTTAAATTATCTCTAAAGCTATATTTTAAATCTCGGAGAGAAACTTTTTAAATTTTTAAATGAAATGATATGTCTACTATATTTGTATATATTCTTGTTATTTGTTATTTATGTGTTGGAGAGACACACCTTACCGGTGACAGCGTTTGTTTAATGCTTTTGTCTTTCCTCGGCCTCGTGTCTTGTTTTTCATATATATATATATATTTTTATGTTTTTTTTGTAATTATTATTTTATGTTTATTGCCGAAATGAATAAAATAAATAAAATAAATCAATTAACCTATATTATAATTCTTTTAGAATTATTTTCTTACTTCTCGTTTTTGTATTGTGTCCATGTCGTCATTAGCTGAAAACATCTACAGTAGACAGTATTTCGTTATCGTTTACATTCTTTTAGTTTTCTTCCTCTGCTTTTCAATCAAGACACACTTTCTTCTCCTTTTTTTGTGACCAATATATCTATTTCTATATTTAATTCTTTCAAAATAAATTAAAGATGTTTTCCAAATTTAAATCGTACCAAATTCTCTTACGAAAGCGTCTTGACACGCAATTTTTAGGCTTTGGTGTCAACAGAGGTCACTGCAGGAAGTCAAACGTGCACATTGAAAATAATATGGATATTATGAATATTTTTTAAATTAATAAGAAATATATCAGAAATACATACAATCGGATGATGGATCCCGCGCCTAACTTTCATAACACCAGATAATTTGTATCGACAAAGAAATATTGAAGCAGCTGCCAATATGTACAAAGGTGATCAACGTTAATCGATGGGTGTGGCATAGCATATATTGCGCCAACGGGAAAGTTTTTATCCTAAAACATTGTTTTCAAACAACTTTCAGTTGTGTGCCTGTTATGTATTGGTCATTATTGTACTTTTTTTCAGAAAGTGCATTGCCACTTTCTACTATGCTGATGGATAAGACGTCCTCTGCTGGCGACTTCACGACCGATGACTTCGAGATTGTCGTTACGGTAATGGAAAACTTGGCAAACAATATTGCTGTTTATAAAGATTCTAGCAGACAGGTTATGGGGAACGTGATGGAAAGTGCAAGTCAAATGGCAGAAGATGTAGACCAGCAAGTACTGCATGACGGCGAGGAAGAATCACAATCTAGTACTAGGTATGCCTAAAAGCTGCACAAAGAAAAGCAGCAATTCGTACGTCATCAAAGTTTATAACACACCATATCTTTGCCATTTTATTGGTTAATTAAGTATCACGTGTCGTTCAGTATTCGTTCAGTATTCGTTCTACTGAGTGAGTGATTTTACATCTGTTACTATGCCGAGATCTATGTTCGAGCAAATCGGACCGATACCAAGATGCCAGTTTGTTTCTTTACAGACACAGTTTACTTTGATGCATAGTGCTGTCAAAGTTCTTTTACGTAAATTAGAACGTTTTCATCTTCTTTTTTTAAAAATGAATTGAAGTTAAAATCATTTATAACAAAATAATTATTATGTATTGAAAAAGTATTTAATGATAGTCTAGTATTGTAACTTGTAGTTTTGTATAATAATATTGTTGATCAGAAGTGCCAGCTTTTCTTTTTCTAATTACGAAACATTTGAAGAACCAATTAAAACAAACGTATTGAACAGTTTTGTTATATTGGCTACAATTGGGGACTTGGCTCCGACAGATCCGTTATCTCCAATTTCCATAACTCTTATTCACAGACAAACAGACGTAAGTTTTTAATCTGTGTTTATGCCATAGGCATATTAGTTGAAGATACTGTATACATTCTTTTTTATATTTCATTCATAAAACACAACGTAAACTTGCATAAAATAGTGACAGTTTTTTATTCTAATAATAAAGTTTCTTTGAATTATAACAGTTTTGTTTTTTTGTTTAAAAATGTGTATTCTGGAATTTTACTGCTAACGGTAATGTTATAAAATAGCAATTTTGTAAAGGTTTTTACATAAAATACTAAAATGTGTCTACTGTAGCATCCATACGTTTACCTTTTTAAAGTAAATTGGGGTAGTTTTGTAGATGGGAATCAGTTGTTCATTTTAACAATTTTCTTTTATAATCCAAAATTTCAGGAGGAATCGGAGGTTGGTCAACTAATGGGTGCTGGGTTGATTCAACAAATGATACAAGTACAACGTGTAAATGCAATCATTTCACAAACTTTGCTTTACTTATGGTTAGTGCTTTCATTATCTGAATAATTAGAGCTATGTGTAAAAAATACCAGAGGAATATAAATGCATTTTGTTTTCTAGGATGTATATGGTGATACGGCAGAGCTGCCCGAGAAGCATCAATTGGCTCTCTTTTATATTTCGTATATTGGGTGTGGCCTTTCTATTCTTGGTTTGTCACTGACACTCCTTATTAAATCAAAATACCAGTTGTACGTATTATGTTATGTGGTAATTCAATACAAATTTTAATTAAAATCTAAATAGTGGCTGATACAAACGTGTTCGTAACTGATGTTTAATTGTCTTTTCCCTGCGAGACACTTGCGGCCTAGGTTACTGTGAGATTGCCCATAAATGAAGATAATCCTTCAAAACATGATTTTCAATTTGAATTGCATTGTTATTACAAACAGTATTCTAAAGTCACCATTTTGTATACAGTATGCTATTCACGTATTCAGATATGTGGCACATGCAAGGGAAAGCAGACATAAGTCGGAATTTTCAAAATTGAGATTTTCACAAATACTACATAACCTACATAATCCAAGATTTATAAAAATGCTAAAAAAAAAATATCTTGATACCATGTCTACTTCCTGAGATATCTCAGCCTAAAGTTTTGTAGACCAGCAAGTACTGCATGACGGCGAGGAAGAATCACAATCCAGTACTAGGTATGCCTAAAAGCTGCACGAAGAAAAGCAGCAATTCGTACGTCATCAAAGTTTATAACACACCATATCTTTGCCATTTTATTGGTTAATTAAGTATCACGTGATCCGCAGTGAGAATAAAACTATTTGAAAGCCAACAAAACCGTCTCAGAGTATTCATTGCGTGAACGTCACCTCAAATCCTGAATTTGGTGTGTAACCAGCAAGAACCTTCTTTGGTGCCGTGACTAGGATTTTGAGGAAGAGATCACCAACTGAAGTTCAAGTAATCTACTGCAACCAAGCTACGCTTACTAGTTCATCCGTCGGACGTGCCATTGACTAGTTACATCAAGTACAACTTAAATCTGATAAGTTTAATATATTTTATTTTCTTATATATTTAATATAATTGCAATCTATATATAATATCATGTCAATTGTATCGACTCCCCGAGGGAGAGGAAGGGGTCGTGGGATGATAAGACCAGGACCACAGTCTGTACCAACCCATGTTGATAATATTAGGTTAAGAGCAGATAGAACTTCCACCATAACGGCCCCTCTAATACAACCACAAATAGTAATGAAGCAAGAGATAAGGCAACCTCCAGTCTTTCGTGGCGAGTCCGCTAAAGTACCCTATTTAGATTGGGAGGACCAAATAAGATCATATATCAGAAATATCTTCCTATACAAGAGGTCGGGGAAGAAATTTTGTCCCTCCTCCTAGGAAAAGCAAAATCAATTGTAAAGGTTGGTCTTCGATGCAAATCAACCAATGATCCAGAAGTTATTTTTTCAATTTTAAGACAAAATTTTAGTGATGAGCTTCTGTCAGACACTCCTATGGCTGATTTCTACAGCACAGGCCCAAAGGCTTGTGAAACCGCTTCCGGTTTATGTTTAAACTACAGGTACATTGTGAGAGAATATAAATATGGATGCTGTAGACAATCTAATTTCCTATAGCAAAGGACGACCAGACAGATTCAAAACATCAGCAATAAACAGTTTGGTAAGAAAACTTAACAAGTCTGAACTGACAGAACTGATCAATGCAGTTACATCTAATGGAACAAAAAAAACTACATGTGTTACCATTCGAAGGACCTTGGATGGACGTATACAGGTATGGGGAACGTGACGGAAAGTGCAAGTCAAATGGCAGAAGATGTAGATCAGCAAGTACTGCATGACGGCGAGGAAGAATCACAATCCAGTACTAGGTATGCCTAAAAGCTGCACAAAGAAAAGCAGCAATTCGTACGTCATCAAAGTTTATAACACACCATATCTTTGCCATTTTATTGGTTAATTAAGTATCACGTGTCGTTCAGTATTCGTTCTACTGAGTGAGTGATTTTACATCTGTTACTATGCCGAGATCTATGTTCGAGCAAATCGGACCGATACCAAGATGCCAGTTTGTTTCTTTACAGACACAGTTTACTTTGATGCATAGTGCTGTCAAAGTTCTTTTACGTAAATTAGAACGTTTTCATCTTCTTTTTTTAAAAATGAATTGAAG
Source organism: Antedon mediterranea (assembly GCF_964355755.1). Lineage (NCBI taxonomy): Eukaryota > Metazoa > Echinodermata > Crinoidea > Comatulida > Antedonidae > Antedon > Antedon mediterranea. The sequence goes on along the minus strand of NC_092676.1, from coordinate 2,292,317 downwards.
TTAAAATCATTTATAACAAAATAATTATTATGTATTGAAAAAGTATTTAATGATAGTCTAGTATTGTAACTTGTAGTTTTGTATAATAATATTGTTGATCAGAAGTGCCAGCTTTTCTTTTTCTAATTACGAAACATTTGAAGAACCAATTAAAACAAACGTATTGAACAGTTTTGTTATATTGGCTACAATTGGGGACTTGGCTCCGACAGATCCGTTATCTCCAATTTCCATAACTCTTATTCACAGACAAACAGACGTAAGTTTTTAATCTGTGTTTATGCCATAGGCATATTAGTTGAAGATACTGTATACATTCTTTTTTATATTTCATTCATAAAACACAACGTAAACTTGCATAAAATAGTGACAGTTTTTTATTCTAATAATAAAGTTTCTTTGAATTATAACAGTTTTGTTTTTTTGTTTAAAAATGTGTATTCTGGAATTTTACTGCTAACGGTAATGTTATAAAATAGCAATTTTGTAAAGGTTTTTACATAAAATACTAAAATGTGTCTACTGTAGCATCCATACGTTTACCTTTTTAAAGTAAATTGGGGTAGTTTTGTAGATGGGAATCAGTTGTTCATTTTAACAATTTTCTTTTATAATCCAAAATTTCAGGAGGAATCGGAGGTTGGTCAACTAATGGGTGCTGGGTTGATTCAACAAATGATACAAGTACAACGTGTAAATGCAATCATTTCACAAACTTTGCTTTACTTATGGTTAGTGCTTTCATTATCTGAATAATTAGAGCTATGTGTAAAAAATACCAGAGGAATATAAATGCATTTTGTTTTCTAGGATGTATATGGTGATACGGCAGAGCTGCCCGAGAAGCATCAATTGGCTCTCTTTTATATTTCGTATATTGGGTGTGGCCTTTCTATTCTTGGTTTGTCACTGACACTCCTTATTAAATCAAAATACCAGTTGTACGTATTATGTTATGTGGTAATTCAATACAAATTTTAATTAAAATCTAAATAGTGGCTGATACAAACGTGTTCGTAACTGATGTTTAATTGTCTTTTCCCTGCGAGACACTTGCGGCCTAGGTTACTGTGAGATTGCCCATAAATGAAGATAATCCTTCAAAACATGATTTTCAATTTGAATTGCATTGTTATTACAAACAGTATTCTAAAGTCACCATTTTGTATACAGTATGCTATTCACGTATTCAGATATGTGGCACATGCAAGGGAAAGCAGACATAAGTCGGAATTTTCAAAATTGAGATTTTCACAAATACTACATAACCTACATAATCCAAGATTTATAAAAATGCTAAAAAAAAAATATCTTGATACCATGTCTACTTCCTGAGATATCTCAGCCTAAAGTTTTGTAGACCAGCAAGTACTGCATGACGGCGAGGAAGAATCACAATCCAGTACTAGGTATGCCTAAAAGCTGCACGAAGAAAAGCAGCAATTCGTACGTCATCAAAGTTTATAACACACCATATCTTTGCCATTTTATTGGTTAATTAAGTATCACGTGATCCGCAGTGAGAATAAAACTATTTGAAAGCCAACAAAACCGTCTCGGAGTATTCATTGCGTGAACGTCACCTCAAATCCTGAATTTGGTGTGTAACCAGCAAGAACCTTCTTTGGTGCCGTGACTAGGATTTTGAGGAAGAGATCACCAACTGAAGTTCAAGTAATCTACTGCAACCAAGCTACGCTTACTAGTTCATCCGTCGGACGTGCCATTGACTAGTTACATCAAGTACAACTTAAATCTGATAAGTTTAAAGACCCCTTCCCTGCAATTTTGGACGTTTTTTGGAAAATAATACATATATATCACTTTAAAAACATTAAACCATGTCATTCCTTGTCTTAAATGTACGTTTTATGGTAAATTATGATAAAAAGTGAGAAACAATGCACTACCTAAGTAGCTCGCGGCGATCGACCTCTCGTGGACGGTCTCAGGCCTAGCCTAGCTAGGCTTAGTTTTGTAGGCCTAGCTGGTAAACATCGGTAACGTACGAACATCGTACGCTAGCTATATACCTAGCCTGACGTTGTATAGTTGCTGCATTAATTGTCTTTCTATTTTTGCCAGACTCCGTTGATACAAATTGGGGAAAACCCGGTATTTTCGCTGAAAAGTAAGGAGTCTTCCATTTGTTTTGGCTTCACGATCGATCGAAAAGTGGGCGAATTACAGGTGAAAAACAACAATATCAATCCGCGCGCAATGCATTTTGGGATTTATAGCGGGCCGCTATAATTATTAAAATCGATTTATTTTTCACATTTTTAACCGTTTAAAGACGAAAAAAGTTATCGCAATAGGACCATATAGTATTATTTTTACATTAAATATAGTTTGTGATCTTAAATTAGATCTAAAAAACGTAGGGAATGGGGCTTTAATATATTTTATTTTCTTATATATTTAATATAATTGCAATCTATATATAATATCATGTCAATTGTATCGACTCCCCGAGGGAGAGGAAGGGGTCATGGGATGATAAGACCAGGACCACAGTCTGTACCAACCCATGTTGATAATATTAGGTTAAGAGCAGATAGAACTTCCACCATAACGGCCCCTCTAATACAACCACAAATAGTAATGAAGCAAGAGATAAGGCAACCTCCAGTCTTTCGTGGCGAGTCCGCTAAAGTACCCTATTTAGATTGGGAGGACCAAATAAGATCATATATCAGAAATATCTTCCTATACAAGAGGTCGGGGAAGAAATTTTGTCCCTCCTCCTAGGAAAAGCAAAATCAATTGTAAAGGTTGGTCTTCGATGCAAATCAACCAATGATCCAGAAGTTATTTTTTCAATTTTAAGACAAAATTTTAGTGATGAGCTTCTGTCAGACACTCCTATGGCTGATTTCTACAGCACAGGCCCAAAGGCTTGTGAAACCGCTTCCGGTTTATGTTTAAACTACAGGTACATTGTGAGAGAATATAAATATGGATGCTGTAGACAATCTAATTTCCTATAGCAAAGGACGACCAGACAGATTCAAAACATCAGCAATAAACAGTTTGGTAAGAAAACTTAACAAGTCTGAACTGACAGAACTGATCAATGCAGTTACATCTAATGGAACAAAAAAAACTACATGTGTTACCATTCGAAGGACCTTGGATGGACGTATACAGGTATGGGGAACGTGACGGAAAGTGCAAGTCAAATGGCAGAAGATGTAGATCAGCAAGTACTGCATGACGGCGAGGAAGAATCACAATCCAGTACTAGGTATGCCTAAAAGCTGCACAAAGAAAAGCAGCAATTCGTACGTCATCAAAGTTTATAACACACCATATCTTTGCCATTTTATTGGTTAATTAAGTATCGCGTGTCGTTCAGTATTCGTTCTACTGAGTGAGTGATTTTACATCTGTTACTATGCCGAGATCTATGTTCGAGCAAATCGGACCGATACCAAGATGCCAGTTTGTTTCTTTACAGACACAGTTTACTTTGATGCATAGTGCTGTCAAAGTTCTTTTACGTAAATTAGAACGTTTTCATCTTCTTTTTTTAAAAATGAATTGAAGTTAAAATCATTTATAACAAAATAATTATTATGTATTGAAAAAGTATTTAATGATAGTCTAGTATTGTAACTTGTAGTTTTGTATAATAATATTGTTGATCAGAAGTGCCAGCTTTTCTTTTTCTAATTACGAAACATTTGAAGAACCAATTAAAACAAACGTATTGAACAGTTTTGTTATATTGGCTACAATTGGGGACTTGGCTCCGACAGATCCGTTATCTCCAATTTCCATAACTCTTATTCACAGACAAACAGACTGAAGTTTTTAATCTGTGTTTATGCCATAGGCATATTAGTTGAAGATACTGTATACATTCTTTTTTATATTTCATTCATAAAACACAACGTAAACTTGCATAAAATAGTGACAGTTTTTTATTCTAATAATAAAGTTTCTTTGAATTATAACAGTTTTGTTTTTTTTTTTAAAAATGTGTATTCTGGAATTTTACTGCTAACGGTAATGTTATAAAATAGCAATTTTGTAAAGGTTTTTACATAAAATACTAAAATGTGTCTACTGTAGCATCCATACGTTTACCTTTTTAAAGTAAATTGGGGTAGTTTTGTAGATGGGAATCAGTTGTTCATTTTAACAATTTTCTTTTATAATCCAAAATTTCAGGAGGAATCGGAGGTTGGTCAACTAATGGGTGCTGGGTTGATTCAACAAATGATACAAGTACAACGTGTAAATGCAATCATTTCACAAACTTTGCTTTACTTATGGTTAGTGCTTTCATTATCTGAATAATTAGAGCTATGTGTAAAAAATACCAGAGGAATATAAATGCATTTTGTTTTCTAGGATGTATATGGTGATACGGCAGAGCTGCCCGAGAAGCATCAATTGGCTCTCTTTTATATTTCGTATATTGGGTGTGGCCTTTCTATTCTTGGTTTGTCACTGACACTCCTTATTAAATCAAAATACCAGTTGTACGTATTATGTTATGTGGTAATTCAATACAAATTTTAATTAAAATCTAAATAGTGGCTGATACAAACGTGTTCGTAACTGATGTTTAATTGTCTTTTCCCTGCGAGACACTTGCGGCCTAGGTTACTGTGAGATTGCCCATAAATGAAGATAATCCTTCAAAACATGATTTTCAATTTGAATTGCATTGTTATTACAAACAGTATTCTAAAGTCACCATTTTGTATACAGTATGCTATTCACGTATTCAGATATGTGGCACATGCAAGGGAAAGCAGACATAAGTCGGAATTTTCAAAATTGAGATTTTCACAAATACTACATAACCTACATAATCCAAGATTTATAAAAATGCTAAAAAAAAAATATCTTGATACCATGTCTACTTCCTGAGATATCTCAGCCTAAAGTTTTGTAGACCAGCAAGTACTGCATGACGGCGAGGAAGAATCACAATCCAGTACTAGGTATGCCTAAAAGCTGCACGAAGAAAAGCAGCAATTCGTACGTCATCAAAGTTTATAACACACCATATCTTTGCCATTTTATTGGTTAATTAAGTATCACGTGATCCGCAGTGAGAATAAAACTATTTGAAAGCCAACAAAACCGTCTCGGAGTATTCATTGCGTGAACGTCACCTCAAATCCTGAATTTGGTGTGTAACCAGCAAGAACCGGTTACATTCTTTGGTGCCGTGACCAGGATTTTGAGGAAGAGATCACCAACTGAAGTTCAAGTAATCTACTGCAACCAAGCTACGCTTAATAGTTCATCCGTCGGACGTGCCATTGACTAGTTACATCAAGTACAACTTAAATCTGATAAGTTTAATATATTTTAATTTTTTATATATTTAATATAATTGCAATCTGTATATAATATTATCATATCAATTGTATCGACTCCCCGAGGGAGAGGAAGGGGTCGTGGGATGATAAGACCAGGACCACAGTCTGTACCAACCCATGTTGATAATATTAGGTTAAGAGCAGATAGAACTTAGACCATAACGGCCCCTCTAATACAACCACAAATAGTAATGAAGCAAGAGATAAGGCAACCTCCAGTCTTTCGTGGCGAGTCCGCTAAAGTACCCTATTTAGATTGGGAGGACCAAATAAGATCATATATCAGAAATATCTTCCTATACAAGAGGTCGGGGAAGAAATTTTGTCCCTCCTCCTAGGAAAAGCAAAATCAATTGTAAAGGTTGGTCTTCGATGCAAATCAACCAATGATCCAGAAGTTATTTTTTCAATTTTAAGACAAAATTTTAGTGATGAGCTTCTGTCAGACACTCCTATGGCTGATTTCTACAGCACAGGCCCAAAGGCTTGTGAAACCGCTTCCGGTTTATGTTTAAACTACAGGTAAATTGTGAGAGAATATAAATATGGATGCTGTAGACAATCTAATTTCCTATAGCAAAGGACGACCAGACAGATTCAAAACATCAGCAATAAACAGTTTGGTAAGAAAACTTAACAAGTCTGAACTGACAGAACTGATCAATGCAGTTACATCTAATGGAACAAAAAAAACTACATGTGTTACCATTCGAAGGACCTTGGATGGACGTACAGTATACAGGTATGGGGAACGTGACGGAAAGTGCAAGTCAAATGGCAGAAGATGTAGATCAGCAAGTACTGCATGACGGCGAGGAAGAATCACAATCTAGTACTAGGTATGCCTAAAAGCTGCACAAAGAAAAGCAGCAATTCGTACGTCATCAAAGTTTATAACACACCATATCTTTGCCATTTTATTGGTTAATTAAGTATCACGTGTCGTTCAGTATTCGTTCTACTGAGTGAGTGATTTTACATCTGTTACTATGCCGAGATCTATGTTCGAGCAAATCGGACCGATACCAAGATGCCAGTTTGTTTCTTTACAGACACAGTTTACTTTGATGCATAGTCCTGTCAAAGTTCTTTTACGTAAATTAGAACGTTTTCATCTTTTTTTAAAAATGAATTGAAGTTAAAATCATTTATAACAAAATAATTATTATGTATTGAAAAAGTATTTAATGATAGTCTAGTATTGTAACTTGTAGTTTTGTATAATAATATTGTCGATCAGAAGTGCCAGTTTTTCTTTTTCTAATTACGAAACATTTGAAGAACCAATTAAAACAAACGTATTGAACAGTTTTGTTATATTGGCTACAATTGGGGACTTGGCTCCGACAGATCCGTTATCTCCAATTTCCATAACTCTTATTCACAGACAAACAGACGTAAGTTTTTAATCTGTGTTTATGCCATAGGCATATTAGTTGAAGATACTGTATACATTCTTTTTTATATTTCATTCATAAAACACAACGTAAATTTGCATAAAATAGTGACAGTTTTTTATTCTAATAATAAAGTTTCTTTGAATTATAACAGTTTTGTTTTTTTGTTTAACTTGGATTATTATTTTTCGTTATTTTAGAATGTTGGAAATCCAAAATGTGTATTCTGGAATTTTACTGCTAACGGTAATGTTATAAAATAGCAATTTTGTAAAGGTTTTTACATAAAATACTAAAATGTGTCTACTGTAGCATCCATACGTTTACCTTTTTAAAGTAAATTGGGGTAGTTTTGTAGATGGGAATCAGTTGTTCATTTTAACAATTTCTTTTATAATCCAAAATTTCAGGAGGAATCGGAGGTTGGTCAACTAATGGGTGCTGGGTTGATTCAACAAATGATACAAGTACAACGTGTAAATGCAATCATTTCACAAACTTTGCTTTACTTATGGTAAGTGCTTTCATTATCTGAATAATTAGAGCTATGTGTAAAAAATACCAGAGGAATATAAATGCATTTTGTTTTCTAGGATGTATATGGTGATACGGCAGAGCTGCCCGAGAAGCATCAATTGGCTCTCTCTTATATTTCGTATATTGGGTGTGGCCTTTCTATTCTTGGTTTGTCACCGACACTCCTGACTTATTAAATCAAAATACCAGTTGGACGTATTATGTTATGTGGTAATTCAATACAAATTTCAATTAAAATCTAAATAGTGGGTGATACAAACGTGTTTGTAACTGATGTTTAATTGTCTTTTCCCTGTGAGACACTTTTGCGGCCTAGGTTACTGTGAGATTGCCCATAAATGAAGATAATCCTTCAAAACATGATTTTCAATTTGAATTGCATTGTTATTACAAACAGTATTCTAAAGTCACCATTTTGTATGCAGTATGCTATTCACGTATTCAGATATGTGGCACATGCAAGGGAAAGCAGACATAAGTCGCAATTTTCAAAATTGAGATTTTCACAAATACTACATAACCTACATAATCCAAGATTTAAAGTGCTAAAAAAAAAATATCTTGATACCATGTCTACTTCCTGAGATATCTCAGCCTAAAGTTTTGTAGACCAGCAAGTACTGCATGACGGCGAGGAAGAATCACAATCCAGTACTAGGTATGCCTAAAAGCTGCACAAAGAAAAGCAGCAATTCGTACGTCATCAAAGTTTATAACACACCATATCTTTGCCATTTTATTGGTTAATTAAGTATCACGTGATCCGCAGTGAGAATAAAACTATTTGAAAGCCAACAAAACCGTCTCGGAGTATTCATTGCGTGAACGTCACCTCAAATCCTGAATTTGGTGTGTAACCAGCAAGAACCGGTTACATTCTTTGGTGCCGTGACCAGGATTTTGAGGAAGAGATCACCAACTGAAGTTCAAGTAATCTACTGCAACCAAGCTACGCTTAATAGTTCATCCGTCGGACGTGCCATTGACTAGTTTACATCAAGTACAACTTAAATCTGATAAGTTTAATATATTTAATTTTTTTATATATTTAATATAATTGCAATCTGTATATAATATTATCATGTCAATTGTATCGACTCCCCGAGGGAGAGGAAGGGGTCGTGGGATGATAAGACCAGGACCACAGTCTGTACCAACCCATGTTGATAATATTAGGTTAAGAGCAGATAGAACTTAGACCATAACGGCCCCTCTAATACAACCACAAATAGTAATGAGGCAAGAGATAAGGCAACATCCAGTCTTTCGTGGCGAGTCCGATAAAGTACCCTATTTAGATTGGGAGGACCAACTAAGATCATATATCAGAAAAAGACAGCTTCCTATACAAGAGGTCGGGGAAGAAATTTTGTCCCTCCTCCTAGGAAAAGCAAAATCAATTGTAAAGGTTGGTCTTCGAAGCAAATCAACCAATGATCCAGAAGTCATTTTTTCAATTTTAAGACAAAATTTTAGTGATGAGCTCCTGTCAGACACTCCTATGGCTGATTTCTACAGCACAGGCCCAAAGGCTTGTGAAACCGCTTCCGAGTACTGGGCCAGGTTGAATAGACTGATAGAATCGGCAAACAAAACACTAAATAAGCAAGGGCAAAGTGTCAACGAAGAAACAGAATTAATCTCAATGTTTGCTCGAAATTGTCCGTGCCCCACGCTTAGGAGCCTCCTAAAGACAAAGCCTCTAAAAAGATGGCAAATAGATGAGGTTCAGGAATTGATAGAAACCACACAGAGAGAAGAGAGACTTGCTCTTCAATGTGAGTTTCCATGTAAGCAAAAGGGTACAGACCAAACGATATTAGAAAGTCTGAATAAAATCACTGAGCGTCTCGAAAGACTTGAGACAGGGTTCTGTCCACGCCCCGATAGACTGGCGATACGCTCCTATATTAATTAGGCCTACTAGCAGAGGGTTCGATGAGTTTTGAAAAGTTATGGAAATGTGGTCTAACCTATAGCAATTCAGTTTTTTAAGGCCCTTCTTCCTTGTCCGAGCCTTTGGAAATATTAAAAAGTTATATTAATATAATATATTCTGTGTTTTCATGTTTTGAGAAATTGTATATCATTTCAGATGTTTCGCGCTGCGCTTTTATTTGTTTCGCGCTTCGTCTTGTTCGAGCTTCCTCCGTACATACCGATAATTAATATGATTTTTCATTTCATTTTTTGTACATTATTAACAAATAGCATACAGAACCCCATACAGAACATACCCTTCTCTGAGAAAACACTTGTGGGCGATTCCCCGAATACGACATTTTATGCTATTCCATTACTACACATTAGATTGCAGTTCGGAGTTTCAAATGGATAGAAATAGAAATAGAAATGGATGCTGTAGACAATCTAATTTGCCATAGCCAAGGAGGACCAGACAGATTCAAAACCTCTGCTATAAACAGTTTGGTAAGAAAACTTAACAAGTCTGAACTGACAGAACTGATAAATGCAGTTATTTCAAATGGCACTAAAAAAACTACATGTGTTACCATTCGTAGAACATTAGATGGACGCATACAGGTATTCAATTTAACTATATTAAGAGAAACAGAGGAAACACAAGGTATTGTTAACTTTTGCGATTATAAAGGCGTTTTTAAAAACAGAACTGATAAAATCGGCGGTGGCGTAGCATGCTTTGCAGCGGACCACCTGGAAATCCATCCGATTGTTACGCATACTGATTGCAAATTCGAATGCCTATGGTCAAAAATTAGCTATCGCTCTACACAGAACAGCAAAACGCGTTCTATATATATCGGAGCTATATTTACTACCTGCCGTCTGCCAACTACCCCAACCAACTTTTAGAGCATGTTGGAAATGTAATTGATAGTATTTATGGAATGGATAGATTGGCAAATATCATAGTACTTGGTGACTTCAACCATCTAAACACTACCTATATGCAATCTGAATTAGGTATGGAACAAATGATTGATTTTCCTACCCATAGGAAAAATAACATCCTTGATAAAGTGTTCATGAATCGACCGGAGAGATACAGTAAAGCCACTAAGTTGGCCCCCTTAGGACGTAGCGACCATTGTTGTATACTTTTGAAACCAATCCATGTTATACCTACCTCTAACTACACCACTTGTACTATCCAACCGTATCGTAACTCGTCGGTTAGATCATTTGGATCGTGGATCACTGCCCATGACTGGTGCCATGTTCTTGATAGCGAATCAACAAGTGTTAAAACAAATTAATTTCTTACTGTGCTTAATGGGAAATTTGCGGATTTTTTCCCCGTAAAATCGATTTGCCATAAGAAAACCGATAAGCCGTGGATGACGCCGAGAATCAAGAGATTGATTGTAGAACGACAGTTGGCCTTTTCTAGTAACCATACCCAACAATGGCGAAGGATACGTAACTCCATACAAAGAGCAATTACGCACGCGAAGGAGAAGTTTTACGCGACCTCATTAAAGTGTCTAAAAAGCAATAGCCCTGCTAGATGGCACAAAGGAATTGTGAATCTCTGCAATCTAAAGAAAAAGGACACGTTAACATCCCTGGTCTATCAACGCAAGCGGCTGTTGAAGTAATTAACCAACATTTTGCCACGATTTGTAGCAAAGAAGCATTCTTCCCCCTGTTCGTGACATTAGCAGAACCCTGAGGTCTGCGAGTAAGCCTCTACTCAAAATCCCGTTTGGTCGTACAGAAAGATTTAGATCTTCACCAGTCCCTTTTTTAGTCCGACTCATTAATGATGAATATTGAATAGGCTGGCACTATTTTAACTTACAGGTGGAACAATTTTAATGTGGTAAATTTTTTTATTTATTTTTTTTTTAAACTAGTTTTACCTTTTATACATAATGTATTTATATATTTTTATCAAATTTTGTAAAATACTACTTTTCAGCCTTTTGGCTGCCGTTGTATTTTGATGTCTTTTTATGAATAAATATACCTACAGTAAACCATGGGCATCCAGTTATCAAACTCCACTTTTTGAAATTATGATAAAATGATATTTCTGCTTGTCGTACCACATTATTTACAATTATGTTTAAACTACAGGTACATTGTGAGAGAATATAAATATGGATGCTGTAGACAATCTAATTTGCCATAGCCAAGGACGACCAGACAGATTCAAAACCTCTGCTATAAACAGTTTGGTCAAAAAACTTGAAAACTCCGAACTGACAGAACTGATAAATGCAGTTATTTCAAATGGCACTAAAAAAACTACATGTGTTACCATTCGTAGAACATTAGATGGACGCATACAGGTATTCAATTTAACTATATTAAGAGAAACATTGATAATAGAAAAAAAAAAGTGTTATTGCAGATTACGGTAATATGTACAGTATGCACTACAGTGTGTATTATTCGGGACTGTGTGTATTATTCGGGACTGTGTGTAAAGTTGTTGGTATGTTAGTACTGGTACTGGTACTGGTTCAAATAACCGTCTCACAGAGACAATTGGTTGAAGTCAATAGGTGTTACAGTATGTTTCGGATTATAATACAATGGTTAACATAGGTAAGGATGTGAGACAATATAGTTTTTGTAAGATTTGAATTAGTCATGGATTCAATAAAGATGCACCTGGTTATAATTAAAACTAGTTTTTGCTTGATCTAAGCCGACATAATCTAAAGACATAAGTTATTCGATCCGGATATTATAACAATGACTAAAACAAAAAGATAAGAATGAATGAAGTTAAATAATAAGTATGTCTTGATTGAACCATCTTCCGGATTTGTTAACAAAGAGGATAAATCGAAAGCAGTGACACGGGGTGTTTGACATACTAAAGTTTACTGTAACTTATCTATACAATTTTAACTTTAATTTAAATCATAAAAGGAAAAAACAAAAGAAATAAAAACGACGCTTCTGATGTCATGTTTATGTTTAAATATCGGGGGGGGGGGGGGGGGGGTATAATTTGAAATTCTATGTCAGTGTTATCAATTACATCGAAGTCACTCAAACTCTAGTACTAGTTCCAAAGTATTACCGCTACACGAGGTTAAAAGATGAATTCTAACGTGCATACCGGTAATGAACAAGAATTTGAAGACAGCAGTCTTAGCGGTAACGAGGAATTTTTGTTAGAAATTCTTGATGACAACGATGAAATGATAAGTTGAATCAATTTGTACAAAAAATTAAAATTTAAGTATATTATTTTCCAAATGTTATTAAGAATGACTTCTTTGTTCTGCCTGTTACATGGGTTTTGTTATTTAATTTTCAGATTCGATGTATAGAAGAGTTAATTGATGATCAGAACGAATTATGTAATGAAATGGCAAGTTACTATTTCTATAAATTTATTTTGAAAATGGTAATAATATATGATATTTAGTCTAATATAAAAAAATTGTAACATTTTGTATTACAGTACGGTATTTTGAATAGAAGCAGTAATAACGAAGAAGATATGATTGAATTTAATTATGAAGGAGTAGGAAAATACCGTAAAGTAATGGTAAGTTCTTTTTTTAAACATTGTTTTTTTTATAAATAGTATAATTATGTAAGATATATTGTTCTTAGTCTATCTGTTTTATTCATATTTTAGCACGGTAAGAGAAGAGGAGAGAAAAGATATGACGAGAATAATGAAGAAGATAATAATGAATTTGACGAGGAATTAGTGCAGCATGGAGCTGGAAATTTTCGTAAACAAATGGTAAGCTTGTACGGTTGTTTCTTCTTTACTTATAGATCTTTATTTATTTTTTTCAATGATAAAATATAATATAAATGGAGTAAATTGTTATTATTATTTCTTGTATTTTAGCCTGCTAAGAGACCTCGCATTGATTCAGAGGAAGAGGAAGAGGATGAGCGTAACATAAACGCTGTAAATGTTGAAGATCTTTGTATTATAAGGAGACTTAGAGATAAGTTCAACAAATGTTTTAATTTATTTTCAAGTGATCATTTAGTTACTTTAGTAGGGTTAGACCAATTTCGTGTTATTGATGTTTTACCTTTATTAGTTAGGATATTTGAACATGTGCTGAATACATTATGCCAAAATGTTCAGCCACATGATAGAGTTAGGCTTGTTATTAACGCTAACGGTTTAGATACTGTATACCAATTTCTTTACCTTTTTTATTAAGAGAACATCTAACGCCAGAATTCATTTTAGCTGAGATAACTAAAGTCCTTCAATCGCACATGGATATTTTAGTGGGGGGTGGGTTAACCTTTAACATTCAACACATATCCATGCAGTTTGGAGGCGGTAGTTCATTTTTTAAAAAAGGTATTGATAAAACCAAAAAAGGTGCGCAATGTTTAATTAGAATTCGTAATGAAAACGACGTGCAAATTTAACCCCGTCTAATATTATCCCATCGCTTTCTATTATTTAATTTATCTTCCAACCATAAAACACCTGTGACAATAGCTCTCGGTGTATTATTACATCACAGCCACTGATCACCAACTGGGCCCTCTGGGAGACCAGTCTTTGGCTGAAGAGGTTACCCAGTATAAATATCAATTTCAAATTTCAATCAAAAAAGTGTCATGCCGTGTTCCTTCCCTTTACCAGCTAACCCGTCATATATAAAGCTATAGCGGGTCGGCCAACCTCAATTTTCAATAAGGCCTAATTGACAACTAACCTTGGTATCAAAGTAAAGAGCTGCGATTTACGAGAGCCAGTTGCAATAAATCACAGCTTGTGGTCTGACAGTGCAAGATAAACAGATACAGTGTATATAGCAAACGAAATAAAATAAATGTTTCCGTAAAGAAAAAAATAAAAGTATTCATACAGTTGTATTCATTATAAAAAAATATTGTTTTTACATGTTCGAATCGTGAAAATCAGTTAAGTTTACGTGATACATTTTCAATCATGTCAATGAGCGTAGTGATAGTAATTCCTCGATGATGCATGCACTAGGCCTACATAAGACGCAATGCTGTTTTATTTTATCCATTTGTAACACTTAAATCACGTTATTTTGCAGTAAATATTGTTATATTATAATGTCAATATTATGATTATACTAATTATTGAGAAAAAACGATTTAATTTATTTTGATGTAATAAAATTTCCAAACTATTTTTCTTGTGCGTAATTAAGTGACCGAGTCGCGCGGCTGCTAAGAAAAAATACAATAGTTTTGTTGCCGCTGCACACGTGGTCGAGAGCATGTAGATGGTTTACTTGATTGAATGGCGTATTAAATTTATATATAACAGGGCTCGAAATTCACGCTAGCAAACTAGCATTTTGCTAGTAGATTCTTGATAATTGGTAGTTGAAAATGTCAAAACTAGCAAATGTTTGCTAGTGTAAGTTTAGCTTAGCCGCCGATCGCTATGTCGACAACGGCTAAATAGTAATAGGAACCAATTTGGTAAAATCAATTGTTTCATTTACGCGCCAGCCAATTTACGCCAAGAAACGCGAATAGCACCGTGAATCATGTGGCAGCATAGATGTTAACGATGTGCATTATAAACAGCAAGCTTTTTCCCAACACATTAAATCATGTGCATTTAGTAGGTCGCTGAGAATTACATCATCAGTCACGTGATTACAGAATACGCAATTATCAATTTAGGGATTTAACAAAATCAATATTTTGCCTACACAGTGGTCGAAGCGCGTGTTTAATATGTTCGTAAATAGTAAACAACCCCATACTTAATGGACTCTACCAATTTTGTTTACGATGATCTTCCGCTCGAGAAGAAAGTCTCTCCTCTGCACACTACGAGGTCCTGTGCGATTGGTTTCTTATGCCTATTTGTTTTACCTGTGGAATAATTACACACACTTTTCGCATCACAACTTTAATTACTGATTTACACAGCCTAGCAATGGGCAAAGGATTCACCAAGGAAGAATACGTTGAATAAAAAATCACTTAAGAAATGCCCTAAGCTGTTTTCAAACTAATAATCAGCCCACTATAAATTGAGACCAACATCATGCTTCTCGCGATAGGATAGATGAGTCGATTGAGAGACGGCGGACCATGGATGGCCGGCCGATGAGTGAGGCGGGCGTAGCTTGGACGGATTAGTTAGGGTCTACACTACAATTTCGCTCGGTGGCAATTAAATTTATAATTTTAATTACGTCTGGATATAAACAATATAAAACTCAGTTTTGTTATCGGCAATAAAATTTTATACATACAATTTTGTTCTGCTTAAAATTATAAAAGTTTGACGTTTCGACATAAAAAAGTGGGCCGAAACGTCTCGGGACGAATCGTCCATAGGCCGAAACGCCCCTGATTTGGCTAGCATGAAAGCTAAAATGGATAGTACAATGTTTCAATTGGGTAGAAAATTGCAATTGGTAGAAAAATGTTTTAATAAGGAGTTGAAATACCTATAAATGACAATAACATATTCAATATTTTATTCACTTTTTCAAGACAATATTTTATCTCGGCCAAGGAGGTGTATGTAGTCCCATAAGATATTTACTTTGACCAAAAATTGGATAAAAAAAAAACAATTTATAGAAAAAAAAAATCAAATTGACTGAAAGTCAATGGTTTTTGATTGAATTTACCTTTTTATTAAAGAGAAAACATTTTTTTGCATCTGCAAAATTGCGTATTTAAAAAATAAATAAAATATTCATTGTTTTTGGGTGACAATACTGTACATATATATATTATAATAAAGCACATATTATTATAGTAGAAAAAGGAATCCTATAAAGTATAATACAAACATAACACCAGAGCTAATGAATTTAGAAAGTAGTTCCAGCTTACTTGGCAGAGAGCACTAGCTGACCTTGCTTACTTGCTTAAGCAATAAACTTCCTAATCTAAACAAGCTATTATCGTAATCCAATTAAAATGCAATTAATAGTCCTAGACCTTAATCCCTAAAATGATGGTCAGAAATCAGCAAAATTGGTAAAGGGAAGGAACACCTCATGTTGACAAACACAATAACAAAAATCTACAGTATGTACACATAAACTTGAAAAAATTGGGACAGACAGTAAGTAGTAAAACTGTAAAAACTATCAAATGAAACCAACCCAGGCACTAAACAGTACAGTTTGGGAAAACTATTTTAAATGGATTTGTTTTATTCTGTTGGTCAGTGTCTTGTCATAGAAAGACATTCTCACACCTGATTGGGTTAGTTCCAAGTTACTCCCTGGAGTAATATTGCCACTGTAGGGAATGCTAAAGTCAACTAAATCTTACTTTTCATTTTAACTTATTGAAAGAATTGTTTTCTTTGATATTCAATAATTATTCTATATCCATTTGAACTCTATCCATGTTAATATTAATTTAAAATATGAATACATCATTGGCTACTCTCCATTTTCAGAGTGTAAGTAAAATGTCATATTCAACAATCCTTCAACAGAATTGCTAAAGTAACTACAACTATGCATTTTTTTCATATGGGTGTAATGGAAAAAAATTATCTGTTTTATATTCCCTTTCCAATGACATCATGGATGACCAGGTTTAGTGTGGAATGTTGGCCATTTTGAAATTCAAAATGGCGGCTGAAAGGTGGTCAAATAAAATGGAATTAATTTTGAAGTCACCAAGTTTCAAGAATAACAAATGTTATGTTAGCCCAAAAACATCTGTTGGCACACATAGGCCTATTGAGCTTGAGCTAATTATATGACATATATCCAAACTAACAAACTGTAATAAATTCAGATGACAGAACTCAAATTCATCAATCCGGAGTGGAAGAAAATAGAAGCAAACATTTATTTGGTGAATCTTAATAAATATAAAACACAAAATTGACATCAAGACTAAGACAATAAAAATGTTGATAACAGTTTTAAACTTTATGTCATTTCTTGCTCAAAATGGCAGCCATTAAAAAAATGTTCTTTTATTTGTCAGTTTTCGTCATAGAAACATTTGAATTATTTTGACGCACTGGGCGTTTCATAGAAATTACCGGCGGCTCAACTTGTCGGCGGCCCAACCGGTCATATCCCATCTCAGCCTGGGCTAAATAAGTAGACATCAAGCCAACAACTTAGTTTAGGTAAGCGCCGATCGATAAATAGGCGCGGCCTACTCAGTGTACATTAAATAAACAAACTTCACTGGGCCTAGCCTAGGCGAGCCTAGTTAGATTTTAAAAAAACTTGCATAGAATTTATGAAAAAAAATATTTAAACAATGTTAATAAGTTAAATGTCTAAATGTTGCTCACCGTTCTACTCTTCGTTCCATGTTTTCAAGTAAGGCAACTAATGAAGGCAAAGGCAATAATATAGTTAAATCAAGTCTGTAAGAAAGCGCAGTCAAAAAGTGAATGAGGTGGAAAATGAAAACCGGTAAAAGAGTTACGTAACTAAAATAACTTTTTTTTTAATGATAAACATAACTGACTAAACAATACACAGAAATTTAATGTTAATTTTATATAAAATTATTTTCAATTAAATAATATCTGAAATGGAATCAGTCCATATAAAGTATAGTTATTAATTATTCTTCATCCTAAGTTTTAAAGGTTTTTTTTAACTGTTGCTGCATTTGAAAATTTGGTTCCCCGATTGGTTTTTCGTCGTCACATGACTCTTCAGGTGTTCAATTAAAAGTAAAATAAGTATCTACTATAAGTATTTATTTTAATGACCTGTTGTACGACAGTTCAGTTAGCGCACAGTGTAACGCTGTGTGGTAGGATTTGGGGGTTGATGTGAGATCTCGGTATTGGAGTGTAGCAACTTCTAACCCTTATGACTGATGGAAACACGAAATTACTTTTTTTTAAATATAATTCTACCAAATTTGTTCATGCGTACGTCCTTCATCTTTCTATTATTATTCGATTATTAATGTTTTATGAGGATGGTCCATCCAACCGAAGTTGATCATTAGGCCACCACCAAAATAACACAACATTTATAATAGAAATCTTCAGAATTTGATTTAAATTAATTAATATGCTACCTGGGTGGTTTTGAGTAAATATTTGAAGGAATTGAATTGAAATTTATATTTATACTGGGTAACCTCTTCAGTCAAAGACTGGTCTCCCAGAGGGTCCAGTTGGTGATCAGTGGCTGTGATGTACTAATACACCGGGGTAACCCCCTACTCGTCTCGAAAGATGTACTAGGTTCTTTAAAGTGCACACGAGCTAGATGTGTACACTGGACCTACGGTTTATAGTCCTTATCCGAGAAGACTCGTTCTACCACCAGAACCATAGAGTGAGTTAGCCTCGAACCCCTGCCGATGTTATGGCTACGTAATTTGAAGCGTAAGTTGAAGCAGAGTAAGTTAAAGCATGTCTGGATTTAAAGAAAGAGAACAAGTAAAGAAAGCTGGAGCATTGAAGTTAAAATAATGTTTTCAAAGTTTCAACAGAGACAAGTTGTTCCAAGTATGCTCCCTACAGTCTGAGGATGATGTGGAGATCACCATAGTAATACGCGCATTTAAATAAGATTGATTTCACATTTGGATGCATCGTACGCAATGACGTAAGCATGTACGACGACATTGACCAATCACAAACAACAGTTCTATTAACCATCGTGCCGTGATTGGTCAAGTAAATCGCGCGCTCACGTCCTCTCATTGCGCGCGCGTCAAGCTGAAACCTAGTAGTAGTATTTCAACAATATTTTACGAGTGTGGTCCATCCAAACAAAGCTGATCAATAGGGACCCTCACAAAAATACAACATGACAAGATACATGATGATGATGGAAAATAAACATATAGATAGATTCTCGGATTGCAATCCGGATTCAATTATATAATCCGAGTATAAAACACATTAAAACTGATTACAGGAGGACGGATTACTTATTGTGGACGCCTTCTCTTAAAACACAAAGTAGATATGCGTCACATACACGGGTAAAACATACCAAAAATCATAAACTGCCATTCAAGATTTTTAATTCAACATTTAGTCAAAGCTTATAAAGATTCACAATTACGGAACGTTCTCTCATATGTTTATAATTACGTTTATTGTTCACCACAATGTCCACTCAAAATGCATTACAGTCACAACTTCACGTGGCAATATGATTAATTAATTTTGAATATCATTGAACAGTTTAATCTTTCAATTAGAAATACTAATGATGAGTTTGACTATAACTACGTTCACACGGAGGCTGCCTGGAGAACAAATAGTGTAATGGGTGTATGTAGCGTTCACACACTAATTCAGAAGTGTGAATAACTTACATTTTGACTTAATTTGTTTCACTGACTTATATTTCTCTGTAAAATCCACAATTAACCACCACTATCGTCGATGGCACCATGGAACTATAATATAATATATTATAGTTCCATGGTGGCACCTAATGATAGAAAATTTGGAAATATTCAGATTATGCGCATCAACCCCAGCAACTGAAAAATAAATATACAGAAAGAGACTAATTGCGCGCGTGTGCGCAGAAGTTTGTTTAAAGTTTAAATGATTGATTCATTTAATTATTTATTTAATGTTAATTTACTTATTCGGAAACGTCTTTGTCCTAATTAGAATATCCGATGTCATCTGAATATTCATTATTATTCCAGGGAGTTGTTTAGTTACAACTCCGTCTGTTAAAACTTCTATTAAAACAACCGCTTTTTAGTGAAAACATTTTCCTCTGGGTTTTCGCGCGAAACTTCGTAAAGTTTTTTAACGTATGGGGGCGCTATCCAAATAAATAAATAGAGCGAGCGAAGTGTGGCGCTAGGGAGTCGATTGTGTCTCTCTCGCTCTGACAAATACAAATTTGTGTTTACTAGTTTTTCCGGAAAGTTTACAATGCTTTCATTGAAACAGGTAGGTTAGATTGCAATTAATGAAGCTGATATTTTATTAGAAAATATTTACCTTCGTTTTTATCAGACTTATCTAGCCTACAGCTAGGCCCCTACCCGGGCCCCTACCTAGCCTAGCCTAGTTTTGCCCACCCAGAGCCAGCTCGTACGCAGCCTACAACATGTAGGGAGAATCAACTAGGAGGCCGGCTAGCTAAGGCCAGCTAGACAGAGAGGGCTCACTACCTGATTTTATTGCTATTCCAGGCCCTAAAATTAAGTTTAGACATTGAGATACCTCTCGTTGAATTGAAGAAAATCAATGAATTTGTAATGCTCAAAAAATTAATTACAAATTTCATAATTTTATAATAATTTTCCTCTTTTCAATAGTTTATGCTTAGACGACAAGTTCTACAGCTTTATCAAGATATTATGAAAACTATACGCACAATTCCAGATGAAAGTCAACGAAAGGAGTTAACATTGTGGGTTAGGCAAGAGTTCAGAAATCAGAAACACATAACAGACGAGGTACAGTATATCCTTCTTCATTAAAGTAATTTACTAAAATGCCAGGTAAATTTTGATAAATAGCAGCTTTTTTAAAAGTCCTCACTCGATTTGATGTTGATCGCCGTTACGCTAGGCCTTGGCAGCCAAGCAAGACGTACCTGCGCTTCGCTCAAATTTACCGCAGTCATATTTTGTACGGCGCCATCAATATTTTGTTGCCATGCGAAACAGATTTTTACTGGCTTACGAAAAACGAATACGTGTGCGTGACGTTTTCGTTATCGTATTCGTAAGATTGCGAAACTCCCTATTAACATGTTATCCCTCCCAGTAACAACAGATACCACACATTTAAACATTGATTATGTAGTTATTAATATTACAGTAAAGCGTGATTCTCACTAGCCACGCAACACAAGGACGTAAGGCAACGCAAGTGAATTGACCAATCACAAGCGATGGCTTATTCGCTTGTGTTTGCTAACTGTCTATAACTTCGCTTGTCATTGTTTAAAACGCTTGCGTTGCGTTTACGTCCTTGCGTTACGTTCTAGTGGGAACCAATCTTAATCGATTGTATACATTGCATACACTGCACTCCAGAGAGTGCTATAGACTAGTACATATCATGTGACCCAAAATCATCAAATCAAATGACAAGAATTCACTTAAGTGGGTTATAACAACTAATAATGCGCTTTGTTTTTTTAAAGGAGTCTATCAGAATGATGTTAACAAAAGGAAAAATGACTTTCAAGCAGATGTGTACGACACTTGATCTTGTAAAGTGAAGTATTAGGTTAGTGTTTAAGAATGTAAATGGCACATTTGACTATTTAGACACCTGGTTCATTTCTGCTCCTGTTGAATGAATGTACTGTAAACCTTTGTTGCAGCTACAGTGGCTTAAAACAGAGGCCTGAGACCCCTGGTTTAAGGACCCTAATTGGCCCTAATTGGCCCTCCTAGGCTGAAGGCCTCGCACGTTTTTTAGCCTTTTTCGAAATATTTTTAAGGCCTGTTTTTTTCTCTGGGCGCTGAGTTTAGCCAGTGAGTGCTCATAGCCATTACTCCAGCTGGCAGCTAGACACAAATAGACCAATAGGGGAGATAAAAGTAGTAGTTATCTAGTACACATTCTTAGTTGGGCCCATGGCCGATTGCATCACCTATGAAATAAAATATTACACATACATATTTTAAGATTGTTAATTTTATTTCAATTTTAATATACAGAATACTTTAATTGGCTCAAGAAGAATTGAAAACAAGATGTCTAACCAGGTAATGAGTATAAGGTTGTAATACTATTAAAAATATACATGTTATTTCTAAAACCAATTTACCGGTTACAAAAAATTTTCTTATTTATTTAAGAATATACAGAATGGTAAATGTATTCAATTAAAATTTATAATATATACAAATATAAAAAAAAACACAATTTATATACAGGTAAATTATCCAAACTTTCTAAGATGTAAAACTAAATATACTGTTGCCCTTTGTGCAATTCAATGTAAACTATTTTTCTGTTTAATTTACATTTATTGTAGATATATTGTCCCCCTACAAAAAAAAATTAAATTTGTTGTTGAATATGTCATTTTAATGTCACATGATAGTTATTAACTTTGACCAAAAACTGGATGATAAAAAAAAAATATTTTTACCTGAAAAAAAATGTAATATAAAGCAAAACAGTGCTTAAATTGTCTTTTCAGACAATGGTTTTCTGTTACAATTAACTGTTGTCTTTTTATAAGTGAATAACTTTATTAAAACTGCAAAATGGCCTATTCAAAGTCTGAATTATTAATCTTCATTT
This sequence comes from Antedon mediterranea, assembly GCF_964355755.1. NCBI lineage: Eukaryota > Metazoa > Echinodermata > Crinoidea > Comatulida > Antedonidae > Antedon > Antedon mediterranea. Next base: position 2,269,908 of record NC_092676.1, on the reverse strand, counting down.
TTCATGTTTTTTGGGGAAAATATATCTTTAAATTGTTTTGCATTACAATAATTTCCAATTGGGATGTTTTTTACTAATGTTATACCCTGTTTAGAATATTTTGATAACCTTATTTATATATATATTCAAATAATAATTAGTTTTAAAACATTTCAAACATTCCTCTTTTGTAAAACCTAAATTTTCTAATTCAGAATTCAATATATACGATTATGCGCTTAAATATAATACTTTATTTTAATATAGATTATATACACTGTTGGAATTTTACCAATTTTGTTAAAATACTGATTTTATAACTTTTAATTAATTATAAAAAATTGAGGTATAATATTGATAGAGGAATTGATATAATTTTGCATACCAATATTTTAAATTAACAACATATTTGCAGTATTAAATGTTATAATTTATTAAATAAAGAATGATGATAAAATAATATTATATGTTATATAATAAATAATATTAAAAACTTATTTAAATTATTGAGTAACACAAACAACATTTCATATTAAACTAAGGATTTAGATTTCTATAGAGATCTTGTACAGTAATAGGAACCAATGTAAATCCAGTAACCAACCTAGAAATTCATTCACAAGAGGGGGGGGGGGGGGTGGTAGGGGAGCCACAAAAAGAAAGTATCATTGATCACTCTATTATATTAATAATTTATACATCACAATTGTGTGTGAAGTTTATGAAATTTGTTTATATTTTTTAGTATGATAAATGAATTTCAGATTATATTGTGGGATTGTGTTGGCAGGGATGTGGGTTGTTAGCTCCCCCCCCCCCCCACCCTAGATCCACCACTGGCGTGCTATTATGTACATAAATACTGCTTACTAAAATAATATGTATATAGATACAGCATTTGTACAGTAATTTCATGCTTCAATACATAATACTCCAACCTCTATTCACAGATTGGTATAACCATTGTACATTTTGTTTTTTTTTCTGTTTTTAATTACAAAATAATTCTTTCACCTTCAACTATTTGTTGCAAATCTTGATGTCACAATAGTCCCAGGTTTTGTCCTTCAATGTCGTGTAACACCATAATCTTTCTCTCCTTCCACCGGGATTTCGACAGTAATTGTGATCGCCGAAGCCCTTCTTGTCTTGTACCTTTTTGACTTCGGAATAATAGTTATGCCGGTGCGGCCAGTTCGATGACCATTTCTGACAAGTTATCCCTTTTTCCGTGTAATCTAATTTTCCTCGGTATTCACGGCCGTCTCCAGCTTTGCTTTTAAAACACGCACCTGAAAATAAATTACAAGAATTAATTGGTATCTTTATACATTACTAGCAAAGATACCTACCCCTCAGTAGGTGCTCCCCTTCCACTCAATGGACAGTGGCAGATCCAGGATTTTGAAATAGAGAGGGTGGGGGCCTATAAGTGAAAATGAAGTGGTAAACTTAATTTGCATTATATTTCCAATGTTTTGCATTACAATTTGTGAAATTTAGGGGATTCTGCCCCTGATGGAGGGTTAAAATGTAGTTTAAACCCTTCCAAGTACAATTCTGGTCTTTTTGATACCACAATCATTATCCCACATATTATATTGTTTCCCCCCCTACCTAAAGCCTGTTTTCCTGTCGACGTTATTCGACGCTATCGTCGTTGATCGTTACAGTTCAACGACGATCGTTTGAAAACGATCAAGTTGAAATAGTAACAATAGCGAGTACCTTTTCCTGTAAATCGTTAACATTTCAATGTTTACGTAGAAGATCGCCGATTATTGTTAACGATAGCGTCGAATTACGTCGACAGGAAAACAGGCTTTACTCTTATACCCCACCTTGGTTCCAGTTCAAATGTTCTTTAAAACCTTCCAGTGGTGGTCATTTTATACCCCTTGTGTATGGATGCATGCAGTAGACAAAACTTGTATAGCGAACAAACAGACAAACCTCCATAGATTTATAAAATTTAAGTGCTTTTTTTAATCTTTTGTTTATTGATTTAACCTTTTTACAATAGTTTTGTAAACTTATTTGAAAGAATAGCTGATGTTTCTTTCTTTGCCAGTCTAGTGCTAGACAAACCCACATACCTTTAACTGGAGTCTTATTACACTTGTATATGGCTCTTATCTGCGCCTTGTCCAAATCACTTATGTGGTCTCTCTGTCCTATTTCAAATTTACGATCTTTGTACTCCTTCTTCACCTTGATGGTCGGCCTACCATTTTTCGTAAAGTATTTTTCCCCGTAATGCATGATACTTTCATAATCATAGGCAAAACCCATTGAGGTGATGTTACCTTTATCGATTTTTCCAAAATTCTTTTCTAAGCCAGGAGCTATGTTTTTATCCAGTACTGTAATGTAATCGTCTCTGTCTCTACGTCCCTGTTAAGTACAAAACATTTTATTAACTGATTGAGTATGAATTTATATTCATCCAAAAACCCTGAAATGTTTACATTTTGAAGATTGTAGTTCCAATTTCAAATGGTACTAAACACAACTGAACTCAGTAGGCCTTGATTTGTGACATTGGGACTGGCTGTGTTTCTATTGACTTCTATGATTCCGATGATAGTTCAAAGGTTAAATATGCAAAATGTTTAATTTAATTTAGGATTTATCTAAAAAAATCGGCCAATAGCAGCACTTTTCTTGGGTTCCTCTTGAGTTCTCTGCTTTATCTCTGTTTGGTGATCACACAGTACACACAGACTGAAACCTAACCAAAGTATTCAACCATTGCTAAATTATATATTCATAAAGCTCTGTCTACACTATCAAACTAGTGTGATGTGCCCAAATATGATAGTGATATGATGTCATGTCCATATATGGTCACATCTCATTTGTTTTTCACATAAAGTTTGATAGTGTAGACAGAGTGTAAGAGTGTATACACCTACCTGTTCATGCCAGAATCCTATTGCATGTCCCAGTTCATGTATGATAGTTCCAGGTATGGCACAACCAGGTCCAAATGATACTATCTGCTTTCCTCCTTGCCGGCCAATGTATGACCAACAACTACAAATATACAAGAATGTATCATAAAACACCAAGTTCTTAAGCTCTGTCAACACTATCAAACCTTATGTGACAAAAAATGTGATGTGCCCATATATGGACACGATGATGTCATATCACTACCATATTTGGGCACATCACACTTGTTTGATAGTGTGGACAATGCTTAAGACAATATAAATGGTGCAAACCAAAAATACCATTTTTACTACTTTTGAGTTGCTGCTTACCCAGGCTGATACCTAAACTGCAAATAATCTTTGTCCGACTTTCGCTTCTTTTTAAAATCAATGCAAGTGTTTCGTTCCCATTGTCTCATTGACAATTTTATGATGTCAATTGTCTTTTCATCTGAAAGTACCAAAAAAAAAAAGTTTTTAGATAAATATACAGTAAATAATAAAATAAGGCACTGTACCTTCTGTTCATAAAGATGTGTAGAATGTCGGATAGAAATATACTCACCAAATCCATTGTCAATTTCATATGGAATGACGCCACGTGGCCATAGCCTAGCCTTTGGTCTTCGTATTGCTCGTCTTGACCGCCGACTGTCCATTTCAAGATTCTGTTTCGCCAAAAGAAATTGACTGTCCAAGTCCAGGACAATATCGCCCTCAAAGAACGGTGAAGTAAAGCTGTCTTGTGTTTCTAATAAATTATGCACAATTAGAATATGGAAAATTCAATCTAAGCTCAATTTAACTGCAATTTGTTTGATAATCTTTGTCATATTATTGATGTTGTGATTGTCTGTGTTTAGAGAAGGATGCTTTAGACCAGGTCCGCCTTATATTAGCCAATCAAAATCGTGTAAATTTTGGAGGGAAAATGTTATCCTCCTCTGAAGCCTAAAATTTGCATATCCAGTATAAAAGTGGAATGTAATAGATATTAAGGGAGAAGAGAGAATAAGATCAGAGTAGATAAACGGAAAGATGATAAAGAAAATAAGGCTTGACTGGTAGTGGTAGAAAGATGTATTAAACGAATTACAAGGAATAAAAGTTCTAGTTGAGTAAAATATACTTTTTGTATGAGTTATCATTCAGTGACAGCTGTGTACGTCGCGTGGAGTTATATACGCCTGAGAAAGCTCGGTACCAACTAAAATAAATTCACTACATAAGGGCTATGTAAAAATTAATCTATTGCAGTAACTACATTTTGTTTTCTCTTTACCTGTTTATGCAGTTATTTAGCAACCTTTATTGTGTAATCATACATTGCAGTGACTCATAAGTTCTACATTGAAATAAATTAAATTTGTACATTGCAGTAACTGTACTGTTTACTGCAGTATAATAATTTTGACAATATCCCTACCGTAAATGAAAATATAAATATAAACAATTAGTATATAAATATTAAAATCAACCAAACTACACTGTGAAACATATTATTTACAGAGTTTTTATCTTTATATATTAAAAAAACTATTTTCATACTAAACATTGACAAACAAGTGCAATAGAAGACGATCACACTGAGCATGGACTGAGTTAGAGACCACCTGTTGGCGAAGAAGCCTACTTATTTTCCACGCCACTAACATTAAGTTTGACCTAACAGGGGATTCCAGCGTGCTAAGACCAATGTATAATATCATATTTCTATGTAGCCTAAATTAAATTAATTTGGATATGTGTTTGAGAATGAAGTATGCCAAGTGCTTAAAATGAAAGGTACATATGAACATATGTTATTATTATCATTAAATAGATATAATACCCTTATAACTTGAAATGCCCTTTTTAAACTATATTTGTACCAGCAGTGAAAGTGATGGTAAAAATGCTGTGGACAAGAGAATCCCTTTAAAATCCTGTCTACACTATCAAACTAGTTTGACAAAAGAAAGTGTGATGTGCCCAAATATAGTAGTAATATGACATCATCGTGTCCATATATGGACTATATAAATGTCACAGTTTTTTTGCCACATAAAGTTTGATAGTGTAGACAGAGCTTTACATGCTTGCATATTTACAATATAAGAAGTTCATCTTAAAAAAAAAAATTGTTTTTTATAACAATACATTGTTAACATTTTCTGATATATCCGTTATGCTGACAATTTGCATTCTTGACATTTTTTCGTTTTATCAACAAATCTATTTTAATTTTTCCTACATTATACCTTTTTATGTGGTTTTACTGCAAGTAATATTGACAGGTATTGATTTCACAACCAATTAAAACAAAACACAAAGAAAACTTTCTTTTGCTTAGTATTACAACCTTACTTGTGATTGTAGGTGATATGTTTATATTCATTTGGTAAACCACAAATTAAAAGTTATATCCTATACAATGACGGGAAGTAAACTATTTGGAATGAATTATACATATAACCACATTTTTTTTCCTCTACAGATACTAATATCCGCTTCATAATGATCGGAGAGAAACACCGTAAAAATTTGCGACAGAATATTGAATACTGATAAGCATCTGAAATTAGTTGTAATGAACTTTAGCAAGGATATTGACTCGACGTGACAAAGGTTGGAAAACGGTAGATGTATTGTTGGATTGGAGACAGTTAGAAATACCATTTAAATAATGGGTATTGTGTATAAAGGTAGCATATAGAGTATGGGTATGCTTGGTAAATACACAGTACATGCATTCCAAACAGGTCAATATGTTCAATAACTCGTGATTATTGTGTCTGTGATATGCGAGAGTCTGTTACAAATTATTTCCTGTCTTTATTGTGATTTCATAGTACCTTGGGTGAACAAGCTAACATACCATAACCCTTGGTTCAAATCTGGCTCTGGTCCAGTATTTTTAAGGTGCCAAATCACACTACTACCTAAGCCTCAAAATAATACTTGGGTTAAGTATAGCGTTTCATGCTCCGAAGTGTACTGTAGTTATCCAACTGCTAAATTAAAATAATGATTGTGTTTACTTTTTTCTAAATATTGTATTATAGTGTGTCTCAAACATTGAAAACTAATTCGCTGTAATAAATTTATTGTGTTAAAGCCAACGCTGTCCTATTCAATTTTTTTAAATGGTTGTTAATTTTCATCATCCAGGTGTTTAGTCAAAAATTATTACAATCTTATTTAAATATAAGAATGAAATAGTCTAATTTTAGAAAATCTTTGGTTAGCGTGGGTTGTTCATTAGGTGTTTCTTTGTCTATTTTATGAACCTGAAATTTTGTTATATAAAAATAATAAACATTTTGTACAAATAAATATATCGTTTGAATAGAAATCTTTTAATACTGTATATAATATAGACCTGTGGTATCTCTTGTGTAAAGAACCCTATTAAGTCCCTATATATACTGTATGCCTGTGGCGCTTTGTGAAATAAATACTAGTAGTTTCAATGAGGTAACGTCAAAACAATTTGTACACACAATGTCGGTCCTTGTGTCACAATTTTGACGTTGTGTTTGTTGATAGATGCCAGATATTATTGTTATCACTATTGTGGTCAACCGATAGTTACAATTATTTTTTATTTTGATACAAAATACACCAAATTGTAGTTAAGCTTCTTATGCTAAATAAACACTGTATCAGCATTTGGTATTATAGGTAGTTTTTCACAGAATTTTTTTATATTGTAAGCAAAATAAATGTAGAGAATATTTTTTAATCTGTTAATAACAGATTAAAGTATGTCGTATATTTTGATTGTTAGTAAAATTAAGTGAATGTACATAAAATGTGTAATGTTATTACATGTTTTCAATAATGTTAGTAGAAAGATATTCATTATAATAAATGTATACAAATTATGAACATTATGATTTGTTTCCAAACATCTTTTATTAAAACGGTCATGATTGGTTGGAGTAATTTTAATTTCTTGAGAAAGCTTTGGCTTTCCTGGAACCAGAAGATGACCTAATACTTCAGGCAATCCTGTCGATATGGGAGGTCTAAGTTGACATACTAATTTAGCTGCTTATGTCATCAAAATGATTTTTGTTATTGAAATTATATGATTATGATAAGCTATCCACCACCGTGATTGTGCAAAGAAAGAAAAATTACATTTTAAGTAATATGGTGGAGCTTACCAGGTTCTGAGTTTCGTAAGAGATGAAACTGAGTTTGGACTGAAATAACGTCATTCATTTTAACATCAGAAGGAGCTTTTGCTGAGAAAATGGTAAAAAAGATATCTGATGTATTTGATTTTAAAAAAACATGGACCAATCAAAAGTAAATAATATATCCATACAACAGTTTAGAAATGGCTAATTTAAAGGATTTTCGAATAACTACATATCGGTTTGGATAAGTGTAATAGAAGTTGGTTTATCTAAGAAGGATTGAGAAAAATAAAGATGAGCTTTTGTACAAATAAATGGAATGGAATCTCTAACATTGGAAAACATACTATCCTACAAAATTAAATCTAAATAAGCAACCAAAACGCCGGCCTTCCCCTCTTTTTCTCTTTTTCAATGTTTACCATCATCCTAAAGTTTATTTCCAGACTTTTTTTGGACACCATAAGCACACCGGCTTTGTTTGAATTATGTTATCATTTTATGAGTAATACTGCATACTGAATGAAAATGTGAAGTAAACAATAAACAAACACAAAATACATACCATCATTTCCAGACGTGCAAAGATCGGCCAATGCGGGTGGGCACAAGCCTACAAATAAATGAATGTACAAACGAAAAAAAGAATCAAAATAACGAAATGAGATGATAACAAATAAATTAATATAAAAATAACATACAATAAAACGTGATAAATATATAAAATTAAATTGTTTTTTAATAGGAGAATAACAATAATGTAGGTTGATAATTAATTTTATCAATTTAAAACTTTCGTTGACAAGAAAAATGTATTTGTTTTATTTTATTATTTAAAGTGTTGTTATAATATGATATTAAATATATACCTTTCTGCTTTCCGAAGACCCCATTTTATCACCATTTTTTTTACTGTACATATCATTATTTTCACATCATGACATGATGAATAGACGTATCGTAGCATAATATTCCTAAGAACTACTGTCTACTATACCAATTTGTATAGGTATTTAAATCGTATAATTATCCTATTTGTCAAATAAAGTTATCTAAATTCAAACAAACTTTGTATACGTTCGTTGTACGTAAAATAGACCTTTGTATTTCACATTTATAATAATATTATATCAATTAATCGAATTAAAAGGTAATTGCGGGGTTGGAAAGGGGGCGGATTAGCAATTGCAAAATGACCAACCTTCATTTATCTCCCATGGTCGAAGTTCGTCTTGTTGTACAGGAGCACATGTAGTACGTAAACTCGAAAAACACGCCAAAACGATTACAAGAAAATAAACAGAAATCAACCTCTTCGAAATAATATCCATCATAATAAAAGTACATCAAGTTGTTAGCAGACGATCGAATAAAGTTTCCCGCTTCGATTCGCAGTAAGATATGCTAAACCCACTCAACTTACAATTCCGAGTGATTACTTTTGAGGTAAAACGAACCAATGTACAATAAGATTCGCAGTATTACGGTTTAAATACAACCTGTATGTCGGATATAGGTAACTTCTTTTGTGATGGCTTCACTTTAGGAATTTTATAGTCCGTTTGAATAACTATAGTACATAACACTGTATGGTTGTCATTCCATTGTTGATATTGTGTGACGTACCGGGGCAATAATTGTTCTGTGGTGATCTTTAAATATTACGAAAGCCCATAGGGGACGTGTAGTTAATGGGTTTGAAATGTGTGGGTATAATGCTCTCCTTGTATTGTATTCGATATAAGCCCAACACATAATCAGTGATCTAATTAAAATGTGGTTGACTATATTATAAAACAACCAGTTATTTATATGTCATGATTTATTAATATTTTTGACTGACGTCATTTTTCATACTAACGCTCGAAGCTAACAGTGATTTCTCTCTAACATAATAGATGAGAGAGAAGTCTAAAAAGTGTCGAGTCAATCGAGTGCAAAGTACGATCGTGATTTGTTTTTGTCCCGGAAAATGATATTTAAGACTTTGTTACACTTCTTAAATAACTGATGAGTTGCATTCACTTATAATATTTGACAATCTACGAAGGTAAATAGAACTGGAAATAAGTTTACATTTAATAGTTTCAACAATCTTGGAAAACAAAAACAACAAACTATTTACTGCCCACTCGACACTTACTCGTCATTCACTCGCACACCATTCTACCTTCTTTATATTAACATGTTACTTGTATGATGAGTTCTAATGCAATTAATTTTATCCACATTCATGATAACTAATTTACCCGATTCTCAATAATCTTGATTTCACTATCTTAAGAAAGTTCCTTGATACTGGCGTCATATGTTCGTCACATGTTATAATTGTATCATATATTGTTTAAGCAGGATGACATTTACCTAGATACACTTGGAGAATTTGCTTACTCATTATAGATAGCACTCTACGATTTCCTAAAAGTAGCTGTAAATAGTATTTGACATTAACACCTCTACAAATACCCGCCATACTGCATTAAGATGCTGTTTACACGGCACTTCAATCAAATTAGGATCTATTAACTTTTCATTATAAAGTAATTTCTGTACGTAATGTTGATTTCCACTTTTTTTTCAAGTTAGCGCCGTGTTGAATTTTAATCTCAACTGAATAATGTCATCGTTAATAATGTAGATAAAGTACAACAGTATATTATAGTAGTACGGCCTGTTTCTACTGAGCAGATACGGATTTTGAAATAGCGGTATTTTGTTGACACCAGAAATGGGTTCACATAAAGAACCGATGTTTAAATAAGCTTAAAAAAAAACAATTGATTCTGGTTTCTATCGTCAAATTCGGGAATAAATAAAGTTTATAGGCCTATATATAAATACCGGTTTAAAAAATACCGGTTTCTTAGCTTAGCTTAAATACTACCTTTTATCATGGACCTAAAATTTTTAAAAAGTCCATGTTTTTCTATAAAATTGGTATGCCTATTCGCAGACATGGGAACTTATATATCAAATTCAATTGACGCATAATTTAGTTTACTAAAGCATTGATCAATCATAATTAGGCTATTCCTACAAAGTGTTTGTTAGTGATTCAAACTATTTATAGATACCGCAACTTACATAGTTGTTCATGTTTTTTTCACTTGTGTAAATAAATTTATCTTGTTTATGTTTGTAAAATGTTGCGTGTTATGCTCTACTAAAACCACACTTCGGACCCATTTGGAAGCTTTAAACATCCTCTCCTTCTCTTGAGTACTATTATCAGAAAACAAGATACACTTATCTTCAGAGTGCCTTATGACCTAAAACCCGTCTCGTTAGACCGTTATTATAAGCCTACTAATATCGATCCATATTAAACATAGTTAATAATTGATAATCAGTCTCTGATGACTTTCAGTAAAAAGCAGACAATCATCAGTTGCGCGTATATGAAGTGTTAGCAGACGATCATCAGTTGAGCCTATTTGAAGTGTTAGCAGACGATCATCAGTTGTGCGTATATGAAGTGTTAGCAGACAGTCATCAGTTGCGCGTAAATGAAGTGTTATCAGACAATCATCAGTTGCGCGTATATGAAGTATTAGCAGACAATCATCAGTTGCGCGTATATGAATTGTTAACAGACGATCATCAGTTGCGCGTATATGAAGTGTTAGCAGACAATAATTAGTTGCGGGTATATGAAGTGCCAGCAGACGATGTTTTAAATTTACAAAAACACGTTTTCAAGTATAATGTTGAGGTGTTAATTTTAAGTAATTCTCAGAGTCTCTCTATTGTTGAGAGTAAAGTCCACATTGTGACGATCACTGCTAAATAAAAACACTGAGTATATTTATTTAAAGATAACTTTACCAACTGTTGGTACACGATAGTAGTAAACTGTGGGTATGTGGTATAAGTGGTGAGTATGTTTGTGTTTATTAGTAATATGGAATCAAATAAACTATAAACCGCCTTGTGCAATTCTAGTACTGTGTTGTACGATTAAACCTGATGATAGATTTTAGCTGGAGAAAAAAGTGTTTTGTCATCTCAGTCTGCTTTCAATCTTCTTGATGTAAGAGGTGAGTATGTTTAGTAATTACATAGAATCGACATTATTACAGCAAACCTAGCGCAGGTGTTTCTAGTATCGCGGTGGTAAACATGATGCTAGAATTCACTAAATTGTGTCTTATCCCATCCATAAAAAATGACCAACTGCATATAGGTTTTGCTAGGCTTTCAGGTTTGATATTATTGGAATAGAAACTAACCTTATGTTTCATTGAATAAGGCAATCTTCGCTTTGGTTTGATCACTAAATAGCCTAATTACAGACAACCAAATCAACCGTTTCTTACTCAGATGAAAGAACCTTGATGGAAACTTCCATTTAGGTGTTCTAACAAATTGATCCAACTAACCATTATTTCTGCAGTCAAAATATAGTTTATAAAAATGTCACCATGCAGCAACTGTAGACTATAATGTCCGTTTGAAAGTAAGCTTTACCAGTAAAAACCTTTGAAAGTCAAACTCGGTTATTGAACCAAAGGATTGTAACAAAAAATATTAGATTGTTTTGGTAAATAAGGAGGAGCCCCTTCCAATACCCCAACATTGAGAACTTTAACAACTGAACAGAATTCCATTTGATAAGAATATTCTAACCAGTAAGACTAAAACAACATGCTGTTTATAGCTATTTGTGCTAGAAAGTTTACCACGAAAGCATTTTTATTTTGTTCATTACAAAATTATGCCTAAAGTATTATTTGTTTCTATTTTAGAACAAGTGCCACGTTCAAGCTCTTAATAAGCCTAGTGTAGGCCTATCACAATGGAGTTATCGATAGAAATGATACTGATCTCTATTATCGTTTGTAGTCTACAATTTGGAGAATCTTTGCAGGCTAAAAACTATACCAAGCAAGGAGATATAATACTAGGCGGCTTGTTTCCATTACACCTGTACGATGAAACGACCGGTACTTGTGGACAAATTCGGGAGTTAAATTCATTGAAGCGTGTAGAAGCAATGGTATATACAATCAATAAAATAAATGAAGATAATATTTTTCCTAATATGACTATAGGTTATGAAATATACGATACGTGTTCGTATCCTTCCGAGACGCTCAAATGTTCGTTAAACTTAATTCCCAAACAAAGGACAAATGAATGCCATTGTAAATGCGACTGCGCAAACAGTACGGAGGGTGCGTGTACTGAGTCTACTAAGCGCGTAACCGGAGTCGTCGGCGCACAAAGAAGCAGCTCATCCGTGCAAGCAGCCGTCCTGTTCGGTGTGTATGGTATCCCACAGATAAGTTACCTATCAACAAGTGACGAACTAAGTAATAAACTGAAATACAAATATTTCTTAAGGACCGTTCCTCCTGATAAATACCAGATACAGTCAATAGTGGATATATTAGTGTTCTATAATTGGACGTATGTTTCATTCGTGAATTCCGATGATTCATATGGAGAGAATGCGTTAAAAGCGTTTAAATTCAGAATTAAAGACTTGGGTATATGCTTAGCTACGACTAAATCCGTTTCTATACACGCCCCTGACGAGTATTACAATGAGGTTGTGAACGATTTGGATATGGCAAAGAAAGCTACTGTTGTCATATTGTACGTACAACTGGAGGTTGCCAGTGGAATCTTCGAAGCTGTGAGCAGGTTGGGTATAAAAAATCGGTTCATATGGATTGGTAGCGATGGATGGGGAAACTATGGTTTAAATGCAGTCAAAGGAAACGAAGACGCAGCGTTAGGTAAGTAATCGAGTGTCATGGTTAGTTTACCAACCGACCATTCAAAAGATCGACTGCCCAATTGGTAATTAGCAGAATCTAATGCTTGGTTCCCACCAGAGACGCAGGGACGTAAGCGTAAGTAATTTGACCAATTCGAAGCGATGGATTATTCGCACAGTCGCTTGTCATTGGTCAATTCGCTTCCGTTGCGTCTACGTCCTTGCGTTGCGTCTCTTGTGGGAACCAAGCTTTACTGTAATCGTAAGTTTTCTTTATCATTTCAGGTGCTCTCACAATCCAGCCATACTCCAATTCTATTCCAACTTTTGACGAATATTTTTACTCGATCACCCCTTCAGATACAGATAATCCTTGGGCTATTGAATTTTGGGAGAGGTACAGGAATTGTTCGAGTAGAGAACCTATAATTGGTCTCCCTCCTTGCGACCATCTTACTCTTGCTCCGATAGCAAATGACACCGATTCACCGGCGCACGATAGTCTAGTCATGGACAGCGTGTTATCTTTTATTCACGCCCTACAAGATATGAAGGACCAACAGTGTCAAATAAATAGCGAAAGATGCTCAAAATTCACCCCGGATGACGGCAAAGCTCTCATGCCCTTTCTTTTGAAAACCAGATTTGACAGTCCTTCAAACGGACAGGTAACATTTGACGAAAATGGAGACTCCCAACCAAGGTATAAAATAAAGAATTTACAAAAGATAAACGACGTGTATACATTTGTGGATGTTGGATCTTGGAGTGAAGAAAGTAATTTTAAAAATGATAGTGAAGTGAAATGGAACATAACAAACGATAATTCAACCGTTAAACCGAAATCCTCTTGTAGTGATCCGTGTGAGACGGGTTATGCGACCATAATCTCGGAAGAAACGCCGTGTTGTTGGACGTGCGTCAAATGCCTATCTTCGTCGATAGTCACTGATAGCGACCGCGGTACACGTTGCGAACCATGCGATACAAATGAACCGCCTTTTTATTTTCCAAATGAAAACAGAACAAGATGTGAAGTTATCGATGGAACGTTTGTAACTAAAGAACATCCGTGGGCTATAATTCTCATCATGTTGTCAAGTGCTGGAATCACTGTGACTTTCGTCATACTGGTTGCATACATCAAAAACAGAAACACACCGTTGATCAAGGCATCCAGTAGAGAACTTAGCTACATCATTTTCTGTGGCATATTCTGTGGGTTCGTCTGTGCCTTATTCCACGGTATTCGTCCAGGTCCAAGTGTATGCGTCTTTCGACGAATAGGATCACCGATTTCAGTGGCGTTGATATATGCTTCAGTAACGACAAAAACTGTTCGAGTATATCGTATATTTAAAACTAGTGCGAAGAGCGCACGGAGACCGAAGTTCATCAGTTCCCAGTCTCAATTACTCATTGCGTTCTCGGTGGCTATTTTTCAGGTATGTCTCTTCTTAAATGTTATATATAGGCCTATATCAATGTTGTTTAAGTTAAGATGAGAGAGGGAAGGCGGGTAGACGATGACATTTCGTTTATAGTAAGTAACAATGTAATGTCGCTCTTCCCTAGTGTGAATTGTACCGACATAACTCTTCTTTGTTGTAATCTGGTCACCTAACCAACTTCAGATAATACGCAGCTATTGAGGCAAACAGTCATTCTGCGCATGCTCATTAAATTATGTGTATGATCTTCCATGGAATGATTTTTCGACTCGACAGGTGCGTTATGGCACATCGTGAAAACGAAAGATTGCTAATTAACTAACACTCAATAATTTCTTTATGTTAAACCTTATATTAAAAAATAACAAATCATCACCTTTTTCAGATATTATGGATGCTTATTTGGTTGCTAATTGTACCACCGACAGTTAAGTACATAATGCCAAACAAAAACGAAGGTACCGTGATCATGCTCTGTTCAGCGTGGGATAACACTGAAGGAACTGTAGACATTGAAGTCATCGGATCCTTAGCATACAATATTATATTAGTCTTAATATCCTGCGTCTATGCGTTTATGACACGCAAATTACCAGACAACTACAACGAAACACGGTTTATCAATTTCTGTAGCTTTAGCACACTGGTGATAATTGTCGCGTTTAGCCCACCATACTTTACAACGAATGAACCTCAATATAAGGCTATATACAAAGGATATGGATTGGTTATTAATGGAACAATTGCATTAATATGTTTGTTTGTAGTTAAGATATATGCGTTGTACTTTGTAAATGATGAGGAGATGAATGTGTTTACGCAGTCTCGCATTAGAGCAAATACGAAGACATCGATCCGTGACGCCATGCCGGCGATTCAGGAAAACAGAGAAAATACGACACAAGTATCCGTAGCAGGTGTGACGGAACAAGCTGAAACTACATCATAAATACAAATGTTAATAGTTGTTTTAAATATTATAAATAGACCACGTTTTACTACTACTGTACATGTAATTTTAATGAACATACGACAACGGTGACGACGACACAACGACGCGACGACAACAGTAAGAAGCCGATCATAACGAACGATGACGTTAGGAATATCCATAGGTTACGATGGCGGTGACGACTACGGTGGACATTATTTAAGGCATACACGGGTATCGCTAGGAATCCTGCCACGAAGTCGGTGACGACGAGAATATGCATAGAGCGATTTTGTTGAAGTTTGCTACGACGGCGGTGACGACATGACGATGGGAATATGCATTGAGTTATTTTTTATATACTGATCCTGATACGACTGTGGTCACGACGACGTTGGGAGTATCCTTTGACCGGTTTTGTAGTACACGGCGGTGACGACGACGCGACGGTGGGAATATTCATCTTATATGTCAGTAATCCTGCTACGACGGCGATGACGACGACGGTGGGAATATTCATCTTATATGTCAGTAATCCTGCTACGACGGCGGTGACGACGACGGTGGGAATATTCATCTTATATGTCAGTAATCCTGCTACGACGGCGGTGACGGCGACGGTGGGAATATTCATCTTATATGTCAGTAATCCTGCTACACAACGGCGGCGGTGACGACGACGACGCGTCGAACAACACGGACCGCTATGAGTATGAGTAACGACTACAGTATATAACTTTCATATAATTGAAATCACGTGTCAACTTAATAAATTACCGTACTTAATCTTTATCTTTAAAAACACAATATTTAAAAAAATGACAAAACAGAAACTGCAGATGTAGTTGTTTATTTTAAAATCGAAATAAATTAAAAGATGATTAAAACAAAGAACTTTGCTCTGATATCGATCGTATACATTGCATAGTGACGACGTATACAGCATAACAGATTGAAATTACATATGAGCATAACATCTTGCTCATGTGGGGTGTGTGAGCAAACAAAATATTTTATATAAAAAATTAAAATTGCAACTGAAATGAGTGCTCGAACGAGTAAGCTAATCTATGCGGCACATCTTCTATGGATATGTCGTTCTCCTCAATCCAACTTAATCAATAACAGCATATATTTCTCTTACATTTTCTTTATTTGATACTGCACCACACGTTATGCTCTGTAAAGCTTGGTTCCCACTAGAACGTGACGCAAGGACGTAAACGCAACGCAAGCGTTTTAACCAATGACAAGCGAAGTTATAGACAGTTAGCAATCACAAGCGAATAAGCCATCGCTTGTGATTGGTCAATTCGCTTGCGTTGCGTTTACGTCCTTGTGGGAACCACGCTTTAGAGCTATAACTGTACTTCGCTAATACAGTACTGTACTTGTATTCGCATTCCTTAATATGAGCAGCTGCAATGATGTAGTATTCAAAGTATGACGTCAACACCAAACGCACACGCACGTTAGTGGAAATTCAAAACTCTCATTAACTATTTGTTTACACAAAAAGATCAGTTGAAACACTGTTATATTTATACTTGCTTTGATTACATCTTACATACGGTCAATTCTGGTATTGCGCGTCACCAATGCGTCAACACAATAGATCATGAACGCATTTATGTACAAATTATCGTTGAAGGTAAAATAACAAAGATTATAGTGAAAATAACAAATAGAAAACAATATTAACATAAATCTAAAATAAAACCAATTAATATCACATAATACCAAAAGTATTCTTGTGATTAATAAATCATCTATATAAATTTTATAAAGGCTTTTGATTGAAAATCAAACAAACATTAACAATAAAGTATACTGTAAACAAGAAAACAAACAGAAAAATAATTTCTGGAACATAGTTTGGTTATATCATATTTATTACATTTGTTATCTTAAAATGTATATATTTGTTTACTCTTTTGGAACACAGAATAAAACAAATTTGAATATATTATTGTACTATTAATATGTGACGGAGAAATAGTGAATTAAAGTGTTCCAGTGTACATAAGTACAGTATGTATTAACTTTAAAAATAATACTATCTACAACCAACCAACCACCCACCCCTGACCTCAACAAATGGCAACCCACCCAATGTACCCTTGGTTTCACCCAATGTACCCCTGGTTTCACCCAATTATCCCAACCCTTAGCTCCATCCACTGTGTCTGATTATAATGTACATTACAGCATATTGAAATTAGTGAATTATGAAATATATAAGACAGTTATATAGGCATGATAACATTACATTAACAGAAACATGACAATATGTATTATATAATATATTTTTTAGAACAAAATATATATTAACTTCCATGTAACAAAACCAACCATTGATATTAAACTACAAAGTACTGCTTTAAATTTAAGACGAGTATTAAAATTTAAATTGCTTTTTAATAAACAAATATCTTATTTCTAGAAAATACTATTTTGAGCACTAATCAATTTAGATGTAAGGTGTAGGCGTGTCTAATCAATAATGTGATCAATAACCAATAATGTGATCAATAATCAATGTGATAAATAATCAATAATGTGATCAATAATCAATAATATGATCAATAATCAATAATGTGATCAATAATTAATAATGTAATCAATAATCAGTATGTGATCAATAATCAATAATGTGATCAATAGTCAATAATGTGATCAATAATCAATAATGTAATCAATAATGAATAATGTAATCAATTCAATATATTATCAATTAAATAATCAATCAATATGTATCGATTGACCTATTCTGATCAATAAATTGATATTAATTATTAATTAATGATAATCAAATAGCGATATTAAATCATTCACATTTTTAATTACAGAATTAATTAGGTGTTATTTTCTGAATTAAACACATGTATGGTGGCCCATAAGTTCATAGCAAATGATATTCCAGTGAACCTCTGGGCCACAAATGACACTACTACAACTAAGTACATTTTACAGATATTCCAAATGCTATATCTTTACTACCAGTGACTGTTATAATATTGATGTTAAAATCTATAGATTCATCTATCTAGGAAATTCTACGGGAACTTTAGAAAAGGAAACTACAAAATACATTAAATATTTGGCAATCAGTATACTATATATTACCAAGGTGTTGATATATCTCGCTGTTACATTTTTATATTTGAAATTCTTATAAATTTTATGTGATAAAGAAAAGCTGAGAAAATCCAAGTAAAAAAGTAACAACAATCAAGAATCGAACTCGAAATCACCTGAATGATGCAAATGCATAACCATTGGACCACTGGGGTTTTCACAGTATGATTGGATAGCTTAACATTTTCCACATTTAACAATTATTTATTTAATAAATGTTTTCATTAAATAAATGCTAATTAATTCCCTACACCCTTCCAACATTAGAAAAACATTAAATATTGTAAATTTAAAAAATTATAAATTTCTGTTAATTATGTAATTCAAAAGTTAAAAATTCTTAAAAGAAAGATGCAAAACGTTGGAAGATATTACAAGAAAACGAAAGTGATTTGATAATGTAAAACTTTGGCCATCGCTCACAATACAAATGAACATAGAGTAAATTTACACAATTTATCACAAATGCACATAAATGTATATATACAGAAAATGTACTGCAAAATTCAAGTGTTGGCTGTAAAAAAATGAACAGCCGTTGCAGGGAAGACCACACCAAATTTATTCTCTGTTTAAAAAGAGAGTTGTGGTGAGCAAATTTACAGATTATGGCACTTAGTATCGGACTTACTCTCTACTAGTAGAAATACCCATCTGAGGGCAGTTTTTAAATGTAGTTTAAAACCTTCCCACGACCAGTACAATAATTTTGATATTCCATGTCTATGGAGGAGCAAAATAGTAACAAACAAACATACAACCACTAGTAAAGATTCCATTTTCAGGGTTCCCCATCTACACCAATTTCAAGCGGCTCCTTGCTCTTACCTTCTTCTAAAAAGCAGTATTACCCACCCACCTCCACTATTTATTTATTAACCGCCTTCTCTCTATTAACTCATAATCCATCTATACAAATGAGTAATTATTTTAAATAACTTTATTTACAATAGAAATATTAGACCCATTCTATTCTACAACAAAATATGGGTAACATCAAACAGCTTAATATATGAAATTTAGGAATAAACGCATCTTTATCTTTATAATTTAGTTGTTACTGTTTTTTTCTGTAATATCGATTCTGTTATTTCATACTTGGACACAGTATTCATTTTATAATCACATATTATTAGAGTAATGGTAATCTGTGTTAGTGTTATACATAATATATCGACAGTCCAACGTCCGTTGAAAGACAAACAATACAGATATTGTATCTAGGTCTTTTTCTACATACAACCACAACCAACTCAAATGTTAAACAATAAATTATTAAGTCCATATAAACATTAAGATAATGTAAGCATAGGCCCCTTTAAGTCTTAATACCTGGATGTCAATCAACACCACACAGAAACTACAGTACATCCGTTGATTTAATCTCTAATCATAATTTTAGTCAACTCTCTCAATACCAAATAACTAGACCTAAAAATATTTTAAATAACAGGGGAGCATTTGGTAACGTCTGGTATTGGGCAAGCTTCCAGGAAGGCCTAATTCGGGAGAGTTGCCTGTTATTCAGTGTAAACTAATAATCTAGATTGTTGGTCCAACTATGGAGTAATTCTCCATGGTCCAACACAGTACAACAGTATAGTATTTCATTATACAATGGGAACTAACACAGTACAGTTTATCATGGATGGAGCTGTTTGGAGCACCTTTAATTCAGGCAACTTCAACATAAATTTTTAATATACTCAATGGATTCTATATATTAAATGTCTCCCAGAGGTAAGGTACAACCTATATTGCTTCAAATTCCTAGTTAGTAATATAATTAATGTAACTAATAATACTTCCCTTTGAGTATAACTTACATTAATAAAATCAATAGCTAAGTTTGATTTTCGATTATTTTATTTTTAGATAAATTTCTTAAAATGGAAATAAATGCTTTACATAATTTATAGGATATTGACCTCAATGAGCTGTAAAGAGGGCGCCATCACCGGTTGCTCCTGGCGACTTCTGTACTGCTTCCATTTCAACATGTCCTACCACTATCTGTCTAGAATCAGCTTTACTATCAGAAATTTGTGTATTCTTTGGCGAATCGGATGGACTTGGTTTGCTTTGCGGACTTTGTGCTTGTTCTGTGTTCATTGGTTGACAGTCGGTATCTTGGTTAATAACGGCCTTGTTCTCTAGGAGTGGTGGCGTCTGTGTGCCGTTTCCGTTGTACTGACAAGGCTCCACGTACTCGCTAGCGTTCTCATCAAATACATGAGATCTGAAATAAACAAGCAGGGGTCAAGTGGGGTCAAACAAAATTATAGCGAATACATTAATATAGCAGACATAATGAATGTACACTTAACAAATGATAGAGAACAATTGTGTTGAAAATCACATGTGATAAGGTAGCATAAACAGTAATTAATTTGAAAGCAACTGTGCTGAAATTTAAAAAAAAATAATTATGTAATAAAAATTGATTGAAATGTACCTGACCTCTCATGCTTATTACATCACAAACACATTATATCACATTAATTAATTCCTTTATACAGCAAACATGCATATACTGTACACATGCATCGTGCATCTGTGGCTTACAATGTAAGGTTACAAAGCATTCCCCTAAAAATGTTTAACTATTTTGGTTTCAAGATTATTTGTAGATTATAATTTGTGTTTTAGGAGTTTCATTTCTTAATGCTGCGTTTAACTCATATTGTATATATTATTATTACTAAGGTGTTATCTAGTAAATATTGTTGATCACATTGGTCACCTTAAGTTTGGTATTCAGACCTCCCAACTCTCCCGATAATGACCAAAGTCTCCAAATAGTGTGTATCATCTCCCGCTAATTATAAAAAACTTCCACCGCGTCCACAAAGCATTAATTTGTTTTGACCATATTACTAATTAATAAGCTATCATTATAAATAATTAGTCACCTAGTGACATGGAAAAAAAAAAAGAAATTCTCAGAATGAGAACAAAAATAAACCATCATGCTAAATAAAAAATATCACCATAAACCTGATTCGTGTGTTTGACAAATAATAAAAGTATCAAATAAAATAATATTCCTAAGCAAGTGATAGGTCTTTGCTGAAATGATAAGCAACATGGCAACTTGATGGTACTTAAAAATGAAAGACAAGAACAATGAGAAAACTCAAATTGGGCAACTTAACAAATCCAAGTACGTAAGAGAAATGTAAACGGCGCAAAGAAAATGCAAGAGAATTACAAATCAGCCAATTAACATAGGAAAACCTAAAAATGTGTCCACCTCATTTTAATATGAATGAAACGGGTGGAGAATATGTCGAGTTTTGTGAATTTAGAAGTGTTTTTCAACTCATCTCTAAGTTGTTAGAGCTGTGTTCAGATTGGGTGTTAATCACAAACTACTGTACTAGATAATTGTAGTACTGTATTAGTAGTAGTAGACCATAGAGATATAAAACAATGTTATACCTCCATGAGTAGACTAAATTATATGCATTGCCAGGTGCATCAGCTCAAGTTTCTGTGTGAACAAAGCTAAACAGAATTCTCTTGCGTTTGTTTGCTAAATTGTCTCATGTGAACGAAATATGCTGCGCTGACATCACTCACCACTTAACTGATAATATCACACTTGAATAGGGATAAGAATTAGGGAAACATCAAGTTAAATATGCAAATTTATTACATTTGTTTGACTGCATTTAGGTAAAATGTTTAAATAATTCTACTGACGTTACTGCAGAGAATGTATTACAGTTAAAAAATATTTATAGATGTCCTAAAGGTTCTACTGTGATTGTTTTATATAAGCTTAGTTCGCTAACGCAATCTACGCAACGTAACGCAATCTACGCAACGTAACGCAATCTACGCAACGTAAGAAAATGCCCTTCCAATCATTGTGTTTTCCACCGCCTGCATGAAATCAAACCTACGATATTTTCAGCACTATTGCATCGTCGGTTTGTACTTTTGATTACGCAAAAATGCACTTTGTGTTGATACGTCACTGCATTGCGTTCTAGTGGGAACCACGCTTAAGGGCCTTTATTTGGAGTTGATTTTATACAGGAGTAATGCTAGTCATTTCTGCAGTAAAATAGTTAATGCTGCAGTAACTACAGTAGAATCATCACAAACAAAAGGTTGTTTAAGTGTTTTGCAACATCTAAAAAAAGACCAGCGAGGATTTGAACCCTAACCTTACGTTTAGATGGTCAAACTGCAACGGTTGAACCATATTCTCCTTAAAATTAATACTCAACTAGATTTAAAAAATCAAATAAAACAGTCCTTAGAAAGAGATTACCAAGCAAACATTAACGTTAGTGAATAACTAAACTTTATAAGCCTTGCCCCTGAAAATAAACCCTTTTTTTTAAAAATGATCTCAAATATGCTGTTTAATAATTAATAAATCTGGAATAATTTCAATGTATTTTCATCTACAAGATACTTATATTTCTTGGTTTACATTTACCCATTTTTTTTCTCTCGCAAAATAAAACTCACGAACCAAAACAATAAATCAAAAGAACTGAACAGTTATAATTAGAATATTTCCAACGCTGTTAGAATTAATAATACTAGATGGTACGCTCGCTTCGCTCGCGTACCATCTAGTTCGTGCCCACAGATGGTTCTCGAATACATAGTAATTTCAGCGTAAAAAGCTGGCGATTTCAAATGTACGTACGGCAGGACTATAAAACATTGTCGTTTACAGAAACAAATAAGTAGACACAATGATTTATGTAGTCAACCAAAATTAACACCTAGAAACTTGTCACAAAATGAGTCGAAATTTGTTATTTGGACTCATTTAAACAAACCCAATTTTGTTAAATTATTTTTTATATTTCTTTATTATCCAATCATTAACGAAGTATTTTTTGTATAGGCCTATAAATAATATACCACTAAATAGAGTAAAACATTTCCGATTTAATACTTTATTGAAACTGTCACTGTCTCATGGTCGATTGACATAGTAAAGTACATTTAAAGACCACTAATACGTTTATATTTTTGTAATTATTAATTAATACAAACGTTGAGAAACAACTGACGGTAATAAAGTATTATATTATTATGTGTTTATAATCTAAAAGTAGGGACTACCCACACTCACAGTGATAAAGTTTATTAGTATATTTGTTTATATTATATCTAACAGTACCAACACACTTTTGATTCAAATGGTGATCAAAAGTGGTTAATACCTATTTGCAGTATTGTATAGCATTACAATACTATTTCTGTTTATTCTCCAAGGGTCTATAAATTTACCTACTTGTGTTAAACCATGGAGGTATGCAATAATTTGGAATGTTTCATTCATTGCAAATCAATACATTTCTATAAACGTATATTAAATCTATCAAAATAGTATTTTGTAAAGAAAATCGGCCTGTCTTCAACATTATGATGCTGTACTCTAGCTGTTCAACCGGTTTTCAGCTATTAAAAACAATTATCGTAGGAGGAGATAGAAAATTGCGAAGCCTCCTCGCATTTTTGTGGTGGGTATTTTTCAAGATGGACATCCATTAGACAGTGTATACCACGATCGAAAAACACCCCTATTTGGGGCAAATCGTTGAACCTAAATTCGTTTTAATCGTCAATAACTAATTATCTAACTTAATTTAATTAGGAAACAGGGTTACATCAGGTGGTTAAAATCAGTACCGAAAGTACGAACCAACTTTATATACCATCGAGTAAAAATTCTAGAAGGCGCGATTTACCGAATTTTGCCCTTACGTAAATTTATATATAGATATGTAGACAGAACACAGATTAACGATACAATATCAAAAGTTAATATTGTATTATGATGCAGGTTACGACATACATGATGATATAAATATGTTTAAAAACAAGCATTGGTTATAATATTATATTACTAAAACAAAAATTAACATTATATATATATAATATGTTTTAATTTACATAGTTGAGCTGGTGCAAACTGCGAGTTTTGTATGTCGTACGCACAAGTTTGCATAATAATTTTCAACACTTTAAATTTATCATGTGCCCACCAATGTGACAACCTTTTAGATCAAGGTATTCTAAATTATACAATAGATTTTCAATACAATGAATAATAAAACTACAGATAAGAAAAATTATTTTGTTATCGTTCATAATAAAAATCTTTGCTTTGAGATTTAGAAATAATAATTCATTCATTCAATCTTTTATTTTGGAATCTCTGGTCTATAGAAAGTAAAATTACGTATAAATTAACCAAAAAAAATTAATAACAATTGATAATGCGCAATTCTACCCAAGATTTACATAATTGTAAACAAATGTCAGTATTAAAGACACTTACATATCTTCATCATTAACTTACCAATCGATCAGACACAAGTTTCATCCTAGACCAACGCAGCAATGAATAGGGATAAATCAATATTAACCTTTGACATTGTTATATGCATGGAACTCATTGCTACATCCTAAATGTGACGCCCATGTGTGGACATGATGATGTCCTATCACTGCCATATTTGGGTATATCACTACCATATTTGGGCACATCACATTTTCTTGTCAAACTAGTTTGATAGTGTAGACAGAGCTTAAGAACCTCTATAAAGGGGACATCAAAGTGTCACCTTAAATACGGTGTGACCTTAAATACGGTGTCACCTTAAATACGGTGTGACCTTAAATACGGTGTCACCTTAAATACGGTGTCACCTTAAATACGGTGTCACCTTAAATACGGTGTCACCTTAAATACGGTGTCCCCAAAATAGGGGTTGACTGTAGTGTTTAAAAAGCTAGTTTAATGGAAAGTGTCACCACTTGATAGATTCTATTGTAAACTAATGTCACAGGTCAAATTCAAAGTTAAAATAATAAAAGATTCAAAATATGTAACGTTTTTATGGAACAAATTGCTACAAATTAAATGTCATAGGTCAAATAAAATGCTGGAATTCTGCATTGATCCAACTGCAGTATTTATGCGACTTATACTCTACTTCAAATTAAGAGCAATTCCATCAATTACTGATCCTTTCTGGCATATTAACTTGCACAAAGGAAGCAAAATAAAAAATAATTTACTTCTAATTTACTAATAGTAAATTGTACACTACAAAGTACTATTTTATCATGAGATTCATTAAGTAGTATTTATTCTTAAATTGTATAGCACGAAACTCATTTTATTCTTAATAATCCACAAATTTCAAGTAATTTGTTTCCATAGATCGTTATTTACAACACAATGAGCATTCAATTGTAATGGATACGTGTACTTAAGTTGCATTTTATTGCAGTAAATTGTACTATATTATTAGAAGTAGCCTGCAAGTATTCCTGATATGTTTTCAATTTATTTCTAATTTTAAATGTCGATCTACCTACAGGGCAACTAGCGTTACTGAATACAAAATACAAATAAAAAAAACCCATTTTATTTATAATCTCTTAAAAGTCTTATTATAGACATAGATTCATTGGTTTTTGTTTATTTTTTAGTAAATTTGCTCATAAAATAAATTTTAACAAAAATCATTAATTTAAAATGTATTTAATGGTTCTGGACAACACCAGTGAAGAAGAGCAATAATGGGTCCTGCTAGACAACACCAATACAAAAGGGTAGTAATGGATTAGACAACATCAAGGATACAAAAACCTATTATTCATCTTCATAAAAATACAACGATATTACAGATGTATAGTCAACTTAGATTTAGAAGAAGTAACATCAAATAATAACGATAAAAAGTGTAAACATATTTATCACAAAAAAAGGCAACATTTCAAATTAAATTTCTAGGAAAAGAAAGAGTAAAATCCTATAATTATGAAATGTAATTCTTGTGACCCCTGTGTGATGTGTATAGTAGAATTTGGCACAAACAACCACAAAATGGTAACACCAACGACCAAAACATGTTCAACCATTATTAAAAATAAACCCTTTTAAAATATAACTATTGGCATCCCTGATACAAGCTCTAGTAAATCAAGGTACATTTTAAACATTTTATCTAACTATTTGATTAATAAAGGCAACATCACAAGATACCTATATATAGAAGTGCTTATTACAGCATACGTCAGTACATTTGATTTCTAAGTTGTTTGTCAGTGCTCTCTTAAATGTTTCAAATGTTATAAATACCTAATCAATTTTCTGTACATTAAAAGGTTGTTTTTAACAAATTTAGATTACTCACCGGATATTATCCTCACACCCATCATCATCGTCGTCATCCGTGTCCGAGTCAGGCGCAACAAATTGTACATCCATTCTGATTTCTCCTTGCTGAAAAATAAAATGAACAAAATTAATTAAAAAATATATTAATAAAAATGCCTACAATATATTAAACCTTTATTCTGTGTTAAATAGTATTATAATGTTGATATGTGTGAAGGCTTGTTTAATTAAAATGAGGAAGGGGGAGGGGGTTTCTAATGAAAGATATGGGGGTGGCAAGCACATGTGTATGCCCTAGACAGGCTCTATAATCAAAACAGGCTAACAGCTATTTCTGAGCTATAATAGTGATATAGACATGCCTGGCACAGAAATTACTCTAAAATAACATTTTATTCATAAACAATAATTATAAAACAAAATGAAAATATGTATCTATCCACCAGGCACCCAACTAAAGAATGCTGAGTGAATAACATGTTAGCAACACTGTTGCCATCTTCCATCTATCAAGCTTTACACATCCGTAATATATTCCACGGATTATGAATAAATTTGAAAACTAAACATATCCTGGATTATTAAATGTATATATTATACAGAAAGCACTTTGATAACTTAGTATTTATGTTTGACATGACAACCAATATCTTCATTATTTAGAGGGAAAAAATATTGTAATAACAGTTTTTAGTAGATTTAATGAAATTAATATATTGTTTATATTATTATAATAATTATATTATGAATAGTAAAAATGAAATATTAAAAAAAAAATTAATATTAATCATATATCATCATTTACCTGTTGTGAGATTATATCATGACATATTTACCTGTTGTGAGATTATATCATGACATATTTACCTGTTGTGAGAGTATATCATGACATAAATACCTGTTGTGAGATTATATCATGATATATTTACCTGTTGTGAGAGTATTATGATATTTACCTGTTGTGAGATAATATCATGACATATTTACCTGTTGTGAGATTATATCATGACATATTTACCTGTTGTGAGAGTATATCATGACATAAATACCTGTTGTGAGAGTATATCATGATATATTTACCTGTTGTGAAAGTATTATGATATTTACCTGTTGTGAGAGTATATCAACAGCCTGCGCATGTTTCGATGTGCGGAGATCAAAACCATTGACTGATATTATCGCATCACCAACAAATAGTCCCTGACATCGCTCAGCTGGCATTCCTTCGTGAATCTCTGAAATCAGTATTGGGACACCATGTTCTCTACCACCCTGATAAATAACAGTTGACATCAATAAATGTTAATAGATTCAATATAAATGTGTCAATCAATGTTATGTGTTGAAATTACATACGGGTCATGTCATGTCCAATCTAGCATTAGGAACGACCTTTCATCATGCTTTTGTCAATTGTAATATCAGCAACATTTTTATTATATTTCTCATTGTACTCCTTAATTTACTGTTATTTGTTTTTTGAGTTATTTCCTCTTTCCTAATGGGGAACAGCCAATCTTGGTTTATCCAGGTAAGCTAGGCAAATAATAGACAGTTAATATTATCATTATGTAATAATAATTATTGTATCAACTCACAGTGATTGACATTCCTAAACCTTCGTTTGGTTCTTTAATTAGCAGAACTTTCCTAACGTCACCAACTCCACGACTTTGAACTGCTTTTTCCTAAAATAAAAAAGTAAAAATGTAGTTAAAGGTACAAACAACTCACATTCTCAAAATCAAAACTACAGCAGAAACAAACTGACTGAATTCTAATGGTTAGAAATTATCTTGTTATTAACTGGTTGACAGTTCTAAGCCTGTCTAAGAATGAGACACACAATGAATGTATGAAACTATTCATCCCATAAGACCAAGCTACACGACATACAACCATCATGGCCTTATTGATATCTCTCTACTTTAAATACTTACATGTCCCACTGGTTGAGGTAGTTTTTTCTTGATTCCTCCTCTTCCTCTACACGCTCTGATGACCGTTTTATGACGATGAAGATGTATCTCAGCCTCTAATTGGTTCCACAATTTATCGTGTTCTGGACCACGTAAGTCTCGTCCTAACAGCTGAATTTGTTGGATTCTAGAGGTAAATGACATGTCAACAATCAAATTTAAGAAGTAATGCTTACTATATTTTAATTTATTAAGTATCTTTTAGACAAATTTGTTTTTGTTTTTCACATGTTACACACACTCAACTGTATCGTAAGAGTTATTCTAAGCTTAGGGAAAATGGTCACATGTGACATGGTATCTAGGAATTTGTCTGACTAAACATGTCATTAATACTGTACCTAGATACTGTGAGAGAATCGACATACTGTAGGTTTATATAATATATTTGTTTTTCTATTTTCACCTGTCCGCAAATTCTTTATTAAGGTAAGGGAAACAAAAAGTTCATTAAGTGAGACATTGTAACTAGAAATGTGCCTGACTAAATGTCAATTGCCTAGATACTGTACACATATAGAAACACATGCAATAATCTTCTTTGTTATTAGATACAGGTAAGTAACTCATATGTGACACTGTATTTAGAAATTTGTCTGACAACTCACCTGCCAGCTAATTCTTTATCTAGATACTTTGCAGCAAGTCTAGATCCATACACTTCACCTTGTAATGCCAGAACATGATGCTTTAACCTTTCGTTTTCTTTAATAAACTCATTTACCTCTGCCTCTAAACGAGCTTCTTTAATTGAGTCCGCCATGTGATTATCCATTTCTTTTTCCTACAAATTAAAACAAAACAAAAGGCGATTCAATTTAATGTTTCAATTATTCAGTTTCAGGCTTCTAGCTGTTATTACCTTAAACCAATCTATTGTGCACTCTAAATGGTTCTTATTACTCTAACTGTGTCCATTAAAGGTATGTAATGACTGTAATTGAATTCCATACGACTGCAAAGGGAATACATTGAACATGTCAGAATCACATGTCCAAGAGATTTGTATACTGCTACCTAGACCAATGTCCATGTGTTTGTATCAGACACACAGTATAAATGAATTACTGGGTTGGAAAAACCAGGACATTTCCTGAAATATGTAAATTATATAGGTTTATTGCATTGTTAATATTTCTGATTTTGTTAATTAGAGATCATTTCATTTATTATAGAACATTTCTATTTACTGTAAGTTCAATATTAAGTAAGCTAGTTAAATAATAAGTATTAAGGTAAGTTTTTGTTTATTAACAATTTTCTATACGTTGCTTGTTCAATTTGAGTGTTTTGCCAAACCTTTTCAATACTAATTTTTTATATGTAGCTTAAAATGGAAAACATAAATCATGTACAAATAAGTGTGTACTTACTAATTTAGCCTTAATAGCATCTGAGTCAACGTTCTGTCCGGTGCTGACGTGCAATTGTAACTGTACAGCATGCAGTTGTAGAAGTTGATTGTGTAGCTCTTTTTCTAGCACTGCCTTGGTAGCTTGCACCTCACATAGATCTGCTCTTAGATTCATAATTTGGGCCTAAAAACGCAAAAATAAAAGATCTTTATTTGTTATTACACATTGTGATTTATCACAGATACGTCATCCAGGTTCACTTTCTGGCCGATGAAATTAACTATTTTTTAGTAGGTTTAAAATTTAGTTAAATCTTTATTTAAAATATTGTTTTATGTGTTGTGTTTAATTTTGTAATTTTAGTTAGAATGCAGAATTTAGATAAAAATGTATTCAATATTTAAATATTGTACATCTGTCATATCACATTTGACTGTGAAATAAGCAAGCTTTTGTGCGGTATATTTAATATTCAACTGTGTAATTATTACATTTTTATTTGCATATTTAATAATTGAGCATTTTATTTAAACTCAATTGTTATAAAATTATGATTTAATATTATGCAAGTCATTAAATCAGGAATGAGTAAACCTGGGTGCAAAAAAAAAATTGACATTAGTAATAAAATATTTAAAGAGTATTTAAAATTAAAAGACTGTAAATTTAGTTTTAAATTATACTTTTACAGAATTTTTTATACATAGTGTGTTTCAATCAATGTCAGGTATTGTATAAGATATATTGTAGTTGTTTAATTTATAATTAAATAGAAAAATTAGTCATCATTTAATTACAGTAAATGGATAATAATGTTAATATTATAATGCAGGAGGATGGTATTTTCTAATTAAATGAGAGTACGCATCGCTCTAAGCTCACCAATAACTAATTATGCACAGCTTGTGTAAATACATTATACAATAATAATCAGTCTATTTTAATTATTTTTTCTCCATGTGACACATGTAGGTAAACGAACCAGTGTAGGCCTAATTAATATTGCCTGGCAATTTTTCATGTTCACAGTGGCAAATAAACTAAATAATAGTCATTAATATCAAATTCAGTCAATTGATTCTAATAAAGTAGTAACTTACTATTATATAAAATAGTTGATATACTATAGCCAAGCCTACTCATATTAATAATAGGATTAGCCTTAGGAGGAGGGATGGTGAAATTCTATGCCTATTTCTATTATATTTTTGATATGCATTTTATTATTAATAATTTTTTATTTTAATAAGGGAATAAATATGTTTATCAAAAAATAGGCCTACAGACTACATTACAGACAGTATTTATTTTTATATTTTTACCAATTTTGTTAACTACTAGGCTAGCTAGGCTTCAATATCATCAGACCGGTTAGTAACCGAGTCACTTCCTCCTGATATGAGATCAGGCCGAGCCCGAGTAATCTCTCGGATCCTATCTGTACAACAAGTGCTGCCTACCTCATATTTTGCATTATTCTGAAAAATCGTCTGTGATTTATGGCAAAGTTGAGCAAATGCTGCACTCAATGCTGTCATTTTTTGTCTGCCATCGTACGTTATATCACATTGATCAGGATCTATTTCTCCAAGAAGTATATCTAAATCTACAAATGCTTTATCAAACTCTTTTTCCAAAAGTTCTAGCCAGTGCAAAGCTGCCATGTTGTCAATTTCAACAATCTATAATTTTTTGCTCGGATGCACACACACAGCCTCGTTTTGGGATTTTAAAGTACGTTTTTCTCTCGTTCACAATGCGTTCCTCTCCCGTTTGCGCTTCTTAAACCGCGTCCGGATAAAAATTTCAAAAAGATGTAAATTAGTACACAACGGAGATGAAAATTACTGGTGGATGGTCTGTACTCCCGTCTGTACTAAATTTTGTATAATTGTTTATATTTTCAAATAAATGGGCAACAAAGGGAGTCGTCCCCTATTCCAGTTTATAAAGCGCTCTATAGTGTCACTAAAATATTAAATATATTAAATGTTAAATTAAGAGCCATTGTCTGTAAAAATCAAAGATTTGGTGGCAGATGTAAAAAAATAGATTTCTCTCAAATTTTTACCATGAATAGACATTTCAATAAAAATCATATCTACAACATTCATTTTAATTTTTAGCCTCCGTTGCCATGACAACGGTCAATTATCCAAATTTTGATGTTTTTGCCATTTTTCACAGATTTTCTATAGTGAAAAAGTACAAACTTGTATACTTATTTTAACCAAAAATACTTACAGTATACAGTTTTTGTTTATAGCAGTGTAAACAACATGTATTGAGTTCCATTTAATGTAGAAAAAAAATAAATTACAAAATGGAGTTTGGTTGATACCATTATTTTAAAAAGGGGTGTTTTTAAAAGATATTTTTTTATAAAAGTATACCTCATAAACGTACCTATAACTTCCAAAGTGGTGTTTTTAAATCAATGAGGTTTTTTAATTTGATAGTCAATAGGTTTGTCAACAATAATCACGAAAAAAACACTGGGGTAAATTTCGTACATAGGTTTTGTGTTGCCAGGAAAATACGAAAAATATAAAAAATATAACAAAATATCAACAAACAAAACACATGAAACACAATTTAAATATGGCTAATCCAATAATAAAATGTATATGTGGCTTGTCATAATGCTACTAGAGTCATACGAATAGTTTAGATAAAATAGGAGAATGTGTTGCCAGGTTTATTTAAATTAATTGCCAGAAAAACAGTATTTTGCATTGAAATATTTAGTTGATGGAAAATAATGTTAAACTTGGAAATAATTGCGTCAATGGCTTTTATAAATTTTTTAATCTATTTTGTGTAAAGAGATACAGAAAGACCTCCCAAAAAATCTGACCTTGTAAATAGGTCATTTGAGGTCAAAATGGGTCAGAATGCAAAACAGGACAGGTCCTCACTTTACTACAACTATTAATGTTTGATCAAAATTTACAAGATAGTTCATAACAATTCTCAACAATTTTCATATTTTACCTATAGTGTTACCTTAGCAACCATTTCTATGTGTAACTAAGGAAAGTAATTTTTTTTTAAACGTAAAAAATGGCGTTTTTATAAATACAAAGAATTGATTGCATTTGTAATTTTTCTCAATTTTACTTCTACTGCATTCCATTAATGACAAACTTGACCTTGTAAATTCATTCATTTTGAGGTCAACATTTTACCATAGTAACTGTTTCTATGCGAAAATTTAAAAAAAATAAGGGGTTTTTCATAAATACAAAACATTTTTTCTACATAGTTTTACATTTCTACTTTTTGCCAAATTTACTTTAAATACTGAATCCTAATAATCTCAGAAAGAAAGTCTTGACGAATCTGACTAAAGGTAAACAAAATTACCTTTAGTGTTATCTTAAACCTGTTTACGTAACAAATGATATTTAAAAAAAAAATTAAATATGGAGTTTCATGAAAAAAAAAAAATTTTACATATTGAGGTCAAATGACATCAACATTTTACCTATAGTGTATTGTAGCAACTGTTTCTATACGTA
Organism: Antedon mediterranea; assembly: GCF_964355755.1. Classification (NCBI taxonomy): domain Eukaryota; kingdom Metazoa; phylum Echinodermata; class Crinoidea; order Comatulida; family Antedonidae; genus Antedon; species Antedon mediterranea. Next base: position 2,236,602 of record NC_092676.1, on the reverse strand, counting down.
ACTAAGTACAATATTTTTAATATGGGGTTTCATGACTACAAACAATAGATTACATAGCTTTACTACCTTTTCCCAAATTTACTTATCTACTGAATCCCAGAAAATGTCTGACCTTGTGAAAGGGTCATTTGTTGGGTCAAGTTATGTCAAAATGTATTATTTATGTTATCTTAGAACCTGTTTCTATGCATAACTAAGGATAATTGTTTTTTTAAATACAGTTGAACCTCCCGTAAGTGGCCACCCTCGGGACCTGGAAAAGTGGCCGCTTACGGGCGGTGACCCCTTACGGGAGGTTCTGCCGATAAAGGGCCAAAATCACTTATTATGGCTATATACGATATTCTTAACGAAACGAGCCTCTCAATTTTCCAGCTAATTGTAGGCCTATTATTATTAATAATCAGGTGGTTTAGTATTTTTTAGCATTTTCAGACAAATTTTAAAAACTTTTATCATAATTATGAAAAATGGTCGGTCAAAATCTGTGTAGTTTTCTCATCTCTTCACAGTAATGTTTTTAAAACCTCTTCAAAATAAAGCTAATATATAAAGAAATACAATAAACATGCACCTCTAATTCATAGGTCCATGCAATAAGTATCACATTTTTCGATTGGCCGCTTACAAAAAATCTCATTTTTAGTATAAAAAGGTGCCCGCAGCTGCTTACGGTAAGCACCAAATGCACTAATTAGATAGGAAGAACCAAACAGGCTTTTCAAAGTGCGTCCGTTAAGGGAGGTGGCCGAAAATAATCACAGAAGAAAGTGCTTACGAATATGACCTTGTGAAACGGTAATTTGAAAATGCAAATAAGGCATGCCTGCTAATAATCTACAAATTTAAATTTGTATGAGATAAATATGCAAAATCTAAAGAATATCTCATTTTTAGTTACCATAGTAACTGTTGCTATGCATAACTAAGGAAAATTAAATAATTATCAGATCATTATTAATTAATAATTAATACTGAATCCAACCATCACAGTAAAAAAAATATAGAATTTAAAACCAATATTTAATAATAAAGTGTGATATTTTACATGCTGACCTTAAATGAAATGAAATTTCAAATCAGGGCTTCAATATTTGTTATGTAGCATTAACATACCTGAGTATATCATTGACTTTTGATTGGTTCTATTTTGGGGAGGGGAAAGTGGTGGACCCAGGACTTTTAAATAGTTAGGAGGTTGAAGGCGAGGGTCTAAAAACTTAACTTTATGTCCTATCTTTTGCATTGCAATTTTTAACTTGGGGTGGGTGGGGGCTTGGAGAAAGGGGCAGGGGGTGGGATGGAGGAGTTTGAATCCGTCTATTTATTGGGGCGATAGTAGCGGCAGTGTGGGTGGTGCTTGAATGCATGCATTTGACACTCTATAGTGGATGATCGACCAAAGTGTTGCAGTTTTATGGTTATAGTCGGGGTGGGGGGGGGGGGGGGTGGTAGTCGAAAGTGGTGGTGGATGGGCATGTGGGATCTGCTTAGGTTAGCAAATAAAAGAAGTAAACAAATGAAAGAGGAGCTTCAAAATAAGAGAGGAGTAATCTGTTGCAAAGATTAAAATTCACAACGATCTGATAATTTATTCAAATTTCCAGAGGATATAACCTATAAAATGACATTAAAACTGGGAAATGCAGAATCTATAATTAGATTTCTCACAACACAACTAGAACTATATAAAACATTAAGAATTTTTCTGACAAATGAGTTTCAAATCAAATAATCAAAGAAAATAAAATGTTTTTACTAATATACCATGTTTTTTTTTTACAAAAATGCCTATGTTTCTCGCAACACTGCTTGTAGATTTTAAATTTACCCCAGTATTTTATTTTAGAAATCAATTATTAAACATTAGAACTACCTATTTGTAATAAATCAGCTAAAAAAATACACCACTTTGGGCGTTATGGTGAAGTAAAGTTTAGTTGCATTGAACAATTTAAAAAAAGTGAAAAACACCCCTTTTTAAATAAATGGTATCTCCCAAAGTATGAAATAAAAAAAAATAAAAAAATTTGAAACAGGTACACAATGCATTGTTAATATGCATACACTAATTATTTTTTATAATTAAATGAACAAAACAAAAATATCGTTCATCAAAGTAGTACCTATATCCATTTTAAAAAACCTTAAAAAAGGACAAAATTTGTCAAAAACACAAATTTGGCCGTTGCCATGGAAATATACGTGTGAAATAAAAAATACTTTATATTTGATTTCTCTCAACACATATATAGCCATGTGCAAAATTTGAAAGAAATCCATTTTTTTTAGTCTGCCACTCTTTTTGATATTTCTTTGATTCTTACAGACAATGGCTCTTAATTATTTATACAAACAAGATTTATTGCACGACTGAATTACGATACACATTTTATTCATGTTGATTAAAATTGGACAAAATAGAGGTGGTAACTATAAACCGCCTTATAACAGCTTAAATTAATAAATAATTTCTACTTGTTTATTAAAAATGTATTGTCGCCAGAAACATGAAAACCCAAAACTCATTGGCTCTCAGTCAATTTGATTCATTTTTTATTTAAACTACATTTTTTAAAGTAAAAAGTTAAGTGATTAACTATTAGGCCTATGTGAAATTAAAATGGCATATTATTAAACCAAAAAATATTTTTTTCGTGCGACAATATATTTACATTTTTAAATTTGTATATAAGGAATAATAATTCATAAACGATAATATGTTGTCTTTTTCTTGGTAATTTTATTATATTTTATTTGTCGATAAAACGGAATTATGACTGTTTCATATTTTAAAAATCGCTCTGAAAGTTTGCGTTACACATGACAAAGGCGTTACAACGAGAAGGTAAAACGCTCAAAGGCGTTACAACGAGAAGGTGAAACACTATGGTTCACATAGCGCAGAGAAACGCGGTTGTTTTGATTTCGGATCTCTCGACGGGCCTAGAAAAGTCGAGATAATTTCTATTATTGTGCATATACCACTGTAGTATTGTTGTTTAGCAGTATATTACTACACTAATAGTATAATTATAAATGATATGTTCCCTTTTATCTAGCTGTTTATGAAAGCATTCTCGTTTCCACAGCATGTTTTCTATCGTCAGCTCAAGCAGCAGGGCAACGTGTCGAGCAGTAGGCCAAAGTCGTATTTTATTCGCCGGTGAATTGAGGCATAGAGGGCTCCAAGCTCACCTCAGCGGCCTAGCTCACAGAAACAGGTCAAGTAACAATGACACAGTTAACAATTTGCAGGAAGGTCCTTCTTTAAAAGACTTTATAAAGCAAGAAGCATTACAGTATGATATTTTAAATAAACTTGAGAATGATGATGATGATAAAATACCATATTTATCTACATCTACGTTTTCTGGTCAAAATAGAAAAGGTTTGTAAAAATAAATGGTATGAATTTGTTATATGTATATAATGACTGCAGTTGTAGGTCTAGTATGGTTACCAAGAGTTTACTTCATTGTTAATGCCACGATTAAACTCCTTGCACGTTACTATGATCGCAATGTCATTGACGCAATTATTATTAATTGGTAAACACAATTGTCAAAATAATTCTTTTGAGTGTTTATTAAATATTATGTGAATAAATGTGGTTTTAATATCGCATCATCTCTGTTGATGAACCTAACAACAATTTGTGTTTATTTTCTGTTTAGTCTACTTTGAGACGTATGGTTGTCAGATGAATGTTAATGACATGGAGATTGTCTGGTCGATACTAAAAACCAACAGTTATAAAAAAGTTGATGATGTAAAAGAGGTATGAAAACATAACTTGGGTCTTACAAAGAGCGACATAATAATTATAATTGGTTTTTAACAGTAAACAGTATAGATAGTAGGTTTCTATATTCAACCTGTGGTGTTGCAGTCTAGGTTCTAGAGAGAGTTTTGACTTAATATTAGTAAAATATTTTTGCACTTGCCCACTAACACAAAAAAGACAATAACTACTTGGGGCAAGTCTAAAGACTGTTTGCCTGTCGATATACCGTTGTGGCAAGTTGCGTTGAATTTACACGATTTAACGATTTTACAGGAAAGGGGGTAAAAATTAATGTTAAAAATCGTGGAAATCTGTAATTGATGAAGTTGAACCGAGGTACACTGTAACATTACGTCGGCAGGAAAACAAGATGAACCCTCTCGCTTCCCTTCTTAATAAATCAATTATGGGGCTTTAAAACATTGTTTTTCTCTTTTTAGGCTGATGTAATTTTATTAATGACCTGTGCAATAAGAGAGAATGCAGAAACAAGAATCTGGAATCGATTACAACACTTTCATTCTCTTAAGGAATCAAGGAGAGGAAAACAAGTACCACTCAAGATAGGTTTGCTCGGTGAGTAGATATAATGATTTTCCAGTTTGTTTATATAAAATTTAATTGCTGTACAGAATATTCCAAAACTAAAATGTAAAAAATCTTTAAAAATATGGAAATTCTTTCTATACTCTTTCTTTAAATTTTAAACTTTTGTTTAAAACTTTACTACACCATAAGTGTAATTTAAATTAAATTATCATTTGTTACAATATCTGGTTTGTGTTTTGGTACCCATGTGTTAAGCTCTGTCTACACTATCAAACTTTATGTGACAAAAAAATGTGATGTGCCCATCTATTGACATGATGATGTCATACCACTACCATATTTGGACATATCACTATCATATTTGGGCATATCACTACCATATTTGGGCATATCACTACCATATTTAGGCAGTTTTATAGTGTAGACAGAGCTTTATGAACATTCTCCAGGTTGATCAACTTGATTTGCTAACTTTTATTTTTACAGGATGTATGGCAGAGAGGCTGAAGAAGAAGATTCTTGATAAAAGTAAAATAATTGATGTAATTGCCGGTCCTGATGCATATAGAGATCTACCACGTTTACTGGATGTTTCAGAATCTCGGCAAGCTGCCATTAACACTATGTTATCTATTGATGAGACGTATGCAGACGTGATGCCTGTACGCCTCAACCAAAACTCACCATCTGCATTTGTGTATGTAAACTCAGTCTTGCGATTTAGAAAACAATGAGAAAAGAAGGAATACATAGCGCAAAAATACATAATTTGGATTTTATTTTATACTCTTAAACAAACAATCTTTTATTTGTTTTTTTGTTTAAACTCTGGGTTTAGCAACCAGGGAAAGGATGCATATGATAACAATTAAAACATATTTTATTTGATCTTCTCTTTTTATTCTTGAGGGTTGTGGGAGAGAGGATAATAATAGGAAGATAGTTGGTCAAGTTCCATCTGAATACAAATTTTTTCTCTTAATGATATAGTTTCCCCTTGAAAAAATTTAATTTTTGCAAATGTTTTTTTTAACTTTTAATACCAAAAATTGGATGGAAACAAATTAATTACCTGAAAAACCTTTTCAGGATGTATTGTCCTCCAAAAACATGAAAAATGAAGATTAATTAAATCAGACTTATTTTTTAGTTTTAATAAAGTTAAAAAGAAAAAAAATAATGTTTTCACTTATTAAACGACAAAAACCCAGTGGCTCGCAGCCAATTTGACTATTTTTTGCATTACAGTTTTTTTTAGCTAATCCTATTTTTGGTCAAAGTGGATAATTATTATGGAACATTCAACAAAACATGTTTAAGAATTATTTTTTTAGGGTGACAATACATCTTTAAAGAAAGCAAAAAAAAAAGATTTAAAGCCAAAAACTGGAAGTCAATAGGCTTTCAGTTGAATTTAACTGTTTTGTCTTTTTATGAGTTAAAACATTTTTTTCTACGGAAGTGATTAACTTTGTTAAAAATGCTATTCAAGGTTTTTTTTTATTATTAATCTTCATTCTTCATGTTTTTGGGGGACAATACACCTTCAACCAATGATCTACATTTTACTTGCAGAGTTAAGCAAAACATCTTCCTACTTGAGAATTATTTTACTACTGGTGATTATCATTTATCTATGTGTATATATAAACACAATAGGCAAAGAAATATATTGTTTTTATTGTCCTTAATTGTAGTTCTATAATGAGAGGTTGTGATAACATGTGCAGCTACTGTATAGTGCCTTTCACAAGAGGAAGAGAAAGAAGTCGACCTATGACCTCGATTTTAGAAGAGATTAGAGTACTTTCTGAACAGGTAAAACATTATTACGTATTGTACAGTTCTTAAATATGTCTGTCTATGTTTCTAATATTTTATACTGATTTATTGCAGCAACTTTTTGTGAAAAGTTAACATTTTTATACATTATATTGACTTGATACAATGATGTTATCATCTTTATCAAATATTACTGAACATGGGGGTTTCAGCTTTCCAACTTCAACATTATCAGACACTTTAACAAGAACTTTTATTCATTTTGAACATTCTGTAAACTTTTACTTTTATAGTAGTGTAATTGTACCAATATATACTTCTAATAAATTATACTTGTACTAACATATTTGATTTGTCCAATCTGAAATCAACAAGCAATCATCTTCATCTACATTTTGGCCACCATAGTTCAATTTGATAGAATTGATTAATTCTTTTTGTACTGTGATTGTCATTGGTGAATTTATGATGTGTTTGCCATCAACTGTCACATCTAATCTACAATCTCCTGGGCTTGTACATTTTCTTGTCAATACATATTCTTCATTTTGTTCTTGAAACTTAGTTTGCTGTGACCATGTTGCATTCAGTTGAGTTGCATCTATTTCACATTCCTTTAGTTTTCTTACTTTTATTACAATGGTTTCATTTTCTGTCACAGATTCATTTCCTTGTAAAGTTAAATGGTCAGCTGTTGTCACTTTTGTTACATTTTCAGGGTTGAACTTTTGTAGTTGAACAACTTGCTGTTTGATTTGATAAAAGTCAGTTTGTCCGTCATCGATTTGCTGTGTTTTTGGTAAATCATTCATTCTGTCTGTCAGTGCTCTAACTATCATTTTACCCGATGCAATTGCTGATACTTCATTGCCTTTTAATATTTGATGAAGTAAATTCAGTTTTGTTTTCGTATCAGATATTGTTTTTTTAAATTCAGTTATTTGTTCACCAATCTCTGTCTTTTTCTCTTCATAAATTGTTTTCACTTGGTTCTTCAGTGTCTCTCCTTTCTTTCCGATTGCCGTAATGGTTTCTTCTACATAATCTTCAATATCTTGCAAACAATTTTTCTTATTTTTGTACAGTCCTATGTCAATCTCGTAAACCTCTATTAAGCTCTTTTCTAATTCTGTTGTATAGGTATCTGCATCCTTTTCTAATTTTGTTGTAGTTTCCTTAAATATTTTAAATGCTTCTGGAATTGCTATTGGCTTTTGTCTACCTTCACAATCTCTGTGACCCAGGATTGTACAATTCACACAGATTGGGTTTTCACAATCCTTGCAGTAAAATTCCAAAGGTTTTTTATGAACCTCGCACTGTGGAGGATGTAATGATGCAATCTGTATTGAGCTCATTTCTTTCATCTTATTCATTGAATATAGCTTGTGACTTCTCAAGGCTGGAATTCCTTTATGACTGGCACAACAAATGGAACATATGTACTCCTTACAATCCTGACAGTAGCTTTCTACTTGTTCACCCTTTTCACAAACACATTTCTTTTCATTTTTTTCCAAAAAGTGTTCAACAGTTTCAAGTATGTTTTTTAGAAATGTGTTTGTGGAAAGCTTTGTAATCCCACCCTCTGGAATTGGGTAAGTTTTTGAGCATGTTGAACAAGTGAGTGTCCCGTTTGTTGTCATGCATTTTTCTAGACATGTCAAACAGAAGGTGTGGAGACAAGTTAAAGTTTTGGGATCGTTAAGTCGATTCTTGCATATTCCACACTCAAGATGATCGTTGATGTCTTCTATAAATGTATTCACCTTACTAACAGCCATCTTGAAAAACCTGTTCACAATAAAATGGCACTTTAGGCAGCAAATCTTGTCAATATCTGGATCATTGAGGACTTTTATTAGACATATGACTTAAACCGTCACGCTTTAACCATCTCAAGAATTCTATATGAGTGTTATTATTCATACTTTTATATATTTGTCATTAAAAAAAAAGCTTACCTTTACAAGAAAGTCTAGATTGATTAGGTTGTAATTTACACCAATAGTCGCGTTTAATCTAAAAACTTTTAAACATTGTTAACACACATTTGTTGCTGTATATTCGATGTTGCAATATAATATATTTATATATATATAAACAATCCTTGTTTTTTCTTGTTTATATCCTGTTTCAAACAATGGTTTGACCTTAAAACACAAGTTCCTGTATTGGATAATGCTTATGCTATTTAGTAACATAAACTAATATATTTTGCCATGTGACTATTAACAGACTGGACTGTTATTGACCTTAACCTTGTGTCCTAATAAGTCTATATTGAAAGAAGGGTGATGATTATCATCAAACATTATTTTATTGACTAACATACCTTTAAGGTTATTTAAAATAAGTAAACTACCTTACAGAACTTTTATGCAAATTAGCTAACAATGATCCAGGTTAATTAATGCACCTTAGTTTCTTTACCAAAGTTTATTGGTAGCAACTTGCATCATAGTTTTTTATATTACAGGGCATAAAAGAGGTAACTCTGGTGTAGTTTGGTGATAGATTATCAAATAGTTTTAGTAATTAATTATTTGTAATGCTTTGGTGGTAGACGGATTTATTACAGCAATTGTTGGCTGATTTGAAATGAGGCGTAATCCTTTTGCCCATATTCCTGTAATATAGTACACTGTAGCTGTAAGGATTTTATAGAGGGTGCTCGAAACCGTTTTGAAAAGTGTTATTGTTAGAGAGTGATTGATTTTCACAGTTCATAGATTATTGCAATTTTAGTAATTGAATATCTTCAGTGTTTTATCATACTGATTTATTACAGACATTTTCCGTGGCTGATGTGAAATGAAAACAACAACCTTTTGCCCATTTTGTTTCACCAATCACTTTTATGAATTTACCATCTTTATCAAATAATGATTTCATCTTTCTACTACTGCTTGTGGGTAACTCAGCTTTCCATCTTTATCGTAAACTTTAATTAGTTTTTCATCATTATTGGTGAATTTTAATCTGTTAACATGAGGATATGTCTTTGGTTTGTAAAAACTCTGTCAATAGGTCAGTAGTTTTAAGGTTAGATTGTAACAATATCATTTTTATAAAAATTAGGCCAATATGTTTCACATACTTTAACAAATTTTTCTAACAAGGACTATAAATTATCCATAATTTCTCTATTACAGGGCGTGAAAGAGGTAACCTTACTTGGACAGAATGTTAACAGCTATCGTGATGTATCTGAAGATGTATATTATTCAAAACAAAGTGCAGTTGATTCCATTGCGAAAGGTTTCAGTTCGATTTATAAGCCAAAAGTTGGTGGTTTACGCTTTGCAGATCTTCTTGATAAAGTCTCACTTGTTGATCCAGAAATGAGGATAAGATTTACTTCTCCGCATCCTAAAGATTTCCCAGATGAGGTAAACGGATCAGATTAACATTTGTGTCAATTAAAAATTGCTCTTACTCTTTTATTACATCCTTTAAAAATGGAATTGGCAGATAAATTGTCAAAAGAAATTGATGATATCTCGAAAAATTATTTTGACCATAATGGTTGTCACTTCTGACCAAGGAGTTTAGGAGATCTATTTCTAAATAAAGGAATTCTATTTCCAAATAAATAAATTCTTTTTTCCAAATACAGAAATTCTATTTCCAAATAAAGAAATTTTATTTCCAAATAAAGAAGTTCTATTTCCAAATAAAGAAGTTCTATTTCCAAATAAAGAGGTTTTATTTCCAAATAAAGAAATTCTATTTCCAAATAAAGAATTTCTATTTCCACATAAAGAAATTTGATTTCAAAATAAAGAAGTTCTATTTCCAAATAAAGAAATTCGATTTCCAAATAAAAGAAAGAATAGAGTCATTATTTGAAATAGGCTTATAATGTATATAAATAGTTTTGATAAATATTTGTCCTCTTGCAGGTACTTGATGTAATAAAGGATCGAACCAATATTTGCAATCACCTACATCTACCAGCTCAGAGCGGTAACTCAGATGTACTTCATAGAATGAGAAGAGGGTAAATAATCATCTTTGTGTGCAATATTTTTATTTAGGCACCCACCAGTACGGTTGGTAAGGTTTCAACCTGACCACTTTTTGACAGACGTCTTTGCCAACACTTTCATTCTTGAGTTATAGCATGAATAAAGTCTATACTTAAACTCAACAACAACCTAAACTTTTAAAGTTGTAATATTTTGCTATTAATTGTAGGTATACACGTGAAGCCTATCTTGAACTTGTAGAACATGTGAGGGAGGTGTTGCCTAATGTTTCGTTGACGAGTGACTTTATCACAGGATTCTGTGGTGAAACAGAAGCTGAACATCAAGACACGTTGTCACTGCTTCAACAAGTCAATTACAACTATGCATTTCTCTTTGCTTATAGTATGCGACAGGTAATACACTCAACAGAATTACCCCCTCAACCTAATCTACTCAATCACTTAACCTCATTCCTATTCCACTTGATACAAAGGGGAAATAAAAGAAATAACATTCTACAAATTGGATATTATAATATTTTCAGATTCCGAGGTACGCTGAAAGAAAATGATAATAGTATGATGATTTTCAGCAGTCAAGTTTTTGGATCAAACTTATTAATATATCCAAATGGCTGTACGGCCAGATTTACAGGGTTACTGTTTGTCAGGCTAATACAATGTGATAATTTAGTCATGGTTTTAAGACCAATTTACACAGACGAGTGATAACTGTAATAAAAATGTAGAATCTATGTTGTTCCTTATGACCATTTACACACAACATTGAGCAACAGATGGTTTCTGCTCAGGATAGATACATGGGACAAGCTAGGCCGTTTTCCCGCTTACCGTTACCGTAAATTGGTCTTTAGAGTCAGCATTTAGCTCTATTGGTTGCACTCACACATGTGTATTAGTTACATTTTACTTCTTTTTGGATGTGTTAATAAAGTTTTTTACATTTTCTGTGGCTTTCTGTAAGATAAATAATTAAAGTCACAAGAGAATCAATGAGGAAAGTCAATGAAAAATATGTAGGAAGACAAGAATTGGTGTTAATTGAAGGGGTAAAGTTTTATCATGTTAAATTATTAGATGAAGAATATGTAGAATTTAATTTTTAATGTACTTTTTAGAAAACACATGCCTACCATCGAATGAAGGACGACGTTCCTGAGGAGATTAAAAAAAGAAGATTAAATGAAATAATTAAAGTCACAAGAGAATCAATGAGGAAAGTCAATGAAAAATATGTAGGAAGACAAGAATTGGTGTTAATTGAAGGGGTAAAGTTTTATCATGTTAAATTATTAGATGAAGAATATGTAGAAAGACAAGAATTGGTGTTAATTGAAGGGGTAAAGTTTTATCATGTTAAATTATTAGATGAAGAATATGTAGAAAGACAGGAATTGGTGCTAATTGAAGGGGTAAAGTTTATCATGTTAAATTATTAGATGAAGAATATGTAGAAAGACAGGAATTGGTGTTAATTGAAGGGTTAAAGTTTATCATGTTGAATTTTTCGATCAAAATCAAGTTGGAAGTTGTGCTTTGCTAACTTAATTATTAATTGAAATTATTTTTGAATAATTTCTTTTGTTATTTGTTATTAACAGAAAAGTAAGAGATCACAAGAGGATTTTGCAGGACGTATTGACGCAAACACAAAAGTTATCATATCGGATAAAACGATTCCAGAAAGCGAAACTTCTGCTCATATGCAAACAATAAGTGTTGGTGACTTCATTGCTGTTCAAGTAATTCTTCATTTTATTTTATTTGATAGTTCAATGTCATAGGTCCATGTCAAAGGTCAATATCAAGGGTCAATGTCAAGAATGTTCTTCACTCCTAGTTACTGTGTTGTAAGACATTTATTTCATTTCATTGATTCATTTATTCTTTATTTTGTAATCAGTAACATATAAAAAAGTATAACATATAATAAAAAGCTCTTTATATACAGTACAATACAAAAATACAATATATTAAAAAATAACAGATTGTTAAGGTAGCAATTAAAAAAAAAGAAAATTAATTTATTCTTAATTTTTACAGTTAGTGCTTTCAATACTACTACTACGTTCAAAACATTAAAATATTGATTTTCTTTTATTTTCAGATCACAGATTCAAATTCACAGGTTTTAAAAGGAAAAGCACTTTACCACAGTAGCTGCTCAACTTTTTCAACAACAGAAAAAGAAAGGAAATTTGCACATGGACAATTATAGTAGGTTTTATTTTATTACAAATGTAATTTAATTCAACAGACCATTGATTTTGATAATGTCTTCTGTCGTTCACAAGCATCCATTTTGTAACACTATTTTAAATATCATTCAAATATATTTTTATTGTCAATTAAATGTTTTTATTGTTTGTATTGTTCTTTCAGATATATTAAATACTTTAACAACAAACAGGTGGTTTAAAAAAAACTGATGTATCAAGAGGAGGTGTGATGAGTGCATTATTTTGCCGTATAGCCTAGCTAGGCAATATAATGATTATAACACACCTGAGTGTATCCTTGACAATTGATGTATCACATGCCATTCACTATTTGTTCTAATGAATGGAAAATTGATATCTAATGATGATAATGAATGGTACTAATGAATGTTCAGCTTTCTGTAAAAAAATGTTGACAATTTTCTTGCATGCGATAGAAGCTGGTGATAAATAAACATGCGGTTGTAATAATTGCTCCTCGTCTCTGCGACCAAAACGATATGGCACCGTTTTTTTTCTTCAAAATGGCAACTCAAGGATTTGTTGTGTTTACTCGATGAATCAGAACTAAATACATTTTGAAGACTGATGGTACCAGTTTCAGTTTTTTCTTTTTCTTGTGATGTTTTATATTGCTAATATGCCTTCTACACAAAAAGTCTAGGCCTAGTGACTATGCTTACTGTATGTGGTTGAAATAATTCACAGTAGGAATAGAAATAATATTTCATTCATTGAAAGATTGACTGTTGTAAGGTAGATTGAAAAATAAACCTTCATTCCCATAAATTGCTAAAGTTTGTTTTATTGATGTCAATTAATTTTTGTAATATACAATTTACCTTTTTCATTTGCTATAAAGTTACAAGGTGAGTGAATTACATTTACATATTTACAAATCAAATATAAATAAGCACCCATCCATTACATTCCTATAACAAAACATCTCAAATTTAATACTTAAAGCCCCATTCCCTACGTTTTTTAGATCTAATTTAAGATCACAAACTATATTTAATGTAAAAATAATACTATATGGTCCTATTGCGATAACTTTTTTCGTCTTTAAACGGTTAAAAATGTGAAAAATAAGCCGATTCTAATAATTATAGCGGCCCGCTATAAATCCCAAAATGCATTGCGCGCGGATTGATATTTTTGTTTTTCACCTGTAATTCGCCCACTTTTCGATCGATCGTGAGGCCAAAACAAATGGAAGACTCCTAACTTTTCAGCGAAAATACCGGGTTTTCCCCAATTTGTATCAACGGAGTCTGGCAAAAATAGAAAGACAATTAATGTAGCAACTATACAACGTCCGGCTAGGTATATAGCTCGCGTACGATGTTCGTACGTTACCGATGTTTACCAGCTAGGCCTACAAAACTAAGCCTAGCTAGGCTAGGCCTAAGACCGTCCACGAGAGGTCGATCGCCGCGAGCTACTTAGGTAGTGCATTGTTTCTCACTTTTTATCATAATTTACCATAAAACGTACATTTAAGACAAGAAATGACATGGTTTAATGTTTTTAAAGTGATATATATGTATTATTTTCCAAAAAACGTCCAAAATTGCAGGGAAGGGGTCTTTAAATTTTTAAAATATATTTTGTATATAAATTCTAAAATAGTCTTTGTAATGCAAACTATTTCACAATTTATTCTTCAATTTAATATTTAAACTTTAGTAATCACTACCTAGTAATAACAACTATCATTTATATATTGTTGTTGTTATTCTTAATTTTAGTTCTGCTGTATTTAGAAAGCTTGCAGAATAAAATCATAGACATAAGAGGTTCAAGTACTTTCTGGTAAAGAGGTAAATTAATACAAAACTTTTGGTATGTATTGTGAATATAACACTATATTAATACCTTATGCTTACATTGCACCTCTACTTAACAAGGCCAACAGCCATTAAGTCGCGTGCTACACATAGTGATACCGGACCGACAGACACACCGACAGACAGACCGACTGACATAGTGAACTATAGAGTCGTGTCCACGCGACTAAAAATGCATAATTTTGACGGATTTTTGAACTTTTTCATAAAAAACGTGCGCAAATTATCCAATTCGACGTGCTCGTTTGACGTAATTTTAAGTCGAAATTGTTTAAAAGTTGGTAAAGTTATTAGAAAAGGCTGCAAAAACATAAATCACGCGAAATCATGTATGTATTTAACGCTACGTGCGCACCGCGTGCGTAAAAATTTGTGCGCGTATGGGAATTTTGACATGCTCAAAATGACAAGAAACGCCTAGAAAGTTGATTAAAAATTAATTTTGCGCATTTTAAAATTTTAAATGCGCGTGCGCGTGTAACTTTGTTTAAAACACACATTTTTTTTTCAACAGAAAGTTAGCCCCTAATATAAATTAAACTTTTGCAAAGTTTCAATTTAACATGTTATTTGGTTTTTGACCTATGTTTAAATACGAGAAAATCGTTAAATCGCGCGTAAATCACGTTGCGCAACTCATTCACAACAGGAGGTGCACAATTTCACGTAAATGCCCACATGTTGACATCAAAACAGTTCAAAAAGTACAGAAAAGCGATAAAACGCATAGTGATACCGGACCGACAGACAGACAGACAGACATAGTGAACTAAAAATAAGCCCATAGAATGAAAATTATAACAATCATGTTTTTGATAATTTATTGTATGCTATTGTTCAATTTTATTTTAGATGAAAGATTATAATGTGCAGCTACTGTATTGTACCTCTCACAAGCGGAAGGTAACAAAGTTGACCTATGACCTCGAGTTTCAAATACTTCCTGAACAGGTGAAAAAACACAGTATTTTTTAGAAATAAAACTTTTAATTTATTTGTATTGTGAACACAGATTACTAATTGTACATATTAATCCAAAATAACATATAATTTTGTCCAGGCTTTGGAAAGCAAATGTGTTATAATTTACAGTATATGGTATGACATTTTCTTACAAAATTTACAGAAAGATTTATCAATTTGTTCAAAATAAAAACTGTTTTTAGTTAATACAAAGATTTGTGACTCATAAAAAGTGGAGTTATATTTAAGTGCTGGTTACCAATTCCATAGTTCTTAGTTTAAATTAAAAAATAAATGATGCCAGTATTCTCTACAGTAAAAAAAGAAGCAAAGTTAAATTTTAGAGAACAAGGCCATATAGATGGCTGCAGCCGCGTGCTTAGTGTTTACCGACCGACCGACCAACCTACCAACTGACCGAAATTACTGAACATGTTTAAAAATTTTGAAATGTTTAAAAACAGTTATATTTTTTTAATTTACACGTGGGTAGCCTGTCACTTTTGACGTGCTCGTATAACGTAATTTCGAGTTGAAAAGTAAGTCAAGAAAACAGAAATCGGGCAAAAAGAGTGCGCAAACATGTAACGCGCAGTGCGCATGCAAAAATCTGCGCACTCATGGCAATTTTGTAAACGCTTAAAATTGCCTGAAACGTACTCTTATTTCATCGAAAATAAATTTTGAAAATTTTAAGCGCGCGTACGCATGCGTTACATGCGCTACGCACGTAATTGTATTGCCATTTATGCCCTGAAATTTATGAGTAGCAAATTTTATTTAATTGTGATTCATGGTTGTGAAGATATGATTACAAACGTGATTTCATTAAATCGTGCGTAGACCGCGTAATTTTTTATTGCGCATCGTGAAAACATAACCACATCGAATCCTGGGCCATAAGGAATATACTGTGAAAAATTGACCTAGCTAGATTAAACTGATATCAAGATAAGGTCAGAAAGCGAAAAAACGCATAGTGATACCGGACCGACAGACCGACCGACCGACCGACCGACATAGTGAACTATAGAGTCGCTTCCACGCGACTAAAAACAAGTAGTAGAATGCAGTTTGGTGATAGCTTTTTACATACTTTTAGTAATTAAGTATTTGTAATGATTTTGTAGGCTTGTGTATTACAGCAATTTTCCGTGGCTCATGTGAAATGATGCATAATCCTTCTGCCTGTATTCTTTTACCAATCTCTTTGATGAATTTACCATCTTTATCAAAGAGTTGTACATTTTGAGAATTTGATACAATAATGTTATCAAATTTATCAACTACTACTGCTCTTGGCTTTGTCAGTCTTTGCCTTTGCATAAAAAAAAAATCATCATCATCACGATCATCAAGAATTGTTATTAGAACTCCATCAGTATGATATAGTTGTAATCCATGATTATCTGTTAATATGAGAATTTGCTTTTGGTTTGTAAAAGTAAGATCCATTACACGCATGTTAAGCTGTGACCATCTATTAATGACCTGTCCACTATCAATGTCCAATGCCACTGTACCATTATTATAATCAGCAACGTAGACAACATTTGATTCATCATCGACGTGGATACCTTTTGGATTTTTCAATTTTCCTTGACCAAATGTTCTAACCACCTCTCCCTCCATTGTGCATATTGTAATGCACTTCCCAACATTGTCACTGAATGCTATGTTACCATTCTTCATTTTGAACATTCTGTAAACTTGCGTACCTTTTGGTAGTTTAATTTTACCAATGTGTTCTCCTGATGTTTTATACTTAAGTATTTTATTTGTATAATGTGAAACCAGCAAGCAATCATCTTCATACTTAAGTACATCTTCACCAACCAAGCCTAGGTCGATAGAATTTATTAATTCTTTTACTACTGTGATTGTCATTGGTGAATTTATGATGTGTTTGCCATCAACTTTTACTTTTAATCTACAAGCTCCTGGGCTTGTACATTCTCTTGTCAAAACAAATTCTCCATTTTCTTCTTCAAACTTTACTTCATTGTGTTCATATTTTGTCCATATCGCATTCAGTTGACTTGCATCTATTTTGCATTTACTTTGTTTTCTTATTTTTACTACGATGGTTTCATTTTCTATCACAGATTTCTTTGCTTGTAATGTTAGATAGTCAGCTGTTGTCACAGGTTTTGCATTTTCAGTGTCTAACTGTTTTAGTTGAATGAATTGCTGTTTGATTTGGGCAAAGTGAATTTTTCCATCATCAATTGGGTGTGTTTTTGGTAAATCAATAATTCTATCTTTCAGTCCTGAAACTTCCGTTTTACCTAATTTTATTGGTGATACTTCATTGCTTTTCAATAATTGATGGAGTAAATTCAGTTTTGTGTTCACATCAGAAGTTGTTTTTTTTAATTGATCCATTTGTTCATCAATCTCTGTCTTTTTCTTTTCATATATTTTTTTTACTTGCTTCTCCATTGCCTCTCCATTCTTCACGGATTCTTTTACATAATCTTCAATATCTTTTAAAGAATTTGATTTATTTTTATCCAGTTCTGTATCAATCTCACGAACCTCCTTTAAGCTGTTTTCTAATTCTGTTGAAGTTTTCGTAAGTATTTTATTAGCTTCTGAAATTGCAATTGGCTTTTGTCTTCCTTCACAATCTCTGTGGCCCAAGATTGTACAACTCTCACAGATTGGGTTTTCACAATTTATGCAATAATGTTCTAAATGTTCATTGTGAAGCAGACACTGGGAAGAATTTAATAATGCAATCTGCATTTGGCTAATTTCTTTCATCTCATTCATGGAATATAAGTTGTGACTTCTCAAGGCAGGAATTCCTCTATGACTGGTGCAACAAATGGAACATATGTACTCCTTACAATCCTGACAGTAACTCTCTACTTTTTCACCCATCCCACAAACACAATTTTTAGCATCTTTCTCCAAAAGTTCTCCAGTTTCTAAAATGTTTTTTATAAATGTATTCGGTACAAGCTTGTGAAGACCGCCCTCTGGAATTGGATATGTTTTGCAGCATGTGGGGCAAGTTAGTGTCCCTTTAGTTGTCACCCATTTTTCTAGACATGTCAAACAGAAGGTGTGTAGACAGCTTAAAGTTCTTGGATCCTTTAGTTGATCAGTGCATATGCTACACTCAAGATGCTTATTGATGTCTTCTAAAAACTTATTTGGCTTACTGGCAGCCATCCTGGAATCACCTGTAAACAATTATAAGTACTTTATAAGCAATGCATATTTTTAAATTTAAATGGTCGTCAATAAGATGTGTAATTGTTTTATTAAGGAAAGAATAACTATTATAAATTGTTTTAACATAAATAAACATCAGATTAATTTCACTGAAAAATTACTAAAATCAAACTTGAATTTTTTAACTGAATAAAATCAACCATGTATGACAACCTGTGACTGACTAACCGTTTGTTCATTAATTGCTTCTTATAAAGAATACAGATGAGAAGATTATATTTTTTTCAATTCAAATTGAATTTATAATATAATGGCCAAATGTATCTTATAGGATAAATAAAATCAACAATTTCTTGTAAAATGTAAAATGATGTGGATAAATTGATTATCAAAAAATGCATTGATGTAACCACTCAAATCTGAACACTGCTGTTAAAATATTAGGCATTGCAGTAAAGTTGATTTAAAATAGTATTGAATTGGTGTGTTTGTTAACCATTGTCAATGAGGTGCTAAAATTAAGGTAAAGATTAAATAAAGCTTTCAAAACGGAGTGAACATTCCAACAAAATATACATTTTTTATGACTTCAAACATATAGAGTGATCTTTTAATCAGGGAATAGTGAGTGTAATTTCACTCTTCCTTGCTCTTAAGATAACTTTAATTAATAGCTCACCTGTTTTTGAATCAACATTTTCATCATCTGAATCTTCTTTGGAGGTTAAATCAACAGACTTATCTAATTCAAAAGATATTTAATAAAAAAAGTGAAGTTGCAATAAAATATTCTAAATTCAGTGATATTATTTACCGTCCCAATGCCTCCATAAAGTGTTATATTTTGTTGATAATTTGTGTAAATAAATCACTCTAAAAAGTGCACACCCCCTTTTTTATTTCCAAGCAAGTAAGTTTAATTTAGCAATAATCCATTTTCCACTTTTCTTAAAGTTTTAAAATTTCTTATTTAACAACATTTTTAAATTCATAATCTTTCACTTCAACAAAATATTAAAGACGCTCTTCATAGTTTTTATTGAGCATCAAGGATTTTACTCGGGAATTCAACCTTTTTTAAAATACGCCTGCTGCCCATCAGCTTGTAAAATATTAGTTTTCTTTAGATTGAACTATCGAGTTTAAAAATGCCTATTTTGGGGATGAACTGAGATAGAATGAATCGTAAATCAAAACTTATTTCTCACCTTCTTCTTCAAGCATACAAAGTGCTTCTTGGTATTTGTCTTTGTCAATGTCTGTTATCCATTCCATTTGAAATGTCTGCTGATGTTCTCCTGTCACTAATATTTCTGATAATTTTACCAGAAGCTTTCCACTTTTGTACATTTCCCAAAGGTTTACCAAAGCAATGGGATCCAGCACAGACAGATTAAAAATTATAGAACTGTGTTCTGCTTGTGTTAAATTAAGCCCACGTTTTTGGAAAAAGTAATTCAGTTCCCGTAGTGTAGAAAATAATATCTGCTCATCTGTTGTTTTCATGTTTGCAGATTTGCTACATTGAACAATTACATCGCAAGCACTTGGTGTAAACATTAACAGAAATCGTTGATTGTTTTTAAGAAAATTTGTTAAAGATTGCAGTTTGCTATCAATACTTCTTAGTTCTGATGGCCTATCAGTTAGAGGAATCTGCGATGATTGGAGATTGTTGTCAATAGATGTTTGTGTAGGTGTGTCATCAGTGAGATTTATAGTTCTGTGTAATAATTGCAGACTTTCATCAATAGTTAGTACAGATGGACTAATAGTCTGAGTGCCAAGTGATAAAGATTGCAGATGTTCATCAATATCTCTTAGTAGTGATGGCCTAACTTCAGAGACAGTTGGTAAAGATTGCATAATTTCATCAATAGTTCTTTGTAATGACTGCAATATTTCATCTAGGTTTTTTTGAATAGATTGGCTATCTTCAGTGGAAGTACTTTGTGATGGAATTTCATCACAGATCTTTTTTTGAGGTGGTTGATCTTCAGAGTCTGTCTTCCGTTTTAGAGTAAGTGGTATTTGAACATCTGTAATAAATAAAAAATACATTTTTATTATTATATTATTATATTAAAATACCTACTTTACCTTTGTAAATATTGCATGGTGTATTACAAATCTTACTTTACTTGCATTTGCCATGTTAGCATTTGATCAATATTTTGTTAATACTGTGTGCATCAGGGCCGTAGCCAGGATCTGTCAAGGGGGGTTCGGACACTAAATATTTGGGGGTGGGGCCTGATGCGAAGCGAATTTTGTTAAATGACACCCCTAGATGGCCGGAAAAGACACTCTCGTGCAGCATGCTATATAACCAATAAGCAAAAAGATCGTACTTTTTTCCTTCTCCTCAAACACGTCGATAATTTAAATGACGATAACTATTTGTTGCCGTATGTTAGATGCGCGTGCTCTGTGCGGAACCGCCGATTGTTTGATCATTTACTCCGTATTTTGTTTTGCGTTCAAGTTCAATGCGAACGTATATCTAGGAGCAGCCCCGAAAAAAGCACACTGGGTGAAGGCAAATGCTATTTGCTAGCTCTATCTATAATATTTATTTACAGTAATTTGTTGAGGAATATAAATATGTAAATAGGTGATATTGATACATTTTAGTACGTATCGGCTGGTGGTCTAGAAAAAAATAATCGGATGCCATAATGTGAACTACAGTACTTGATACCATAGATATTATAGTGTAAAATATTAATATTCACTATAATCCTCTATGATACATTATACTTCATAGTCACACATAAATACTGATGTACGTCGGAAGGCTATATACTTTATGCATGCTGCCTGATTGCCAGTGATCTAAACAATTATAGGTACGCAGTTGTCTGGCGGTGTCCTTTGTACGAATCGTTCGTGGGCCAGCTCGTTTCATTCATTCATTCATTTGCAGCTTTTAGAAATTTACAGACACGTATCACTAGTTGACGCTCATACAGAGAAGAAGGTTCACAAACAAGTTTACGAATTTTTCAATTTACAAACAACTTTTTGTAATGTGGGGCACGTATTTGGAGGATTTTTGGAGATGAGGGTGAGGTATTGAGCATGTCGGGGATGGGGGTTCGCAGTTGGTTAAGGGGGGTTCGCTGTAAAGGGGGGGTTCGCCCGAACCATAAAAACCCCCCCTGGCTACGGGCCTGCGCATCATCATTCATGCAGTTTAAGAAAACTTATTAAGCCAGTTCTATAAATTTCATCTTCTTTGTTAACAGCAAATTTTTGTTTTAAATTATATTGATAACATTTAAAATTGGAGTACTATAGGATTTTAGATCAACTATCTAGCATGAGAATGGAATTGAATTTTTTTATAATGTAAGAAGGTTTCATGAATTACCTTTAGTTAGAGTTTTTACAGCTCTATGTAGTCCAAGACCCTTTAAGGTCTCAATAAATTCATCCATTTTGTTATCTTCACAAATGATTAGTTTGTGTTGT
The DNA here is from genome assembly GCF_964355755.1 of Antedon mediterranea. Taxonomy (NCBI): domain Eukaryota; kingdom Metazoa; phylum Echinodermata; class Crinoidea; order Comatulida; family Antedonidae; genus Antedon; species Antedon mediterranea. Next base: position 2,214,801 of record NC_092676.1, on the reverse strand, counting down.
AGATCCAGAAGAAGACTCCACCTATCTTGATAATTGTTTGGTGGATCATTGTACATGCGATCAATTTTGTTCACATCCTCCTGTCTCAGTACATCGCCTAAATTCAAAATCTTTTGTTGATGATGGCTGAATTTTGTAATAACTCTTTTTCTAACATCAGGAAAAGATGGAATGTGCTTTTTAAGCTGGCCTACAAGACCAAACTGTTTGGTGGCCTTGATTGTATCATAGAGAATGGTGTGATCTGTTAAACTCAGATCTCCAGAATCCGTTAATTGATTCAGCAAGTCCATTGTTTTAGAGATATTATGTAAGTCGGCTTCTGCAATGTAACCTTGATACAAAACTTTCAGTTTCTTGATAAGGTTTCGTTTATCGTACCAAGTTGAAAAACTGTCTAAAGTCAGTTTAAATGATTTATTTAATGTTTCTAAGAAAACAGAAGAAAAAAATGTAAAATATAATTTTTCCATCCCATTCTTGAGGCAGGAGTGGGATGCATGAACAGGACTTACAACACATACTGTAGAGTTATTAAATTTATTAACGTTTAAACTTCTCTTGAATAATTAATTATTGCTTTATTAAGTAAATATTTAAACAAATTAATTCCTTCTAATTTAGTAATCTAAATATACCGTAATCGTATATATACGGTATATTTTATATACGGTATATTTTATATACGGTATATTTTTTGGCAGCAGAAACGGGTCTCATAAAAAATATACCGTATATATATGCGGTATATATACCGCATAAATATCCCTATCGTTTGTGGATATTATACGGTATATTCCAAAATATACCGTATATTTCGTACCCCGTTTCTGATGCACTCAAAATATACCGTATATGTGACCCGAGGTCAAAAATAACAGAGCGTGACTTGTTTGTTTGGTTTTTCTGCTGCATTGACACACACGTGTATAAGCAAGCAACAGATCAAAATGTCACTGTGGACTGAAGAAATAACTATTTTTACAATTCAATTGTGGGGAGAAGCGAAGGTTGGGGGAAGACTGCATGGCAACAAAAGAGATACCGAGATTGACAAAAGTATCTCACACAAAATAAAAGCAGAATTTGTGGTAGACTTAAGCCAAAGTCATCGGCAAACGCCGTCGTCTTCTTTGCATAAATCTAGTCAATGTCCATTCTACATTTCTACATTTAAAATAGAAAGCAATGCTACAACGACGTTTTGAGAAACCATCATTGTTTTGTTTTTGTCGGGTATAAACCTCACTACACGAGACTCTAGGTCAATCCATACTTCCGTCTCACGAAATGCATTTTGGGTAATAAAAGCCAACTTTTTTACAGCCCACCTACAAAGTATGTGCAGCGGAAACGGTGCACGAATTTCATATACGGTATATTTATACGGTATATTTGGGATTGGCAGCAGAAACAGGGCCTAAAACTCAGCACAAATGAGGTTACTTCCATTTAAAGTTTAACATTTGTAAAATCCAGATTCAAATATTACTACTTAAAATTACTACAAAATTACACAATGTTTTTTCTTGATTGTCATTCATAATAATGGGAATAGTTATTTAAATACAGAGTTTGTAAAATTGTATTTAAAATGTTCTACTGTACCTGACGTAGCCATGTTGTCAAATAACAGTACTTGTTTTCTATCTATTGGTGTATTTCTGAAAAATGAAGAAAAAAATCTGTATGGCCAGGCATGGTCCATTGCTGTATTCTATTTAGTATAATTCTATTATTATTATCCCATAGCATAACTATTGTCAAGTTGAAATCAATTGAACGTCAGATGTATGTTTGTACCTGCCTACTGTACTTCCTCCAGATTACTAGCCTGGGGTTCATACCACCGAGCCTGTGCTTATGACTATAGATTCAAACATGCAATATTCATAGGTTTAAAGGAAAGGAACACCCTGGGCTAAATGTGCCACTGTGCTTATAGATAAACGTTAAAATCTTGTGACAATAAGCTTATGGGGGAAAATTAGCTTCCAAATGTACAGTTGGTAGGAAAGACTGTAACCCCGCCCTTATCCACCAGGTACACCAATCCAACTGTGTATTTAATGATAAAATGAGTACAAAATGTGTACATAAATGTATTTATTAATTAAAAAGAAAAATACCTTTATTCCAAATTTGAAATATATTCTTAACTGATCGGCCTTAGCTTCTAACTCCAACTGTCAACAGAATCATGCGAGAGTCTGATAATAATTTGTTCATAAATTCTGTCTACAACCAGCCTTTCTGCAAGCATACTTTTATTATGTAAAATTTACTTAAAGAATAGGGTGTTCAGTCATCTGAACAGTTCAGCCTCTGATATTGTGTTCATTCGACTTTTAACCTTAGTATTATTATTTTAGTATTGGTGTATTATTATTATATTCAGTGACTTGAATCATAATTAAGACTTTGATAATTTGTTCATGCACACAAAACTAAACTTTTCTATAGAATTTATCAGCCCATTCAATAGAGAGGGAAATGGCAACCAACATGGCTAACTAAAATGTGGTATAATAGATTGTATAACAGCAGACCTTTTGCTATGGTTCTGTATGCTGTAAGGTTGTAAAAGAAAGTTTAGAAAAGACAGTTAATATAAATATTGCAATTCCCTTTATAATGCTTATTTTATTTCAATGTTCACTCTTTCTGAATTACAGCACAGTTTATGTATATATTAAACAACAATAACAAATACTCTATCTTTACACACACTGTAGTGCTAAGAGGTTTACAATACAGATACATATTCTCTCTACAGGACAGCCAAATTGGTAAATATTTAAATTATCAAAATCATTTTTGGATTTGATATTGACTTAAACTAATAGAATAAAAATAAATGAAATACGATATGTAATATAATTATTATTTATAATTTACAAATATAAAGTAACATAAAGCATGTCAACTAAAAGCTGAATTACTAAAGCTCTGTCTACACTATCAAACTAGTTTGACAACAAAGTGTGATGTGCCCAAATATGATAGTGATATGCATACATATACATATATGGCCACATCACATTTTTTTTGTCACATAAAATGTAATAGCTAAACTTTCACTATAATAACTTTGTTTCTTGAAGTACAAATGTTGGCTTTTTTCCAGATGTTGTATGAATTCTGGTTTTGAGAGGCGGATTTGACCTTGGTTAAAAAATGTCAATCATTTTTTATACTGTTGCTGATAATTAAACCATATTATGTTAGTAGTAACAAACAAATCAAAATATATACCGTAACCAAATATAGTGTGCAATACTAATTAGAATAATCATTTTTGGAAATCCTTTTTGTGGAATGATATTGGATCCAAATTTATAAAAACTAGATGGCACGCTCGCTTCGCTCGCGTACCATCTAGGTCGTGCCCACAGATGGTTCTCGAATACACAGTATTTCCAGCGAGAAAAAAATGGAGATTTCAAATGTACGTACCGCAGGACTATAATACATTGTCGTTTACAGAAACGAATAAATATACACAATGATTTATGTAATCAACCAAAATTAGCACCCTGAGAATTACTTCCGAGAGAGAAACAAAATGAGTCAAAATTTTTTATTTGGACTCATTTAAACAAACCCAATTTGTGTTTTGTATGTAACATTAAGGGTTGAGGGATGGGGGAAGAAGATAGGTACAAAGAGGAAACATTTTAAAATATATTCTTATCCACCACTCAGTAACGAAATATTGTTTTTAATGTTTTATAGGCCTATAAATAATATACCACTAAATACAGTAAAACATTTACGATTTAATACGGTACTTTGTTAAAACTCTCACTGTCATAGTCGATTGAAATAGTAAAGTACATGTAACGATACACCACTACGACGTTTATATAGTTTTAAATTATTAATTAATACAAACGTTGAGAAGCAACTGTCAGTAATAACGTTTATTTATTTGTATATTATATGTTTATAATCTAACAGTAGGGCCTACCCACACTCACAGTAATAAAGTTTATTTGTAATACCTTAACAGTATTGTACAGCATTGCAATACTATTTATGTTTATTCTCCAAGGGGGCCCATAAATCTAAATCTATACCTCTATGGTTAAACCAAATAATTTGGAATGTTTATTTGTATATTATATGTTTATAATCTAACAGTAGGGCCTACCCACACTCACAGTAATAAAGTTTATTTGTTTATATTTTTATATTACATCTAACAGTACCGACACTCACAGTAAGACATTTGCGATTCAAATTGCGATCAAAAGTGGTTAATACCTTAACAGTATTGTACAGCATTGCAATACTATTTATGTTTATTCTCCAAGGAGGCCCATAAATCTAAATCTATACCTGTATGGTTAAACCAAATAATTTGGAATGTTCCATTTATCACAAATCAATACATTTGTAAAAACGTATATTAAATGTATCAAAATAGTATTTTTTAAAGAAAATCGGCCTGTCTTCAACATTATGATGCTGTACTCGAACTGTTCAACCGGTTTTCAGCTATTAAAAACAATTATCGTAGGAGGAGATAGAAAAATGCGAAGCCTCCTCGCATTTTTGTGGCGGGTATTTTTCAAGATGGACATCCATTAGACAGTGTATACCACGATCGGAAAACACCCCTATTTGGGGCAAATCTTTGAACCTAAATTCGTTTTAATCGTCAATAACTAATTATCTAACTTAATTTAATTAGTAAACAGGGTTAAATCAGGTGGTTAAAATCAGTACCGAAAGTACGAACCAACTTTACATACCATCGAGTAAAAATTCTAAAAGTAAGGCGCGATTTACCGAATTTTGCCCTTACGTAAATTTATATATAGATACAGTATAATACAATATTGTAAACACAGGTAATACTAAGCCTATACAGTACAGAAATATAATATAGTAACTGGCAGCTGTAAGGATTTTAGAGAGGGTGCTCTATACTGTTAGACAAATTTTGAAAAGTGTTATTGTTACAGAGTGATTGATTTCCACAGTTCATAGATTATTGCAGTTTTAGTAATTGTATATCTTCAATGCTTTGTTATACTGATCTATTACAGTAATTGTTCGTGGCTGATAAGAAATGATGCTTAATCCTAATGCCCATTTTGTTTCACCAATCACTTTTATGAATTTACCATCTTTGTCAAAGAGTTGTACATTTTGATAACTTGATACAATGATGTTATCATCTTTATCAACTACTACTGCACATGGATTTGTCAACTTTCCCACAGCTTCATTATCTGATGCTTCAACAAGAACTTTGATTGGTCTTCCATCATTATCAGTTAGTTGTAGTCCATGATGCGAGGTTAATATGAGAATCTGTCTTTGGTTTGTAAATGTAACATCCATGACACATATATCAGGTTGTGACCATTTATGGATGACCAGACCACTAGATATATCATAGCCCACTGTACCATTGTAACCATCAGCTACACAGACATCATTTGATTCTTCATCTACATGGATACCTTCTGGAGATGACAATCCTCTTCTTTTACTGAATGTTCTAATCACCTTACCATTCATATTGCATATTGTAATGCACCTTTTACCTCTATCACTGAATATTATCTCTCCATTCTTCATTTTGACCATTCTGTTGACTCTTGTGCGCTGTGGTAATGTAATTTCACCAATGTGTTCTCCGGATGGCTTATACTTCAGTATTTCTTTTGTCTGACATGAAACCAGCAAGCAATCATTGTCACACTTAAGTACATCTTGACCACCATAGTCTAATTTGATAGAATTGATTAATTCTTTTACTACTGTGATTATCATTGGTGAATTTATGATGTGTTTGCCATCAACTGTCACATCTAATCTACAAACTCCTGGACTTGTACATTTTCTTGTCAAGACATATTCTCCATTTTCTTCCTCAAACTTCAGTTCTTCCTCTCCTTGCTGTGTCGTCCATGTTGCATTCAGTTGAGTTGCATCTACTTCACATTCCTTTTGTTTTCTTACTTTTACTTCCATGATTTCATTTTCAATCACAGATGCATTTGCTTGTAATGTTAGATAGTCAGTATAGTCAGTTGTTTTTTTAGTGTCCATAAGTTTTAGTTGAATAAATTGCTCTTTGATTTGACAAAAGTAAATTTGTCCGTTATCAATTGGATGTGTTGTTGGTGCATTTTTAATTCTGTCTGTCAGTGCTTTGACTATCATTTTACCAGATTCAATTGCTGATACTTCATTGCCTTTCAATAATTTATGAAGTAAATTCAGTTTTGTGTTCACATCAGATATTGTTGTATTTAATTCATTCATTTGTTCATCAATATCTGTCTTTTTCTTTTCATAAATCGTTTTTACTTGCTTCTCCATTGTCTCTCCATTCTTTTTGATTGTCTTAGTAGTTTCTTGTACATAATCTTCAATATCTTGCAAAGATTTTGATTTATTTTTTTCCAGTTCTGTATTGATCTCTAGAATTTCTTTTAAGCTGTTTTCTAATTCTGTTGTAAAAGTATTCGCATCCTTTTCCAATTCTGTCAAAGTTTCCTTAAATGCTTTAAATAACTCTGAAGTTCCTATTGGCTTTTGTCTCCCTTCACAATCTCTGTGGCCCAAGATTGTACAATTCACACAGATTAGGTGTTCACAATCTTTGCAGTAAAATTCTAAAGGTTTACTATGAGCTTCACACTGTGAAGGATGCAATGATGCAATCGGTATTGAGCTCATTTCTTTCATCTTATTCATGGAATATAGCTTGTGACTTCTCAAGGCTGGAATTCCTTTATGACTGGCGCAACAAATGGAACATATGTACTCTTTACAATCCTGACAGTAACTTTCCACTTCTCCAACCATCCCACAAACACAATTTTTCTTTTCTGAAAAATGTTGAACAGTTTCTAAAATGTTGTTTAGAAATGTATTCGGTGTAAGGCTTTGAAGCCTGCCCTCTGGAATTGGATATGTTTTGCAGCATGTAGGACAAGTTAGTGTCCCTTTTTTCGTCACCCATTTTTCTAGACATGTCAAACAGAAGGTGTGTAGACAGCTTAAAGTTCTTGGATCCTTTAGTTGATCAGTGCAGATGCTACACTCTAGATGCTCATTGATGTCTTCTAAAAACTTATTTGTATTACCAGCAGCAGCAGCCATCTTTGAAATACCTTGTGAAAAATCAATAATATTGTATCAAGCATTTATGAAATTTATTTAAGTAGAATCTGATTTATATTAATAGTTTGACTGATTTGATAACTTACAATGTAATGTTGTGTTTCTCTGGCTTACAATGTAATCATGGGATAGTTTTTCTTGCAATTCTGTGGGCATAAATTATATTAAAATGTCACAGGTTAAAATATGTATTGTCCTCAAATACAGTAAAACTATTAGTAGGACATTTTGCAGTTGTAATAAAGTTATTATTCACTTTTGTTTTAAACAAAAATAATGATTTCTCTTCCATTTGACTACTTTATTATTAATTTTTTTAATACAAATTCAACACTTTTTAGTTTTTATTTAATTTACAGTTTATCAGGTGAATAATTTTTTTATCCTTTATGGTAAAAGTGAATAACTTATGTGAGGTTAAAACAGTCACAGTTAAAGGAAATTAGTTTTCCTTTAAGTGTGTAATGTATTATTCAAACATGTATACATATACTGTAGACAATATATTTCTTATTTATATTTCTTTTAATCGATCATTCTACAGTAAACGAGGCTAGATGAGGCACTTGTGGTAAGAGTGTTCAATCATAGTTTTTTCAAATAGATGTGTGGGTTAGATGTCAAACAAACCCACCGTTTTCGATTCAGATATAGTAAAAATAATAACGTAGGCTTTTTGTGCGCAAGTGTCCATCAGAAAAAAAAATATGCTCATGGCACTATTTTACAATAAATAATAAAAAAACTTTGCAAACTACATACATTATCACACATTTCACAATAAGAAGAGAAATGTCAAAAGAATATCTATATTTCTTCTTACCTTGATTCTCTTTCTTTCGTTGCATCTACAAGTAGCTAACTTCACGGTAGCCAGTTTTCTATAGACTATCACCAAGGCTGTGCCAGTCATATATTGCACTTGTCTAAAGTATTGAATGTCATATATTTGCATCTATTATTGTATTTTCGTTTTATGTCCAACAACATCTGTTGGACATTTTAGCAATGGTTCATTTCATAGACAGTCGATAGCCCTCAATTTACCTGATCTGTTTTATTCAAATTCAATCAATTAAAAGGACAGTAACAAATTTCATATAAATATCTCAAAAAAATATTGTAATTTAGGTGATCATTACATGCTGGACCAATATTTAACATGACCTAATTTGCCAAAATACCTCCTCCCTTAAAGATGTATTGTCCCCAAAAAACATGAAAAATGAAGATTAATTAAATCAGACTATGAATATGTTATTTTGTAATTTCATTAAAGATGTATTGTCCCTTGAAACACAAAAAAATGAAGGTCAAAATATTCTAAATTTAAAGTGGCCATATCAAAGTAATTTTAAAGTTTTTCACTTTAAGTCGAAAATTCGAGCCAAAAACAACAAGTTTACGTAATTAACAGGTAAATTACTTTGATTACATTTCATCTGGAAAATCGTCACGAGCGAAAGTAAACAAAGATTTCAAACTATGAGTACGCATTATGCATATGCTAAATTAGGATTGTTTACAACTCGTCACGGTTAAGAAGGTATTTTCACAAAGATCATGAGAAAGTTTTATGATTATGCATACAGAGTAGCCAAACAAGCGCGTTTCATTATGGGATATGTTTTGATTGAAAACTTTGACTGGAAGTCAAAGTTATTTTTGTAACAAAAAAACGTATGTATTTCAGTTAAATTTTTTTTTTTTCGAAACATTTTTGGTGATAGTTAATAACTATTATGATACTTCAAAATGACCCACCTTTTTTCGAAATCTTTTATTTTTTATTTTTTTGGAATTAGTCAAAAGGACAATACATCTTTAAAGTTAATCACTTCCATAGAAAAAAAAAAGAAAAAAAATAATGTTTTCACTTATAAAATGACAAAATAAATAGTTAAATTCAACCAAAAATCCACAGCCAATTTGACTATTTTTTTCTTTAAATTACAATTTTTTCAGGTAAATATTTTTCAAATTTTTGGTCAAAGTGGATAAATATTCATCAAAATGGCATATTAACAAAAAATTGTAAAAATTATTGCAAATATGTTTTGAAATCTAAGAGTCTGTTTCTGCTGCATAGCACCAAATAAAACTGTTTATATTCAAATATAACGTTTATACTGACTGCATTTCTGATAAATTTGTGTCTAACCATTGAATCAATTTGTGGTTGTCGACAAAAAACATTAAAAATACCCAAAATGCAATGCAGTGAGGCGGCTAAACGATAGGATGTAACAGTATTTAAGTTCAACGGTGGCCAATCAAATTTACGGTTTAATCACCAACTGCTTGGGTGTTTTTAACTGTTATTTTCAGACTGCTGGTTATTGAAAATTTGTCCAGTTTCCGTTGCTGTTATTTTTAACTGTAGGTCTATATGAATGAAAACATGGGAAGCTACAACCTGAAGAACAAAGTTGTAGAAGAGATTAAATAAATCTTTAAAAAAATTTACTTTTAATATATTTTATTGTGAACACAGAACACGGTATACATACGCTTACATTACACTAGTATACTTAAAATGGGAAGCTACAACCTGAAGAACAAAGTTGTAGAAGAGATTAAACCACTTTAAATTAACTTTTAATATATTTTTATTGTAATCTAAAACTGACACAAATAAATTTAACTTTCATTTTAAGAATTAAAGTTGTAAAATAAATATATTTTAAATGATGGAGGCAGGATTACATTATTCAGTTATAACAAAAGGCATTTAGTGTAATCCAGGATTTGCAAAATACTTCAAATGAAAGTCCTACTGTACCTGATGTAGCCATGTTGTCAAATAGCAGTAGAATAAAAATTGAATTGAATTGAATTGAATTGAATTACAACAATCATGTTTTTTATAATTTATGGTTTGTTATTGTTTAGAGGTGATACTAAGATTCTCCAATTTAACTTTGTATAGCTTGTGTAGGTTTGTCCTTCTGGCTTACACCAATTAATGTCTTTCTGTTATTATGGTTAATTTTCAATCTGTATTGGTATCTTATCATCTGAATTTTATGTATTATAATTAATATTCAGAACATATAGTAAATCAAAAATCAATATAATACATAGCATTTAATATTTAAATATCTTCAATGATTGGTCACACCGATTTATTACAGCAATTGTCTGTGGCTGATGTGAAATGATGCATAGTCCGTATGCCCATTTTGTTTCACCAATCACTTTTATGAATTTACCATCTTTATCAAAGAGTTGTACATTGTGATAACTTGATACAATGATGTTATCATCTTTATCAACTACTACTGCACGTGGCTCTGTCAACTTTCCCATTACATCTACATCTGATGCCTCAACAAGAACTTTGATTGGTCTTCCATCATTATCAGTCAGTTGTAGTCCATTATTCCAGTCTAATATGAGAATCTGTCTTTGGTTTGTAAAGGTAACATCAATTACACTTGCATTATTGTGTTGTGGCCATCTATGGATGACCTGTCCACTATCAATGTTGAATTTGTATGTATGATTAATACAAGCTACATAGACAACATTTGATTCCTCATCTACATGGATACCATATGGAAGTGACAATACTCCTTTACCAAATGTTTTAATCACCTCACCATCCATTGTGCATATTGTAATGCATTCCTTACCAAAATCACTGAATGCGATGTCACCATTCTTCATTTTGAACATTCTGTTAACCGTTGTACCTTCTGGTAATGTAATTTTACCAATGTGTTCTCCTGATGGCTTACACTTAAATATTTCATTTGTCCAACATGAAACCAGTAAGCAATCATCTTTATACTTAAGTACATCTTCACCAACAAAGTCTAGGTTGATAGAATTGATTAATCCCTTTTCTACTGTGATTGTCATTGGTGAATTTATGATGTGTTTGCCATCAACTGTCACATCTAATCTACAATCTCCTGGGCTTGTACATTTTCTTGTCAAGACATATTCTCCATTTTTTTCTTCAAACTTCACTTCTTCCCGTTCTTGCTGGGTAGACCATGTTGCATTCAGTTGATTTGCATCTACTTTACAGTTATGCAGTTTTGTTACTTTTACTATGATGGTTTCATTTTCTATCACAGATTCATTTGCTTGTAATGTTAGATAGTCAGCCATTGTCACTTTAATTTCCTTTTCAATGTTTTTCACATTTTCTATGGCAATCTTTTGTAATTCAACAAATTTCTGTTTGATTTGATGAAAGTGAATTTGTCCATCATCAATTGGTTTTATTTTTGGTACCTCATTAATTCTGTCTCTTAGTTCTTTAACCACCATTTTACTTGATTCCATTGCTGATACTTCATTGCCTTTCAATACTTCTTTAAGTAAACAAAGTTTTGTGTCCACATCAGATATTGGCTTACTTAATTCTTTTGTTTGTTCATCAATCTCTGTCTTTTTCTTTTCATAAATTGTTTTCACTTGCTTCTCCATTGCCTCTCCATTCTTTTTGATTGTCTTGATGGTTTCTTTTACATTGTCTTCAATATCTTTTAAAGAATTTGATTTATTTTTTTCCAGTTCTGTATCAATCTCTTGAACTCCTTTTAAGATGTTTTTTATTTCTCTTGTATAGGTATCGGCATCCTTTTCTAATTCTGCGAAAAGTTTCTGAAATGCTTTAAATGCCTCTGAAATTGTTATTGGCTTTTGTTTGCCTGCACAATTTCTGTGACCCAAAATTGAAGGCCTACAACTTGCACAGATTGGGTGTTGACAATCCTTGCAGTAATAATCCAAAGGTTTACTGTGAATCTTGCACTGTGGTGGTGAAGCTGGAATTGAAGAAGTTATTACTATGACAAAATATGTATACTATTTTTCTACCTTATTCAAATAAGAATAAAATAAGAAACTTATTTATATTTTTTCTATTTGTCTTCTAATGATAATTAAAAACGAATTGTTACTCATTTATTTTCATCTCATTTTTTAAGATGAAGATATTTCGTAGAGTCTAAATAATTCATATTTCTTCTAAATTTTTTGGTTTACAAGTTCAGGATTGTACAGCAAATGTAGGCCAGAGTGGTTTAATTTTGTGTGTTCATAAGGAATCAATGATGCAGTGTTCATACTATGCTGTGGTGACTCCATGTAAGGTAAAGGTTAAGTAATGGTTTTAAATTTAATGGTAACATGTTTGGTTGGACAACAAACACTTCGTAACATAAATACATTAACTCACCTGTGTTTAATTCAAAGGATGATTCCGCTGATATGTCTAATTCAGAAGATATAAAAAAAACTATGAATACATTTCCAATAATCGAGAATGAAGAGATTTATACATATCAGTTCAATACTGTTCTACCACACTTGTGAGTGTCGTAGAACAGTATTAAACCTTAATTTCCAATAATATTCTCAAATTAGTATAATAGAAGTCATTTTTATCAATTTGTCTCTAATACTGTAGTCCACCAGGAAGTTCCTTCTTCCCTGACTCTACAAAATATTAGAATGGAATTGTAAAACAACATTACAGATATTATGTTTTGGTTGCAATTTTGAAATGCACTTGTACATAACTACATGCAAAATGTTGTTCATTATCACTGTAAGTTTTGTTATAGATTAAGACACTAACAACATATATTTCTCACCATCTGTTTCAAGAGTGCTTCTTGGTATTTATCTTTATCCATTTCTGTCATCCATTCCATTTGAAATGTGTGCTGATGTTCCTCTGCCACTAATGTTTCTGATAATTTTACAAGAAGCTCTCCACTTTTGTACATTTCCCAAAGGTTCGTCAAAGCAACAGGATCCAGTACAGAGAAGTTGAATATGATACAACTGTGTTCTGCTTTGGTTAATCTTAACCCATGTTCTTTGCAGAAATTAATAAATAGTTGTATTCCTGAAAATAATATTTCTTCATCGTCTTTTGTCATCATGTTTTCATATTGAAAAAGTTGAAGAAAGAAATCACAAGATCTTTGTGTAAACCTTGACAAATTTTGTTGATTTTCTTCAAGAATATTGTGTAAAGTTTGCAGTTTGTTATTAAGTTTATTTAGTTCAGTGCGAGTACTCTGTAATGATCGCAGATTTTTATCAATTTTTCTTTGTAATAATTGCAAATTTGTATCAATATCGTGTACAGATTTATTAAGATGAAGATATTGTGAAGGTAGTCGATTATCTTTTGAAGTTATTATTGATAACCAATTCTCAGTGCTTTTTTGTGAATGATTGTCAGCAATAGCTTGTAGTGATGATGGACTAACTTCAGAGACATTTGATAAAGATTGCTGAATTTTATCGATAGTTCTTTGTAATGATTGAAGTTTTTCATCTAGGTTTCTTTTAATAGATGGTTTATCTTCAGTGGAAGTACTTTGTGATAAAGTTTTATTGTAGATCTTTTTTTTAGGCAGTTGATCTTTAGAGTCTGTCTTGCGTTTTAGAGTGACCGGTATCTGAACATCTGTAATAATAAACACAAAAATAGAATAAATACTAGTATTATAGGCTTTAACGTAGTTAATCGATTAAACTTTCCGCCTTGAATAAACACCTACCTCAAATAAACGCGCACAAATTTCACCCCCCCCCCCCCCATAAAACATCATTTTGAAGAATAACCTCCCCCTCTCAAATAAACGCCCCGGGGCATTTATTTATTTTCTAAAATAAACATCCCGCCACATGAATTATACACAAATACAACACATTTATATTTTTTCTTTTTTTTTGATACGCATCCAACAGCGAGCACAAACTCACCAATTGATAAATTATTTTATATTTAATCGTGCTTATAAACTCATTTGAGGCTTAAGGAGTGGAGTTGAAATAGTCAGTCCTCTGGCACTAGGTCAGATTGAACCCTGGACCTTGAGAGTGGAAGGTAAGCACACTAACCACCAAGCTACAGCTCCATTACTATTTGTAGTTGAATTCATTGATTGACATGATCTACAAGCATTTTGATACAAATTGTATTGTATTTTATCACTTCTCGATTTTTATTTGATTACATGTTACTATTTTACACGCAAAAAAATAAACGCCTCCCCATAATAAATGGAACTGCTCGAATAAACTCCCCCCCCCCTAAAAACCTACCTGAACAATAAATGGCTGCCATTTATTCAAATAAATATGGTATACATGTTACCATATTACACCCAAAAAAATAAACACCTCACCCAAATAAACTCCTCCCTCGAATAAAGATTATTTATTTTTATGCATTTGAGACATTCTAAACTTTACCTTAACTTGATGCACTAAACTTTTTTGACCGTTTTAACTTTAAATTTAAGTTTACTTACCATGAAGTAAAATCCATTATAAATAAAGATATTTGAGGTTAAATATCAATTATTACAATTTCAGGTGCATGGTTACAATTAAGTAATATTTTAAACTATTCCCGAATAACTATTAAATGTAAACATTTTCCATCAAAATACCTGTAAGAGTTTCAGTAGCTCTATGTAATTCAAGCAACTTTACGGTCTCAATAAATTTATCCATTTGATTCTCTTTATCACAAATTACATTGGTGTGTTGTAAATCCATGAGAAGACTCCATCCATCTTGATAATTCTTTGGAGGACGATTGTACGCACCATCAATTTTGTTCACATCCTCCTGTATTAGTACATTGCCTAAATTCAGAATCATTTGTTGATGAAGACTGAATCTTGTAATAATGATGGGTTTAACATCAGGAAAAGATGGGATGTGAAGTTGAAGTTTGTCCACAATAGCAAACTGTCTAGTGATCTTTATGGTATCATAGAGAATGGTGAGATCTTTTGAACTTAGGTCCCCAGAATCAATCAACTGCTGCAGCAAGTCCATTGTTGTAGAGGCATTATACAAGTCAGTTTCTGCAATGTGACCTTGATACAAAACTTTCAGTTTCCTGATCAGGTTTCGTTTATCGTACCAAGTTGAAAAAGCGAGCCTGATTGAACGATTTGTCAGATGTTTCTATGAAAGAGGAATAAAAGAAGATAAGATCAAAATATACTTTACTCATACCATTTTATTGAAACAGAACTTTACAACACATTTTAAAGATTTTTAGAAATTATGTGTACACCTTTTTTAACTCCAAAGAGAACAGGTGAGATATTGGCAAAATAAACTGATTTTATTGGTCAGATTGAGGCAGGATTACATTTTTTATAAGGAAGACTTGAATAATTTGATGATCTCCAGGATTTTTTTTTATGGTTTTCTAGTTCTATTGACGTACCTGATTCAGCCATGTTGTCAAATGATATTACTTATTTTGTATATTGTCTGAAATTCTGAAAGATGGAAAAAACTGTTTCTATGTTGCATTACTTATTGCAGACCCTGGGGAACTACTGTATTGCATCGCAGGCAATATTAAAAAAACACAGCTCAAGAAAGGCAAAAATAGGGTGGAAATCAGAGTGGAGCAAAACTGAAATGTTGCATATTCATAGGTTTAAATCTGTCACAATGAGCAAGCAATCTTAAAATATTGGAGGCATCTCAGTAGGTAGAAAAGATTGTCCATTCTCTCTACAACTTTAATATGATTATGTAACTAATAAATTTAGTTGGCACATTTTGTTTACTGGACCACTTGAGACTCTGATAATAAGTTGTGATTCTGTCTACAATCTTAGGCACACTAAACTTTTCTATAGCATCCCATTCAAGGGAGAACAACATAGCCAATCACCATGGCAGCACTCAACTTTGCTAAGTTATGTGTTGACAATAGACAAAGCGGATTTCAGTCCAATGGTTCTGTTAGGTGCATAGTTGAAAAGTATAATATGCAAACAAATGTTTAGAAATATACAAACAACAGCAGTATCAACATTTTTACAATGCCTTTTATAACAATGCTCATTTTATTTGTCCAAAATGAAATTGCATATTGACTTATACAGTGCAACAACTTAATTGAAAGGTTAGTAACACAGAAAATAACACACAGATGCTGGTAACTTTTAAACATGTTCTTTGCATTTAAAATTTGCATCAAGTAACCCTTATTGTTTATTGTGCATTGCTTTAAAGCAAACTTTATTCAATCTGCATTTACTTTCTTTTGGCCTTGTTATGTTTTATAATATCTCACAAAACAAACATGCACATGTGTATTCTAGGTGATTTAATAAGATTGTTTGGATAAGTTTTTTTATAGTTTGCTACTACATACATTTTATTTACAGCGCATGTAATCAACTCTGAATTTAGTTTCTTTTGCTTGAATTTTAACCAAATTAGAGGGCACAATATAATTTCAATAAAATTTTAAAAAGGTACTGTTTCTGTAATTCATTGACTCAAAGCATCGAGGGTACTTTGTGAAATAAACTTCTTTGAGAAAGAAAGACAAGACGTGTTTACCAGATAATGTAATCTGTTAAAAGCAACCATAATTACAAAACTATGTTGGAAACAACGGGCTAAATAGAAAATAAAAGACAAAAAAAAATACAACATTCCAAACAAGATTACAGTATATTACAAAGTTTATTTTTCCATAGAGATGGACATATCAATACAATATGATATAGTATTTGTTTTAAAGGTGAAAATAGTTCTGACTATTTTAGTATATTTTCATTCATTTAAATATGCAGCATGTTTATTTACTCCTGTCTATAGTCCAAATAAAATGTAAGCATTGAAATTTGTTTTACCAAAATGAAAAAAAATAAATCAACTTAAAAATACAGTACAGTGTTTAATAAGCTAATAAACTTTGTAAGTTGCTGATCATTACACCACAAGTATTTCAATGATAACTTTAGAAGAATTGTTTAGTTGTACTTACTGCATTGCACAGCAACTTCATATTTATTACAGAAAGTTGACCATGCAACATTACGTCTAAGTATGAAAAAATAACATATAAATGTATATTTTAGAATATTTTTGTAAGAATGTTGTTTAATAATTTAATATTTCTAATGTATTATCGATCAGATTTAGCACAGCAATTTGTTTTGGTTGATGTGAAATTATGCATATTCCATGTCTCTTCTTTATGTTACCAATCTCCTTTATGAATTTACCATCTTTATCAAAGATTTGTACATGATATTTGCATGATACAATAATATTATCATCTTTATCCACAACTACTGCACGTGATTCATTCACGTTTCCAAATTTCCAAAATTCTGATTGTTCAACAAGAACTTTCACTAGCCTTCCATCAATAAGGTCAATGAGGTTTAATCCAAAATGATGTGTTGATATTGTGAGAAGCTGTTTTTGATTTGTAAAGGTGACATCTATGAGAGGTCTGGGCCTGGACCTAACATGCTGTAAGCAATCTCTATGGATGACCTGACCATTATCAATGTCAAATACAGCTAGACAACCTTGGTATGTATCTACTACATAGATAACATTTGATTCCTCATCTACATGGATACCTTGTGGATATGACAGTATTCCGTGACCAAATGTTTTAACCACGTCACCCTTCATATTGCATATTGTAATGCACTTCTTACCAACATCACTGAACGTTATGTTACCATTCTTTATTTTGAACATTCTGTTAACTTCTGTTTCTTCTGGTAGTACAATTTTTCCAATGTATTTTCCTGATGACTTATACTTATGTATTTCATTTGTCCAACATGAAACCAGCAAACAATCATCTTTATACTTAAGTACATCTTTACCTTCAAAGTTAAGGTTAATAGAATTTATTAGTTCTTTTTTTACTGTTATTGTCTTTGGTGAATTTATGATGTGTTTGCCATCAACTATCACATCTAATCTTGAAACTCCTACGCTTGTACATTTTCTTGTCAAGACATATTCTCCATTTTCTTCTTCAAACTTGACTTTTTCCTGCTCATGCTTTGTAGACCATGTTGCATTCAGTTGAGTTGCATCTATTTTACATTTACTTTGTTTTCTTACTTTTATTACAATTGTTTCTTTTTCTATCACAGATTCATTTCCTTGTAAAGTTAAATGGTCAGCTGTTGTCACTTTTGTTACATTTTCAGGATTGAACTTTTGTAGTTGAACAAATTGCCGTTTGATTTGATAAAAGTCAGTTTGTCCGTCATCAATTCTGTCTGTTTTCGGTAAATCATTTATTCTGTCTGTCAGTCCTTTAACTACCATTTTACCCGATTCCATTACTGATACTGCATTTCCTTTTAATAGTTGATGAAAATAATCAAGTGTTGTGTCCACATCAGAAATAGTTTTTCTTAATTCATTCATTTGTTCATCAATCTCTGTCTTTTTCCTTTCATAAATTGTTTTTACTTGCCACTTCATTGTATCTCCATTCTTTTTGATTGTCTTAATGGATTCTTGTACATAATCTTTAATGTCTTGCAAACAATTTGATTTATTTTTGTCCAGTTCTACATGAGTAGATATACCTGCTTTTAAGATGTTTTCTAATTTTTTTCTATAAGTATATGCATCCTTTTGTAATTCTGCTGAAATGTTCTTAAATGTTTTGAATGCCTCTGAAATTGCTATTGGCTTTTGTCTCCCTTCACAATCTCTGTGACCCAAGATTGTACAACTCACACAGATTAGGTGTTCACAATCCTTGCAGTAAAACTTAAAAGGTTCACTGTGGGCCTCACACCGTGGGGGATGTAATGATGCAATCTGTATTGAGCTCATTTCTTTCATCTCATTCATGGAATATAGCTTGTGACTTCTCAAGGCTGGAATTCCTTTATGACTGGCGCAACAAATGGAACATATGTACTCCTTACAATCCTGACAGTAACTTTTCACTTTTTCACCCATCCCACAAACACAATTCTTTGCTTCTTTCTCAAAAAAGTGTTGAACAGTTTCTAAAATGTTGTTTAGAAATGTATTCGGTGCAAGCTTGTGAAGACCGCCCTCTGGAATTGGATATGTTTTGCAGCATGTAGGGCAAGTGAGTGTACCTTTAGTTGTCACCCATTTTTCTAGACATGTCAAACAGAAGGTGTGGAGACAAGTTAAAGTTCTTGGATCCTTAAGTTGATCAGTGCAGATGCTACACTCAAGATGTTCGTTGATGTCTTCTAGAATCTTATTTGGCTTACTGGCAGCCATCTTAGAATAATCTGTGAACAGTTGATAATATTGGAAATCATAATTTGTAATTATTAAATATACTTTTGATATGATAATGTTGATATCACTGAAGTTGATTAGTTGAAATTTTTCTGTATAGTACTAAAGAGCTTTATTTAATTGTTGTAAAAAGTGACTTGTTTAAGATAATTACTTCCGTGTTAAAATGTGGAATGAAACTACATACAGGTAGAACAAACAGTTAGACTCGCACCCTCGTACAAGAGGTACAATTAGGACATGTGTATCTACAAGTGCAATTATATATAAAAAGAAATACTAACAAATAATAGATAAATGTATTTACAAAAAATAGTGCAAAATACCTGTAGTTTTATAGAATTTTAAATTGAAATTCGTAACCGACGAGCTTCTTTCCTTCTGCAGTAGGTGCTTATAGTGAATAGAATCATGAATATTCTGATAATTTTTTCGTTTGTGTGCAAAGGTTAAATAGCCTATGTAAACTAGACTTTAGTATTGATGTGTTAATATCTTCATCGTCCATTCAATACAAACACCAAATAGATAACTTATATTTGTTTTTAGTCTGATATTTAGATGCTACTGAGTTTATTACAATTGTTAGTGAATCATAAAAATTCCAGTACTTTAAATCCTTGTACAACTGTTTTATTCAAAATGTTTAGGCAGGTTCAGAGGACAAAAAATTACTTCCTTAGTAGTACTAATAGTCTGAAAATTTACAAAATACAGCAGAGATTCTAGTAAATTTGATGACAATAATTTATTTTACCAAGATGATCATATTTAGGCAACATTTTGTATACGAATTTTATTGGTGTGTTTATGCAGTTGAAATTCTTTAATATAAACAAAATGGCTAAACTTCAAAAGTATAACATTGCTTGCTGCATTTATATTTTAAATAAAAGAAATTGTATCTTTTCCAAGATAAGTAGGATTTATATTTTACATGGTAGAATTCACTTCAGCAAGAATAGATTTATTATATCATTTATTCTATAGAATTAGAAGAGTGCTTTTTAAATATAATTTATGTTTTAAAAGATATTTTTGTAAAGTTTACTAGGTACTGTATAGTGAAATATATTTCCTGTGTTTATAGTAAATAAGTATTTCTAATGTTTTGTCAAGCTGAATTATTACTGAAGTTTTCCATGACTGATGTGAAATGATGCATAATCCATCTGTCAATGTTGTCTCACAAATAACTTTAATGAAATTAAAAGTTGTACACTGTAATGAATTGATACAATAATGTTATCATCATGTTGATCAACAACTACTGCCTGAGAGAGTATAGCTTTGCACCTTCAATAGTATCTGATATTCCAACAAGAACTTTGATTAGTTTTCCATTTTATCAGTGAGTTTTAATCCACAATGTTTGTTTAATATCAGTATCTGTCTTTGGTTCGTCATAGTAACATCTCTGACAATTCTGGATTAGTTGGCCCTTGTTGCACCTTCATTTCAGCCTTGACTCTTGACCACTTCGACTCAACTCAATTTGTACAGACGTTTGTCGCTGGATCTACAAAATGTCTTTAGTGATTTACAGTACCATGGTCAAATCCTTGATTTTGGATGTGATTGTAGGCAGCCCATCTGTCCGTTCAAATTGTTGTTTCTGGAGCAATAATTTTAAGATTGATTTTAAGTGCGTTTTTAATATATTAGTATAAAAGTTCATCTGTGTAGGTAATATAACAATTCAACCATTTAAACTTTGAATCTCAAAACTGGATAATAACATACTGTATTTAATCTGCTAGCACTCCGACTTCTTCAGAAGAACAAAGTTTATTTCTAAAAGACACTTTAAAGCTCAGGTACAAGCATGAATTTTAAATTTAATATTTGGTTAATTGTACATAAATCAAATATTTGTAACAGAAATCTAGACGAAAAAACATGAATTTCACTTAATATGGTCAAATACAAAATTTGGCAAAATTCTTCCATAAAAACCAGAAAGACTTTTTTTCAGTAGTTAGGTAGTTAACCTAATGTAATAACATGTCTGGTGACTCCCTAGACGGTGAAAAAAGATGGTGGATATACGGTGGATAATTTTTGCTATAGCATGAAAATAAAAATCTGAAGCTGAATAAAAATATCAGAAATGTAATATTCAAGTTATATTACCTATATTTAGTCATCTGATAACATTTTTTACCACACCGTTTATTTTTCATAGCTTTTTAAAATGCCTCTCTATTTACAAAATGTGTGTACAAACGAATAGAGATTTTACTGTGTAATTTGAACTATCCCCCCACTGATAAGAAAGTGCTTATTTTCAACAAACTCATGTAACACAAATAAAATCCCAAAAATTATGAAACATAGGGGAAACTATAGATCGATAATTATTGGAATGTATGATCAATAGAAATTTTTTGCCCGCACCTGGCCTTTAAGGAAAACATAGATATGTTTTAGTAATTAAGTATTTGCAATGTTTTGTCATACTGATTTGTTACAGCAATTTTTCGCGGCTGATGTGAAATGATGCATATTTCTAATGAACCCTTTATTTTACCAATCACTTTTATGAATTTACCATCTTTGTCAAAAAGTTGCACATTGTACCGACTTGATACAATGATGTTATCATGTTTATCAACTACTACTGCACTGGGGTTTGTCAGTTTTCCAAACACAACATTATCCGATATTTCAACAAGAACTTTGATTAGTCTTCCATTATTACCAGCTAGTAGTAATCCATGACGCGAGTCCAATATGAGAATCTGTCTTTGGTTCGTCATAGTAACATCTCGGACATAAGTATTAGGTTGTGTCCATCTATTGATGACCTGTCCACTACCAAGGTCCAATACCACTGTACCATTATCAGAATCTGCTACATAGACAACATCTGACACTTCATCTTGTCATATACTGTACATTACTTGTACTGTAATTGTAACCGATTGTAATGGTCTAACGCCCTCTATATATATAGTGTTGTGGAGAATGAATAAAGCCCCGGATGCGGGGAAGATGGAGAACGACTAAACCTAGACTCACGTGTGTTTACTTGTTGTGCTTTTATTGTTCAGATATTTACCTTAAATGGTGTTAGTACACAACACATCTACATAGATATCTCTTAGAAATTTCAATACTCCTTGACCAAATGTTCTAACCACCTCACCATCCATTGTGCATATTGTAATGCACTTCCTGACATTGTCACTGAATGCTATGTCACCATTCTTCATTTTGAACATTCTGTAAACTTGTGTATCTTTTGGTAGTTCAATTTCACCAATGTATTCTCCTGATGTCTTACACTTAAGTATTACATTTGTGCAACATGAAACCAGCAAGCAATCATCTTTATACCTGAGTACATCTTGACCAACCAAGCCTAGGTTGATAGAATTGATTAGTTCTTTTTCTACTGTGATTTTCATTGGTGAATTTTTGATGTATTTACCATCAACTGTCACATCTAATCTACAAACTCCTATGCTTGTAATTTTTTTTGTCAAGACATATTCTCCATTTTCTTCTTCAAACTTTACTTCTTCCAGTCCATGCTGTGTTATCCATGTTGCATTCAGTTGACTTGCATCTACTTCACATTCATTAAGTTTTCTTACTTTTATTACAATGGTTTCATATTCTATTGCAGATTCATTTGCTTGTAATGTTACAGATTCATTTGCTTGTAATGTTACATATTCAGCTGTTGCATTTTCGGTGTGTAACTGTTGTAATTGAACAAATTGCTGTTTTATTCGACAAAAGTAAATTTGTCCATCATCAATTCTGTTTTTGGTAAATCATTTATTCTGTCTGTCAGTCCTTTAACTACCATTTTACCAGATGCAATTACTGATACTTCATTTCCTTTCAATAATTTATGAAAATAATCAAGTTTTGTGTCCACATCAGAAATAGTTTTTCTTAATTCATTCTTTTGTTCATCAATCTCTGTCTTTTTCATTTCATAAATTGTTTTTACTTGCCTCTTCATTATCTCCCCATTGATTGTCTTAATGGATTCTTGTACATAATCTTCAATGTCTTGCAAACAATTTGATATATTTTTGTCCAGTTCTACATGAGTAGATATACCTGCTTTTAAGATGTTTTCTAATTTTTTTCTATAAGTATATGCATCCTTTTGTAATTCTGCTGAAGTTTCCTTAAATTTTTCAAATGCTTCTGAAATTGCTATTGGCTTTTGTCTCCCTTCACAACCTCTGTGACCCAGGATTGTACAACTCACACAGATTAGGTGTTCACAATCCTTGCAGTAAAACTTAAAAGCTTCACTGTGGGCCTCATACTGTGGGGATGTAATGATGCAATCTGTATTGAGCTCATTTCTTTCATCTCATTCATGGAATATAGCTTGTGACTTCTCAAGGCTGGGATTCCTTTATGACTGGTGCAACAAATAGAACATATGTACTCCTTACAATCCTGACAGTAACTTTCCACTTTTTCAACCATCCCACAAACACAATTCTTTGCTTCTTTCTCAAAAAAGTGTTGAACAGTTTCTAAAATGTTGTTTAGAAATGTATTCGGTGCAAGCTTGTGAAGACCGCCCTCTGGAATTGGATATGTTTTGCAGCATGTAGGGCAAGTTAGTGTCTCTTTAGTTGTCACCCATGTTTCTAGACATGTCAAACAGAAGGTGTGGAGACAAGTTAAAGTTCTTGGATCCTTAAGTTGATCAGTGCAGCCTAGAAAGTGTAGTGCTAGCATGTTTTTTGTTTTGAATGAGGTTCCATCTTTTGATGACTTCATCTGTTTTTAGTTTTAGAAATCGTGTGAACGCAAGTAATTCTTTGATCATGGCCATTAATCGCCACATTCTTAATGTGTCAATAATGCACATACAGTAGAATGCCTTGTTGCATTGACTTTATATATATATATATATATATTTTTGTCTGTTATTCTGTAAAACTTAAATTTGTTTGTTTTTTGTGCTATGAGTTCTTAGATTAAGCTTCTTATTTTTTATTGCTATGGATATATTATGTCATCTTGGTATTCCGAAAAAAAAAAAATACTATTTTTAGTAAATCATAGAAAATAAATACCAGTACTGTAAATCTTTGTAAAACTTGTTTATTTAAAAGAAATAGTAGAAAAAAAGCTTTCTAAATCACATAGCTGCTGGTGAAATTTTCCTTTTTTTGATCAACAAAATACCTTTGTTTTTATTTTGCATTTCTTTAAAAGAATATTCGATGACTTACAATCGTTTCTTTTAGATAATATTTTAGGCCAAATTTTGCATAATTGTTTCAGTGTTTTTTTATGGTATGTATATGCAGTTAAAATTCTTTAATACTTTTTTAAAAAATTCATTAAACTTACACATTTGAACATTGCTTTAATTATGTTGACCATTTTAAATAAATCAAATTGTATCTTTCCATACCAAGAGAAGTAGGTTTTATGTTTTACATGGTAGAATGGACATTAACATTAATTTTTGATACTTGATTAACATTCATTTTAAAGATTCATTTTAAGATAAGATAAAATAATCTTTATTGTCATGACCACAACAAGGTGAACATGACATTTGTTTTCCTTGATGCTTAAAATTACACACACATGTACAGAACATATATGTTTTGGTTGTCTAATGGTTAGTAGATTAACAAATTATATACGACAATACATCAGTAACTTTATTTAACTTTATTCATCGCACGTGTCTGTTGTGTAGATATATCAGATCCTCGGATGTCCGGTGTCTCTCTGTAATATATTACCTGAAACATATCGAGCACCATAACAATATAACAGTAATAAAAAAAATAATACAATACAAACAAATAGAAAAATTAAATGGTTAAAGTGCTCTTTTAATATTAGAATGAAAGTTCATTTTTCCATCTCAACACTAGATATTACATAATTTTTATCTGTTAGCCGGAAACTTCTTCAGCATAATATAGTTAATTTTTATGGGAAACACATTTCCTGTGATTTAGTAACTAAGTATTTGCAATGTTTCGTCAACCTGATTTGTTACAGCAATGTTTCGCGGCTGATGTGAAATGATGCATATTCCCAATGAACCCTTTCTTTCACTAATCACTCTTATGAAATTACCATCTTTGTCAAAGAGTTGTACATTGTAATCACTTGATACAATGACGTTATCATGCTTATCAACTACTACTGCACGTGGGTTTGTCAGTTTTCCAATAACAACATTATCCGATATTTCAACAAGAACTTTAATTGGTGTTCCATCATTATCAGTTAGTTGTAATCCATAATGTGAATCCAATATGAGAATATCCCTTTGATTAGTAAAAGTGACATCCATGACTTGCATATCAGGCTTTGACCATCTACGGATGACCTTTCTACTAATAAAGTCAAATACAACTGTACCATTATGATAATCAGCTACATAGACAACATTTGACTCTTCATCTACATGGATACCTCTTGAATTTGACAGTATTCCATGACCAAATGTTTTAACCACCTCACCATTCATATTGCATATTTTAACACACTCTTTAACTTTATCACTGAATGCTATGTTACCATTCTTCATTTTGAACATTCTGTTAACTTCTGTTTCTTCTGGTAATCTAATTTCACCAATATGTTCTCCTGATGGCTTATACTTTTGTATTTCATTTGTGGAACATGAAACCAAGCAATCATCTTTATACTTAAGAACATCTTGACCAACAAAGTCTAGTTTGATAGAATTGATTAGTTCTTTTTGTACTGTGATTTTCATTGGTGAGTTTATGATGTGTTTGCCATTAACTGTCACATCTAATCTACGAACTTCTGGGCTTTCATATTTTCCTGTAAATAAATATTCTCCATTTTCTTCTTGAAACTTTATTTGTTCCTCAACTTCCTGTGTCGTCCATGTTGCATTTAGTTGAGTTTCATCTACTTTACATTTATGTAGTTTTCTTACTTTTACTACGATGGTTTCACCTACTATTACAGATTCATTTGCTTGTAATGTTAGATAGTCAGCGGTTGTCACGTTTTTTTAATTTTCTGTGGCAATCTCTTGCAGTTCAACAAATTCCTGCTTGATTTGACAAAAGTGAATTTGTCCATCATCAATTGGGTGTGTTTTTGGTACCTCATTAATTCTGTCTCTCAGTGCTTTGACAATCATTTTACCAGATTCAATTGCTGATACTGCATTGCCTTTCAATATTTGATGAAGAAAATTAAGTTTTTTTTCCACATCAGATATTTTTGTTGTTAATTCATTCATTTGTTCATCGATCTCTGTCTTTTTCATTTCATAAATTGTTTTTGCTTGTTTCTTCATTATCTCTCCATTCTTTTTGATTGTCTTGATGGTTTCTTGTACGTAATCTTCAATATCTTGCAAACAATTTGATTTATTTTTATCCAGTTCTGTATCAATGTCATAAATTGCTGGTAACCTGTTATCTAATTCTGTTTTATAAGTATTTGCATCCTTTTCGATTTCTTTTGACGTTTTCTTAAATGATTTAAATTCTTCTGAAATTTTTATGGGCTTTTGTTTGCATGGACAATTTCTGTGACCCAACATTGAAGGCCTACAACTTGCACAGATTGGGTGTTCACAATCCTTGCAGTAATAATCCAAAGGTTTACTGTGAATCTTGCACTGTGAAGGATGCAAAGATGCTATCTCATCTGAGCTCATTTCCATCATATCATGTATGGAATATAACTTGTCATCTGAAATTCAAGATAAATAACATGATAACATGGTGTTTCTTTGCACTTTTGGAAATAATAATTAAAGTTTAATAGCTCAAAACAATTTAACAGCTCAATCCATTCCCTAACGATTAAAAACAACTTGTTTATTATTTCCATTTCATTTAAAATTTCATGTGAAATTATATCTATCTTTCTGCAGAATAAAATAGATCGAATAGATTACATGTATACAGTAGACAACAGTAGCTACAGTATATAGAGGCCTATTTCTGATCAGGTGTATAAAATGTAATTTCAACAAATTATTTCTTACCTTCTTCAAGCATACAAAGTGCTTCTTTGTATTTGGTTTCATTAATATAAGTTATCCATTCCATTTGAAATGTGGGCTGATGTTCCTCTGCCACTAATATTTCTGATAGCTTTAAAAGAAGCTCTCCACTTTGATACATTTCTCTTAGATGTATCAGAGCAATGGTATCCAGCACAGATAAGTTGAATATTATAGAACCGTGTTCTGCTTTGGTTAATTTTAACCCACGTTGTTTGAAAAAATCAATTAGGTTTTCCAGTTTCAAAATCATCTTTTCCCCCTCATCTAATGGTACAGCATCTTTATGTTTGTCAAATTGACAAATAAATTCTGACACGTTTGGTGTAACGATTGACAAAGTTTGTTGTTTTTCTTCAAGAAAATTTCGTAAAAATTTCAAGTTGTTATCAATGCTTCTTAGTTCAGATGATCTAACATCAATGGGAGTACCCTGTGATGACTGAAGATTTCCATTAATAGTCCTTTGCAATGATTGCAGGTTACTATCAATAACTGCTAATACAGGTGACCTATTTCCTCTACTAAGTGGTAAAGATTGAAGTTTTCCATTAATAGCGCTTAGTAATAGTGGACTAACTTCCGAGACAGTTTGCAAAGTGTGCTGAATTTCATCAACAGTTCTTTGTAATGATTGCAGTTTTTCATCAAGATTAAATGGGCTGTTTTCACTAATGTCTACATCACATGCCTTTTTTTTCTTTTTTAGAGATTTAAAAGGGAGCAGATTTGTTTTTTTTGCGACCCACTTTCTCTTCGTAGATCCACTGGTCTTTTGCAGAGTTACCGATATCTGAACATCTGTAATACAGTTTGATGATTTGATTAGTAATATATGAGAATGGATTTTTGCCTTCAAATTTATTGATGTGTTCCTTGACTTAATAATAATAATTATTTACAATTGGCTATAATGAAATGGCATTACAATCAACTCTCAACCAGACTCTCACAAAACCAGACTTTTCTTGAGGTTTAAAAGGTCCCAAATTCATTTTTACCATTAAAAACGCATTCTCAATACCAGACTTTCTGGAAAATCAGACATATTAGGCCAGCCAAAGGGTGTCCGGTATTGGGGGAGTTGATTGTATCAGGTTTTTTATACATTGTTTAAAATAATAACCATGTTTTGAAATATTCCATGAAAATCATGACATACCTTTACTAAGAGTTGCTACAGCTCGTGGTAGTCCAAGATCCTTTAAGGTCGTAATAAATTCATCCATTTTTTCTTTTTCTTCACAAATGATTTGTTTGTGGTGTAAATCCAGAAGAAGACTCCATCCATCCCGATAGTTCATTGGAGGAAAATTAAGCACATTATCAATTTTTCTCACATCCTCCAGTATCAGTTCATTGCCTAAATTCAGAATCTTTTGTTGATGATGGCTGAATTTTGTAATAATGATTTCTTTAACTTCAGGAAAGGATGGAATGTAAATTCGAAGTTTGTCTACAATACCGAACTGTTTAGTGGCCTTTATTGTATCATAGAGAAGGGTGAGATCCTTTGAACTCAGGTCACTAGAATCACATAAGTTATTCAGCAAGTCCATTGTTGTAGAAGCTTTATCTAATGCAGCTACTGAAATGTAACCTTCATACAAAACTTTCAGTTGCTTTAGAAGTGACCGTTCATCATACCAAGTTGAAAAACTTACTAAAGCCTGTCTAAAAGATTTTTCAGATATTTCTAAGAAAATGAAAGGAAAGAAAACTTGTATTAAGAAAAAATTTTAAGTAATAAGTGATGATTTAAAAAATACAGTTTACAGTATAGGCCTATTTGTAAATACAGTATATAGAATTTTACAGGAGCAAAAGGGTTATGTGAATTAGAGCATCCTCTACAATCCAGGTGATGTACTATAGGCCTACTGTACTAATTGTTTCAGGTAAAATAATACAAGGGTATAACACCAAATAAGACAGAACACGTTTTAAGAATTTAACGTTAACATTTTAAAAAATATGATTATCTTTTATTTGGAGTTATCCTCATATGGTTAAATTATTATAATTTATACTGTACCTGTTGATTTAGCAGCCATTTTACCAAATAAAACAGTATTGATTTTCTAAATTTCTGAAAATGAAAATGTTCGGAAACGGTAACTACCTGCAGCTAAGGCTAAGGCTCTTTATACTGCATTACCTTTTGCCTATAATATATTTAAACGTCCTCTACCGCATCCTCTAAACTACATTAGGAAGAAAATCCATTCATCCATGCATTAGGCAAATTTAAATTATATTTTCCTAAAATGACAAGTATATTTTTTTAAGTAGTCCAAATTATTTATGGTTTATTCAGAATTTAAAGTAACATTATTATTGCAGACTTGGCGTTTTTGGAATCTGCAGTTTTTAATAGTATTTTAACATAGGCCTACAAATAGTATTTTAACATTGCCTTTAGCAATTTGATGTATTTTCTTATTGTCTTAATTATGCAAAGATGAATTTCCCTTTTAAAGTTGACGATTAAAATTTCTTAAATCTTGCATCAAAATAGAGGGTTACTATAGTATATATTTTTCTTTCAATATAAAGGTTCAAGATTCAATTTTATTGGTCCACTTAAAATGGAAATTCATTTTGCTTAGCATAATTAAGACAATAAAATATGCAAGAAAAATACATCATATTGCACAATTATAAAATATGGTGAATTGGCCAAAGTTAAAATACTGTAAAATGATTGAAAATTCAAAACAAAATATACAGTTATCGTCAAACATTTTAATTATACATGAATATTTACAACAAAGGACTAATACTGTAGATTGGGTTTTGGTGGAAAAGAAAATATAAAAGAACTGTTACCGCTTACCTTCACAGTAAAAACTTTTTGCAAGTGTGATTTTAGTCATTTGAAGTAATTTTCATCAACCTAGTCACATCTAGATGTACAAACTTTGTTAGCAGTTTCTGTGATCCTGCCTCTTTACTCAATGTTGTAATTACTGTTAGTTTGGTTGTTTTTTCTTTGTTTTATTTCCTTTTATTGTTTCATTTTCATTTTTGCACGTAAGATCATGTTCTCTATTTTACCATGGATACAGTTTCAATTATTTCCTTATTGTTGTGCTTTCTGTTCAATTTTTAGCTGATTTCTATGAAATTGGCGACTAGTTCTTTGTTCTTTGTTAACCTTTAACTTAGTCACCTAATTTTTCAAAATCTACAGGGGAAAAAGGAATATCCTGCCATTTTGAAATCAGATCAAGTTGATTATTTTACCAGCTTTAAATTGATTTACTTAGAATAGGTACCTGTATTACAAAATTGAAACGCTCTATTAAAAAAGATTTTTTAAATTGGGTTGATACTTATGTTTTTTGCAATTAAATATTTGTAGTATTTTTTCAAGCTGATTTGTTATTCCGTTGGCTATGTCAAATGATGCGTAATCCTTGTGCCCATGTTTGACCAATCACTATGTACTGTATATACTTTGTTCATCAAATAGTCAATGTATCTTACCAACTACTGTGCCTACTGCTGATGGGTTTGTCATTTTAAAAGTTTCCAAAGTTGAAAAAATCAGAACAGATTAAACCAAGTTACCTTTATTCTTAAAAGCAAACTTTATTTTATAACTATAACTTTTTAACTATATTATGTTTATTATTTTGTACACTTTTCACTTTTTTTATTTTGTTATTGTGTATAAATTGTATTCAGCTTTTATGTCTATATGATACATATAAACACATGACAAGAAATACAAGCATTATGTACCAACCATCAACAATACATTCTGGAATCCAACAATTAAAAAAACATTCTGTTTTTGCTTTTTATTATTTTGCGAGATCCTGCAATATTTCTATTAAATGCAAAGCTTAGCTCATTTTCACTATCAGTATCAGATTGGTTTAATATTTTCCAATAATAATAATATTTTCTTACATTATTTGTCCTGGAGAACGGCTCTGTAGTAGCTGTCACCAGTAGAGGAGTTTATAAACTTAATAATAGATGATAATAAATAATAATATAGAAATGTTTAATAAATAATGATCATTAAATCTTGCATTTTTTTTCTTTATTGTATACAATAGCAGGAATAGTTTATAAACTTAGTTTAATAATATTCAAATGATAAATAAATAATGAGTAAAAATAAATATTAATGATCTTTGGATCTAAGGTCATTATCTGTTATGATGGCATTGGGCCGAATATATATACTGTATATATCCTAGAGAATGGTAATTAAATTTTAAAATATTTAATTTTAGTATAATTGTTGATACAATTGTATAGGCAACATTTTCGTATGTTTTAGTAACTAATTATTTGCAATGTTTCGTCACACTGATTTGTTACAGCAATGTTTCGCGGCTGATGTGAAATGATGCATATTCCCAATGAAAGTTTTTTTTCAATAATCACTTTTATGAATTTATCATCTTTATCAAAGAGTTGCACATTGTATTCACTTGATAAAATGATGTTATCATGTTTATCAACTACTACTGCATTGGGGTGGGGTTTGTCAGTTTTCCAAACACAACATTATCCGATATTTCAACAAGAACTTTGATTTATTTATATATTTCCATTATTACCAGCTAGTAGTAATCCATGACGTGAGTCCTATATGAGAATCTGTCTGTTAACATCCATTGTAAATATTCTTCGTTCTGTCACCATTCTTCATTTTGAACATTCGATAAACTTCCGTACCTTCTGGTAGTCTAATTTTACCAATTTGTTCTCCAGATGTCTTATACTTTTGGTGAAACCACCAAGCAATTATCTTTATATTTGTCAAGACTTATTCTCTATTTTCTTCTTCTTATCAATTGTATAGAAAGCGGAAAAATGTAAGACTGCCTTGTCGTTAATTAACAGCATATATATCTGTGCCACAGATTGTAAAATGCCGAGACAGCAAATCTCCCAATCACATATTCTGCCAGGTACTCGGGGATCAATTCTGGATTAGTTGGCCCTTGTTGCACCTTTATTTCAGCCATGACTCTTGACCACATCAACTCAATTTGTACAGACGTCTGTCGCTGGATCTACAAAATGTCTTTAGTGATTTACAGTACCATGGTCAAATCCTTGATTTTGGATGTGATTGTAGGCAGCCCATCTGTCCGTCCAAATTGTTGTTTCTGGAGCAATAATTTTAAGATTGATTTTAAGTGCGTTTTTAATATATTAGTAAAGAAGTTCATCTGTGTAGGTAATATAACAATTCAACCATTTAAACTTTGAATCTCAAAACTGGATAATAACATACTGTATTTAATCTGCTAGCACTCCGACTTCTTCAGAAGAACAAAGTTTATTTCTAAAAGACACTTTAAGGAAAACATATTCCTATGTTTTAGTAATTAAATATTTGCAATGTTTTGTCATACTGATTAGTTACAGCAATCTTTCGCGGCTGATGTGAAATGATGCATATTTCTAATGAACCCTTTATTTCACCTATCACTTTTATGAATTTACCATCTTTGTCAAAAAGTTGCACATTATACCGACTTGATACGATGATGTTATCATGTTTATCAACTACTACTGCACTGGGGTTTGTCAGTTTTCCAAACACAACATTATCCGATATTTCAACAAGAACTTTGATTAGTCTTCCATTATTACCAGCTAGTAGTAATCCATGACGCGAGTCCAATATGAGAATCTGTCGTTGGTTCGTCATAGTAACATCTCGGACATAAGTATTAGGTTGTGTCCATCTATTGATGACCTGTCCACTACCAAGGTCCAATACCACTGTACCATTATCAGAATCTGCTACATAGACAACATCTGACACTTCATCTACATAGATATCTCTTAGAAATTTCAATACTCCTTGACCAAATGTTCTAACCACCTCACCATCCATTGTGCATATTGTAATGCACTTCCTGACATTGTCACTGAATGCTATGTCACCATTCTTCATTTTGAACATTCTGTAAACTTGTGTACCTTTTGGTAGTTCAATTTTACCAATGTATTCTCCTGATGTCTTACACTTAAGTATTACATTTGTGCAACATGAAACCAGCAAGCAATCATCTTTATACCTGAGTACATCTTGACCAACCAAGCCTAGGTTGATAGAATTGATTAGTTCTTTTTCTACTGTGATTTTCATTGGTGAATTTCTGATGTATTTACCATCAACTGTCACATCTAATCTACAAACTCCTATGCTTGTAATTTTTTTTGTCAAGACATATTCTCCATTTTCTTCTTCAAACTTTACTTCTTCCTGTGCATGCTGTGTTATCCATGTTGCATTCAGTTGACTTGCATCTACTTCACATTCCGTTTGTTTTCTTACTTTTATTACAATGGTTTCATTTTCTATCACAGACTTATTTCCTGTTAATGTTAGACAGTTAGCTGTCACTTTTTTTAAATTGTCAGGGTTGAACTCTTGTAGTTGAACAAATTGCTGTTTGATTTGACAAAAGTCAGTTTGTCCATCATCAATTTTGTCTGTTTTTGGTAAATCATTAACCCTGTCTGCCAGTCCTTTAACTACCGTTTTACCTAATTTCATTGCTGATACTTCATTGCCTTTCAATAATTTATGAAGTAAATTCAGTTTCGTCTTCACATCAGTTACTGTTTGTCTTAATTCACTTCTTTGTTCATCAATCTCTGTCTTTTTCATTTCATAAATTGTTTTCACTTGCTTTTCCATTGCCTCTCCATTCTTTTTTATTGTCTTGATGGTTTCTTGTACATACTTTTCAATATCTTGCAAAGATTTTGCTTTATTTTTTTCCAGTTCTGTATCAACCTCATGAACCTCTTTTAAGCTGTTTTCTAATTCTGTTGTATAAGTATAGACATCCTTTTCTAATTCTGCTGAAGTTTCCTTTAATGTTTTGAATGCCTCTGAAATTGCTATTGGCTTTTGCCTTCCTACACAATCTCTGTGGCCCATGATTGTACAATTCATACAGATTGGGTCTTCACAATCCTGACAGTAATATTCCAAAGGTTCACCATGAAGCAGACACTGTGAAGGATGCAATGAGGTAATCTCAATTTGACTCATTTCTTTCATATCATTCATGGAATATAGCTTGTGACTTCTCAAGGCTGGAATTCCTTTATGACTGGCGCAACAAATGGAACATATGTACTCCTTACAATCCTGACAGTAACTTTCCACTTTTTCACCCAATCCACAAACACAAGTCTTTTCATCCTTTTCCAAAAAGTGTTCAACAGTTTCAAGTATGTTGTTTAGAAATGTATTCGGTGCAAGCTTGTGAAGCCCGCCCTCTGGAATTGGATATGTTTTGCAGCATGTGGGGCAAGTTAGTGTCCCTTTAGTTGTCACCCATTTTTCTAGACATGTCATACAGAAGGTGTGTAGACAGTTCAAAGTTTTTGGATCCTTAAGTTGATCAGTGCATATGCTACATTCAAGATGTTCGTTGATGTCTTCTAGGAACTTATTCACCTTACTGGCAGCCATCTTGGATTAACCTGTGAACAATCATAAATATACTGTTTTAAATGGGCGACTTTGGTCGCTGTTGGATATGAAGATGAAATAAAATAAAATGAAATAAAATATGACATGCTAAATTCCATTTATATTTATCTACTGATAATATTTCTGAAAATCTTATTTGTAAAATTTGTTCTCGTTTTATTTGATCATTCAACAGAAGTGAGCTTTCAAAGAAAAGAAAAGCTTTTCCAAGTAAGGTAAAAAATCAGCCCCGCCCTGTTGGGAGTCGAGTGAACAAGATTTTACATAAGGGTTGGAAAGTGACCATGAATGGTTATAAATAACCTTTTTTAAATTGCTTCTCATATCTACAGTATGAGAGAATGTTCACACAATTTTTGTATTGCCATTTGTTTTTGTTACAATCAAAAAATGCCCTATATAAATAACAGTACCTAACGTAGGCCTATATATTATTATATCCTATATGCCTTTTATATAATTATTTTTATACACCAAAGGCCATAAAATAATAATATGGAACAATCAGGTAGGTATAAACATTTTAATTGTACCTTTCCTGGTACAATTACATTGAATAAAAATTAAAAATGTGTAAGGGAAGTTAAACAGTCTTCTTACCTTGTTCTTTCTACAATTACTTGTTCGTATTGTACAGTTGGATTCACTTCCTTATTGTACACAGTATCCGGTACCAAGAATGACAGTATAATTATATACAGTGTATTAAATAGTCTGCTGCCCTCAATTTAGTCATTCTTCTATTCGATCATGGAAAGTTCCATGATTCGATCATCTGAAAATTTCCACAACTATGATACATTCAGTTGATGTTGGAAAGTTTCTGGTTTTTAGGAAGTTGTTGTTTTATTTACGTGGTGGAAATAAAAGACAACCCTTTCAAAAAAGTAGACAGTGACACCCTTTTAGCTGATTTAGATGTATTATAGTTATACATTTTTTGTTGGTCTCACGTTACTCGTTTTACTACTCTTATTTTTTTTTTTATTATTATAATTGTTGCTATAAAATAATATTATTATTTTTTTATTTATTGAATTTTATTTACTGTAACCTTTTATTTTCTTACTTTTAGTTTTTACTGAGAAATAAATTATTTACAAATAAATAGAAATATTTTTTGACTGGCTTACTGTAGAATTAGGATTATGTTGTTCTTTTATGTTTATTTATAGTGTTCCCCTGAAAAATTATGCAAAAATATATACTGTATAAGTTTATTAATCATTTTTATATTCACTTTGACCAAAAATTATTTTGAAGCAAAGATCTTTTTCGTTTTGAAGTAAATTGCGTAGATATTTAGAGAGGGCGCCCTGCGTTTTATATTTCTCTCATTTCATCACCGTCGATCGTCGTCGTACGTCGCGAGATCAGAGAGAGCAGAGCTGAGAGAGCCACAGACCAAGGCCGACGACGAGGACGATTCTTTGTTTTCGACGGTGGAAAGAACACTTAAAAGGACATCGCAATGAATGGGATTCGACACCTCCAGGCTAGAGAGAATGATAATAAAGTATGATTGTATGGTAGTTTATCTCCTTTTGTTTATGAATCACACTGAACTACAGGACAAACCAATACGTTAGTACTATATTTTGTGTTATTTTAATGAAAAATGTAGGCTGGCCAAGACAGAGAGCAGGTTCCAATAATCTCCTCTCTTGTTTAATTATTAGGCCTCTATAGCTAGGCCTAGGTCCCCTATAGTGTTACCTTTAGGCTGTAGCGTAGGTTCCTAGGCTGCAGAGATAAATATGTACTTGTAGCTTTAGCTAGTTGAGCCCATGCCATACCAGAACAGAGCGTATCCGATAGAAAGATCGACCTCTCTAT
Source organism: Antedon mediterranea (assembly GCF_964355755.1). Lineage (NCBI taxonomy): Eukaryota > Metazoa > Echinodermata > Crinoidea > Comatulida > Antedonidae > Antedon > Antedon mediterranea. The sequence goes on along the minus strand of NC_092676.1, from coordinate 2,178,250 downwards.
TAGTATTAGTATTACTCTATTATTAGTATTAAAATGTGAAGTTTTTTATATTGTTTTAGCTTGCCATCATTTTTTCATTCAAATTATACTACTGTACTAGGCATAGGCTCGGCCTAAATTAGTACTGTGTAGAAGGCCTAAATTAGTATTAGTAATAATAATATCCTATTGTTATTTTTTCAAGATAATTCCAAACTGTTTTAAACAAACATTTTTTTATATTTGCAGGACAGAAATCAATTAAATAAACGCGAATAAAGCGGTTCCTAAAATCATTCCTGTTTACCATGTATGCTGTATTGGAACAAAACCCTGCATCAAGAAGTGACTGCTGTATTCGATCATTATCGTGGAAGGGTGCGGTTCCTGCCAGCGAAAAAGATAAGACGCATGTACGGAAACGATGCGTGTCGGAAGGCTGGCTGGCAAGTGGAAACGCAAAAGGAATTATCGGCACAACATTTACCACAAGTCACTGCAAGAAAACTACCAACTCTCCAACTAGAACAAATTTTAATTTAAGAGGTCACAATAGTGAGGTACTGTCCAATGCTATTTTATTATAATTTAAGGCCTTGTCTACACTGTCAAACTTTATGTGACAAAATTTGATGTGTCCATAGACATATTTGGGCACATCAAGCTAGTTTGATAGTGTAGACAGAGCTTTAGATGGTAGTTATTGAAATTCCAATAAAAAAACACCATTTCCCATTATTCACAGTTATTGAAAACTCGCAATCATGTTTGTACATTTCGTTTTTCAGGTAGTATTAGTACGTTGGAATGAACCTTTCCAAAAATTAGCAACATGCGATGTTGATGGAATCATTTTTGTTTGGATTAAATATGAAGGACGATGGTCAATAGAACTGGTCAATGATCGTGCATGTCAGGTAAAATATAGCTTGATTACTATTCCTAAAGCTCTGTCTACACTATCAAACTAAATGTGATGTGCCCATATATGGACATGATGAAGTTATATCACTAGTTTGATAGTGTAGACAGAGCTTCATATATTTGGTAGCCAATTCAAAGCTTAAGTTCCTATGTAAATACGTTATTTTTAGGTGAGTGACTTTGCATGGAGCCATGATGGAAGAACGGCGTTGATTTGTTATAAAGATGGATTTGTATTGGTAGGCTCAGTGGCTGGTCAACGGTACTGGTCATCTATGTTACAATTAGATGGTAGATTGACCTGTGGAACATGGACACCAGATGACAAACAGGTATTCTTGACGTTGAACCTCTTTTCTGTTTCTCCCCCTCCCCCCTTTATATTTAATGTGATTTATTTCTGGTGTCTTTTTTTTATGTTTAGTATCTTGTACTTTTAATTTGTTTTTGTGTCCTGAAATGTAATCTTCTCCCGTTCCTGTTGTAGGATAAAATAAATGTTTGAATAGATTATCTTAAAATCAGCAATTTCTCATTAAATATAAAAAAAATATATTTTACCTTTACGTATCACATACTCTTCATCCTTTTGTGTAATCTCTCATTTTTTGTCAGAAAAAGGTTAATTGTTTAAATCTGTTATTATTGCAGATTTATATGTGGTATAATTAGCTCAAGATAAACTTCATATATACTGTAATTATCAAACTTATAAACTTTGACCTCCTAAGTTCTTTGTATTTTAGTATGATTTATATTTTTATGAATAATTTTAAGAAATATAATAATAACAACGTACAACAGTACTAATAGTAGTCATATCATCAAGTAATAAAACAATAATTTTCTGTTATAATGATTTTAAATTTTAATAATAAACAACAATATTATTGAACTTTTTTGACCGTTGAGACATTCATTTCACTGGTAAAATCATCAAAAAAGTAACCACTCACTAATGAGTTAATTAATAATAAATTGAAGAATATATAGTCAGTTGCGTAACGCAGGGGACAAAAGGCCCCTGATTTTGTACACCTAAAAGCACATTGGAACTGCTCATACTATGGGCCCCTGGGTGCTCATAGCCGTTCCACCACTGAGTGAATTCGAGGCTCCTGGGTTTAGCCAGTGAGCGCTCATAGCCGTTACGGCACTGAGTGAATTTGAGGCTCCTGGGTTTAGCCAGTGAGCGCTCATAGCCGTTATACCACTGAGTGAATTTGAGGCCCCTAGGTTTAGCCAGTGAGCACTCATAGCCGTTACACCACTGAGTGTAGTCAAATGTAACAACAGAAAAACATCAAAAGCTCAAGAGGAGGTCAACAGTTTCAATTTCAAACACTTGCGACCTTTGGCAAATCAAAATAATATCTGTGAACTTATGAGTTGAGTAGGTAAATGGGTACCTGGGAAGATAGTCAATTAGTGAGAATGATAGCAACACTCCCCTGGGGAGTGTGGTATTGGCACGCTATGATAGGAGTAGCTCCCCCGGGAAGTGGACTTATTGCAATTTAATGAAACCAATAATAAGAACTAATAAAACATGACATGAAGTACAATACTTCCGCTAATTAATTAAATCTTTACAAATTTTAATTGGAGCTTCTCATGCGGGTAATTTTTTATCCAGTCCTCTTTTGTCATGCATACAAGTTTCATTATAAATGTATGGGAAAATAATACTTCCAATTACATTTTCTATGCATATTGTCAATAAAGGGTTATAAATTATAGTATTAATAGTATGTATTAATTAGGCCAAAAAAAAAAAATAGTTTGTTTGCTGTCATCCGCCGCCCCTAATTTCGCCAAAAATTTGGGGCGGAAATAAGAAAAAGTTTTTTTTTTACGTTGAGGGCGCTTTAAAAAAAAAAGTTTTTTTAATGATTTTTTTTGGCCGAAAAGGTGTAAAAATCGAGTGTGCGAGAATGAAACAATAAAAATAATAACGTAGCGTATATTTCGGTGTATAATCGCACTTTTGACACGCAAATTTAACCTCTAAATTAAGGGTGCGTCTTATACACCGAACATAAATGCCTCAACACACAGATATCGCCACCTCGTTGGCTAGGCCTGGGCTTTTTAAGGTAAGGCCTAGGCCTATTAGTATTACTAAAGTCTAAAGAGTAGGCCTAGCCTAGCTACAGTGTACTAGCGTAACAGCAACCTGCTAGTTTTCAAGGCATTTTAGCGTGATTTTGTACTAAATATGATGAAAAGATTTGTTTATTATGGAGCTGTTTTTAGGCGCTCCGATAAAATTTCATTTGAAAACGTTTACGATTGGAATAGTATTATAGTTATACGCACGACCGTCGTACCCCCAGCGCGAGCGAGCCCTCCTTTTGGCAACCACATTGTGTACACAGTGTTCGACTAGTATATTCTCCAGTTGATTATAGCATAGACCTAGCGTACACACTTCTAGGATACATACCCGGATACATAGATACTAATCGAATACGATTGTCCGTGAAAACGTGCGCCTCTCGCAGTCGAGCAGCAAAGTGCTCATTTAACCGTTAAAACGCTGTTTTTTAACTGCGCAGGTCACTGAGCATCGCCAAGTTATAGTGACTTCCGGTTCGCTTTTCACTTCGCGGCAAGCATTTTGCATGGGAATACCCTTACAAATCTGCTGCAATTTCCACCATCCGGGTTAAATTATATCTTTCTATATTTGGAAATTGTTACTCCTAATATGGAAGATTATTCCCGCCACAAAATTTTGGTATAAATAGCCCAGGAAAGGACGACAGAGCTTATTGAAGAAAAAAGTGCAGATGGAGGTGTTCGTTGAGGTAGGCTACATGATTTATTTGTTTGGTTTCGTAGGGAATCCGGCACTTTTCTCATCAGCACGGAACCTTTATAAAAACTTAGTGGTTGGTTATTAGGTTATTAATCTATCTTTTCTGAAAGTTTAAGCTTGGTTCAGCTTGTGGGACGGATTCAATATCCGTTCAAAGCTGGGGATATATTCTAAGCAGACTCCATCTTGGATTCGTATGTTTAGTACAGGCCGTGTGGTTGAGTAATTTCAATCCTTCAAAATCACTATGTGCAATCCGTTTTTAAACCAGTTAATATACCAAAATATGTTATTAGTAGCTTTTTTATTTTGGATTTGGTGCTAGTTTGGTAAATATTGCAATATAATTGTAGATTATTTGGTTGTAAAAAAATGTACCCAACTTGTAGTATTATCTAGGCCTAGGCTAGGCCTAGCCCATTTGACGGAAACCCAATGCTATTTGTAGGCGGATAGAGAGGGCCGCAGGCTAGTTTTTAGTGGCATATCGCCGACTTATTATAATCAATGTGAAGCCATATTATTATTATGTTTAAAATGTTGAATCTATATCCACTGGATTATGGATATAATATATATCGTCGGATATTTAAAGAAAGGCCTAGACCTTTTTATTTAATTAATTTAGGAATATATTACGGGAAATTCTTTGCCAAAGAAAAGAAAATACGTTGTGGCTGTTGGAGGTTTGTAAATATATGACAATAATGTAGCCTAGGCTAGGAAGGACTGTAGGTAGGATGAGGTAATTTGGATGGTCGTACATATGATATTTATATATACAGTATTGTGTATAGTAGTGATCATGGCGACAAAATTTAGGATGACTAAAGTTGACATTAAAATTATTTAACTATGAATAGCTCATTATTGGTGTTTTTTTTTTCTTTCAGGTTTCTAAGAATAAACTATCCGACTTGTGATTCATCTTGTGCTGCAAAAACAATCCTATTTTGATATTTGTAAATTGATGTACGTAACAGATGTCTTTAAAAATAAAAATGTTTATTATCGCGATGATTTAACTCAAATATTGACATAAGATAGTTTGATAGGCATATTTTACTTCGATGTAAATAAGATATTACATGTTATGTTATACTGTATGTAAAATACTTTTTTGTAAATAAAGTTATTTAATGGTGGTTAATTTATTAACTTGTTAATTTGTTTGTTAGTTATGATGTTATACTATTAATTATTTAGTTAGTAACCAAAGTGGAGTGGATTCGTGGCAGTTGCAACTTGACTGTAATATGCATATATATAATAATATTTACTTCTTCTTGGATAAAGTTAAAGCAAAATAAGCAATAATAAAAATTAAATATTTATTTTGCCATAAAGAAAGCAAAAACTAAACATACAGTACTATATGTACAGTAATACCATGGACCTATAGGTCCATAGTTATACATACTGTAGTATTGAGCACCAGTAGCAGAGACGTCTGGACAATCGAATATAATCGTTATCAGCTGTCTGGGTACCCAAGGCTAGTGCTAGAAAATGGCGAAAATTCGTGTATTCATTCGCCGTCAGCGAAATGAATCCGGCACTTTTCTCATCAGAAGCAAATCAACAAATCCTTTTATCAGTTTGTTTTGATATATAATCTGGATAATATATATCAAAATGGCCTTGGTTCAAGCATGTTTAACAGGTAAAATCAGATTTTTTCCTACCTAGGCCCCTTAGCACTGCGGTACCCTACGCCGTGTGGGGGAACCGATCTCGGCAGTATTTCTTAAGTAGCCTATCTTTCGTAAAATCCTTAGTTAAATTTTATTAATATAAATTTAATTGTATGAATATGCTATTTAAATGTTATTGACATTTTTTTTTGCTGCATTTTGTAATTCCGCACTACTTGCTTTATCGCGATTCGAAGATGGCGGCAATTCAAATTTTGATTTGGTAATAATTCGCGAGGTCAACCACTTTGCTGCCCGACTCACACGTGCGGTCATGCACTCGATGTTGCGGGTGCGAAACTCATTCATAACAAGTTAGAAAGAACTGACGGAATGGGGGACTTCCCTTCTTGTTGAGGCTGGGCGCGGCCGTCTTATACATCGACGATATACAAAATACCGATATTTTACTCTCAGTTAGGGGTCGGGTGCGTCTTATTATACACAGGTGCGACTTTATATACATCGAAATATACGGTACACTAACTTCTAAAAATAAAAATATTTAATTAGGCCTGCTAACAACGACCTACTGTGTAGTAGGCCTAGCCTATAGGCTAGTTTAGACACGGGGCCTAACGCGCCCAAAACAGAATTAAAGTGTGAAACAAATTATGAATAGATGTTTGAGCTCGTTGTTTTATTCAGTGTGTTTTGTTACTCTCAAATTCGCGAGCAATTAACAGAGAAATTAACATAAAAAAAAAAAAAAAAAAAAAAAAAAAAAAAAACTTTTTTCCACCCGCCCCCCTACCAAAAAAAAAAAACTTGACAGCAAACAAACAATTTTTTTTTTTAGGCCTTATCATCATTTACAAAGTTTTTGGAAATGTAGTTTTCAATTTATGAGTTACTGTACTAGTAAAACATTCGTTAACAATTAATAGTTTTTCACTATTTTAACCACACAATGAAATTTACACATGGTTGAGGCTTCGGTATACAATAGTAGAGCCATATGTAATGACATTGTAAATAAAAATAATTATCCAACAGTAATTGCAGTATGTTCAATAGTATATGTACACTAATATCTTAGCAGTAATTAAAATCGCGATATTAAAGATGTATTGTCCCCCTGAAAAAAATTTTTTTTTCAATATTTTTGTTGAATGGGCCATTTTAATTGCACATAAAAGTTATTCACTTTGACCTCAATTTGGATTGAAAAAAATATTTTTTTACACGGGAAAATCGCAATTTAATGCAAAAATTAACCAACCGGAAGCTATTTGTCTGGAAGACAAATGTGTTCCGGTTTAATTTAACCCTTGACCTGAGTTAGCTCATAAATATTCATATTGTATGGATACATCGTGTGGATGATGATGCTTTCCAAATCAACAGCCAACAACGATAGCAATGCATGCGTGCGAGAGAGTCGAGTAGTGATGCGAGACGAATCTTGAAGAAAACACGAAAACTATAGCTAGCAGAATGCTAAGTTAGAATTACAGTTGGTAACTTAGGTGAGTTTTTGTTTCGCTAACAGGAGAGGCCTAGCTAGGCCTAGGCCCGAATTTGCTGCTACTGTACTACTAGTCTACTAACTACTACTAGCACTGACAGTCTCGAGTAGCCTAACTGCTGCCTACTTCTGTCTAGTCTCTAGAAGTAGAGTGTAGTAGGGCTAGGCAGTACACTGCTAGCTAGGGCTACAGTAGACCACCACCAGAAGGGATGTATTTTTGTTTTAATCATGATGAATTGGTTTAATTTTTAAAGATTTCAACTATCTATTCGGCAGTGAAAATTAAAAAAAAAGAAAATCTAAATATTGTTTTGGATGTTTTACTGATGCATTATTTAAAAAATATTTTCTGTATCAAATGCAATAGGTTCAAATTAACATTCCGCAAATAAACATTTTATGCAGATATTTTGACACAAATTTCTTTTTTTTTTTAGGTTGATTGATTGAACAATAAGAGCAAGTAGTGAGAAACATAAAACGTATCGTACAGTGTGGCAACATTCACAATTTATTGAAACGTTTCTTACTATTAAAATGACACTTTGTAATGGATGTGAGCGATCTTAGAAGACTATAGCTGTCGTAATTACTGCCACAATCAACACATTGATAATTAGTAGACAAATTGACACAAAAAACAATACAGGAATTCAATAAGATATACTGTATATATATATTTTATTAACTCCTTTTGCACTGTAATATTTACAGTAAAATTATGAAGTGTAAGTAAATTTGAAGAATTTATCCTGTGTACTGTTGTAGTAGTTTTTTTTTATTTATTGAATGTTATGTTTACAAAATAATATACTGTACATATAATACAAAAAAAATTATACAATATTTTACAAGCTGGACAAGAACATATTGGCTGAATGCAGCAGGAGAGTCAGAAATATTTTTCCTGCAATATCTAATCATATTCCAATACCGAGTCTATCATTGTCTTTGGGTGACCTCTGTTCAAGTCTTCATCAGCTCAACGTCTTTAAAAAAAGTAAAAGCAAAGTATGAAAATCTGGAAAAAATAGATCATGCATATTTAGTGCAAAATTGGGCTAGTGAAATTGCTTACTTTGACAGTCAAATAAGTATACTACCTTTCTATGGTAATTAAAACACATTACTTATAATGTTATAACTTATAAAAAGAGAAAATAAATATTTGACTTACTACAGTACAGAAAACATTTGTTTGTGTTGTTTGTAAAATGGCTAAGCTGGCTTTTCCCCTCTGTCTACTTGTACAGTGGTGCTGGAAGGTTCTCAATTTCAGGCTTGTATTGCAACCATTTTCCCTGAAAAATGTTTGTTTTATTTTTATCATAAAAATTAGTTAAACAAGCTTCAACTGTAAATATATATGGTACAGCAAGCTGGCTGTATTTTCGGAATGTAGCTAAGATTGATGGCATATAGCCTAGGCCAGTCTATGAAGTACAATGTATAGGGCCTAGCTGGGCATCTTCTGCACGGACCCGATTGTCACAGTCTGCTTACTACTACTACTAGCCTAGTAATATGCAGCAGCATGTATTAATTATTCTAGGCCTAGCCCTGAACGGAAAAAAATCCCAGGCTAAGTTAATTAATTTACCTTCCTGTTATTATTGCGTTATATATATTATTATATTTAAAATAACCGTCTAGGCCTACTTACCGACAAATTAACAGCTCAGCTTTACATATTTATACGATCAGGCCAGGGAAACCCACAGTCGAGTCGCGTCGATCTCTGGTGGTGTTGTTGTACATACAACGTGCATCGTCCATTGTTAGATCAGATCTCTGCTGTGTGGATGCTCATTAACATATCATGCATATGTATGAGTTAGCTCTACCGGCCTAATTTCTGAGCCGATGAGTTCGAAAAAATGGTAAACTTATTTTGATTTTTTTATAAGCGAAATCAATATTTTTCTCGGATTTTTTTTCGGTGGAAGTGAATAACTTTATGTTAACTACAAAACGGTCTATTCAAAATTTGATTTTTTTCATCTTTATTTTTCATTTTTTGGGGGACAATACATCTTTAAGGATATCGCCGCACGCGCTCGCTGTACAGCCGTCGCCGTAAATTGTTGTGATGTCACAGGTGCATCGCAAAATCAGCGACGGCTGTATACCGAGCACGTGCAGCGATATCCTTAATTTTTTGGTGGTTCTGAAATCATATGTACATCCCTAATACGTTGTTAAAATATGGTCCTCGGTAAAGTTGTCCTCTAATATAATGTACACTCCTCTTGCAGGTCATTCTTGGTACAAACAGTGGTCAAGTAATGATCATGGACATCCATGGGGCTATTGTCCTGCAATCAATGTTATGCGAGGATCGTGAAATCAGGAAAATCATGTGGTCCGTAGAAAAATTTCGCATGATAAATGTTATCGAAGAAGAATCAGATGAAAAACCTGAAAGAAGACGGAAAAAAAGTAGTAAGTTGACACATGTAATAATTTGTTGTTTATAAATTATATATAGTATACTTCATTACAGTATTTGTTGATATTTAATATTTGCAACAACATTATTTTAGATGTTGTTTTACAAGAATCAATATCATCAAATTCTTTTTTCTTTCTTAGATGTTGCAAAACGTCGCAGCAGTAAAAAGCATCCAGCTATCATGGCGGTTGATATAGGAAATGGAGATATCCAATTAATGAAATCACATGATGATATTACACCTATTTTAATCAGGACCGGAATGAAAGGTAATTATCAATCATTACACGTTATTTGTATAGTATTTAAGTATTTAATTATTTTAATGAGAAAACTAAGTAACCTTTTCATTCACAAATTACTATAATGTGGATAAAAGCTAACGTGCTGTAATTAAGTACATTGGTAAAAGCACATTTCAAACCAATTTTGTGTTGTAAAGTAAGTGGATGCTACGCAAGTCTGGCATACACCAAATATAAAAAAATAATCATTTTAAAGAAGATTATTTGACTCCTTGAAATATGACGATCACTTCTGGCCGTTTTTGTTGATTATATTATATAACCAGATAAATGTTTACTACATTTTTAGATACTGTAATGGAGTGGAGTAAATGTGGGTTATTCTTGGCCGTTGGAGGGGTTCTGGAACAAAATGAAAACAACTACGTTCATTTTTATAATGTTTATGGCCGTTTGCGATTCTCATTAGATGTTAATTCACAGGTAATTGCAACGTCTTTATCATTATTTTATTAATTCACATAATAAAGAAATATATTCAAAGTAATACAGTGTCACAGAATTTGCCTATAGTAGTGGACAAATTTAGATACAATATTGCGAATTGGCTCGATATATACACACAATATTAAAACTAATACGATTTTTATAATTTCAGCATCCTCTTTCGGCGCTCACATGGGGCCATGACGATAAACGTATATTTGTGGCATGCGGTCCGCTTCTACACGTGGCTTGGGTAGAGAAACAGATTGCGCCGTTACAAATTCTGTGTAGAGAAGTCGTCGTGTCGATTATGAAAGAGGAAAAAGCGGTTAGTAGCCTCACCTTGCCAGGAAGGTTGAAGAACTTTGTATCTGAAAGATACTACAATACAGTTAAGGTTTGTTGACGTCATTTTTTTTCTCAAATTTGTATTTTTCTTTTTATTGATAATATTTAGACAATAAATATTATCAGAAAGAAATAAATTCTAAATAATGAATGTATTTATTCTCTTTAGGGATGCATTCCAGAACCGTGTAAGCTTCGTGAGTTTATAAGTCAACCACCGCCTAATAATCAACGCCTTCATTGCACCATGGTGAAAGCCGGTGAAGAGACGAGCAACTCTAACCCATGCTATACCCTGTTTTTGGAATACCTTGGCGGTTTAGTACCCCTTCTAAAAGGGCGTAGGATCAGCAAGTTATGTACTGAGTTTGTTATTTATGATCCAAAAGCACAGAATGATGTAAAGTTAAGTAAGTGTTTATCATACAATTCTTCCTCGTTCCATCTGTTACAATCCATCCTTTTTTCAATTCAAATCGCTCCTAAAAACTCACCTATTTTATAAATGTTTGATATTATTTATTATTATTAAAATATCTCTAAATTAATGATTGTGATGGTAATGATAAAGATAATAAATATGAAGATGATGTAATGATAGCATATTAACAAAGTAGAGGATAATTTTTGAAAATGGTAAAGATTATGTCAATTGAAATGATAACGGGGATTTTGATACGTTCATAATCATAATAAATTTGTTTAATTATTATCATAGATAATGATGAGCAAGGATGTTTAAATGATAACAAGTCTGTAAGCAACTCCTGCTTTCAAGTGTCTGATGACACTAAGCATGTAAACACAAATGGCAATATGGCAGAAGACAACTATGATAATCTATTTATAGACAATCTGCCACAGGTTAGTATAGCAATGACACTAAGCATGTAAACACAAATGGCAGTATAGCAGAAGACAACTATGATAATCTATTTATAGACAATCTGCCACAGGTTAGTATAGCAATGACACTAAGCATGTAAACACAAATGGCAGTATAGCAGAAGGCAAATATGATAGTCTATTTATAGACAATCTGCCTCAGGTTAGATACAGAATTTAAGGGGAAATTTCTTATATATGTTACAGTAACACTAGGACCAACTCCTATTCAGGGCCTTCCCAGTAGAGAGACACTTTGACACAAAGGTGTCCCCTTTTATTTGAATGTTTTTGCTGTATAACTTTAATGTAAATAATCTTGAAATACTTATTTTGTTTTTGTATTATTTGACAAAAATATTGTTTTGATTTAAGCATGAAAAATTGGTTGCAGTAACGTCAAATATATGGGGTACAAAGTTCAAGATCCACGGTTTAGCGTCATTCCTACCGGCTAACATGGGTCAAGTGAACTACAAGACAAGTTTGCTACATCTACAGCCAAGACAGATGAGTATAGCGTTGGTACAGTTGACAGATCAGTTACAACAAAACACTGATACAGCACTTAGTTTGAATTCATTCAGTGATGATGACGATGATTCAGGTAATTTCTATTTATTACTATTCATTTGTTATCAAATGTTTGTGTATCTGTCCAGAATAAAGCAACAGTAAAACATAATACAAATATTTAAGTGTATTAATCTAAGGCTATCCTGTACACACAATCATATCCTATACATACATTTCTTTAGTATTTGTGCTTTAACTATATCCTTTAGTACTATCTTAGGCACTACATGATGACATTTAAAAACGAGAACCGAAAGATTTAAACAGAATCACCTATCCTACAATAAATATGCTAAAAAATAGTTCATAGAGCCAAAGCGAGATACAGAGCGATATTGTTGTACCTTTTTATTCATTTTTATTGCATTTGTTATTGTTATTTAAACTGTACAGTACTTTTGTAAATACAACATTTTTACCAAAATAAATATAAAGCAGTACCTAAATTAGTGATTCTGAAATACTGCATATCTCATGCATGATAAAAAGATTCATTAAAATGATTTAACCTATTTCTTTTTTAGATGAAGCAAATGATAAAATAGACCTTAAGAACTGGCAAACTCCTTTAAAAGAAGTAACGGTAGCTCCAGTAAATAATTTTGAAAAAAGGAAAAAACAGGGAGATTCAAAAACAAAAGAAGAAGAAAGACAATCGACAGAGAATTATTGTGATTATGAAGACAATACTACAGGCAGTGTAAATAAGGTGTTATTACCGACGAAAAAAACGGACAAATCTGTACATATAAAACAAGGTGCAATACCAAAATCCTCACAGAGAGTTTTACGGACTGCGGCATTTCTAGACGATGGTGACGAGGTGATTGAAAATGGCGCGCATGCACAGCTTAACCTTGGTTTAGAGGATAGCGACAGCGAGGAGCGATGGGCTCAAACAAAAAGTAAAGTATGTAGCAAACACCTTGGAATCGTAAATGGACATAAAAAAACATTGAACAAACAAAGGAATAATTATGTAGATCATACGTCAAAAACGAACGGTCTGTTACCGGATGAAACGCATTTTCCTGTTGGGGATCCGGCAGGAGATGATAATGTTGAGATTGATACCACGGAAACGAAACAATTAATTGCCAGCGGTAATACGGCATCAAATGTACCTAAACAAAGATACCCCATTCCATTTAGAAACACAAAACCAGGTGATGTAAACAGTATCAAGTTGAAATCATCTTTACAAGCTGCACCTGATGATACGCAGAAACCGGTTGAAATAAATGCAAAAGCGCAGCAACCAATGTCGCTGAACTTTGAAGAGTTGTTATGCGTTGGTGTAGATAGCAATGGGTCAAAGGTCAGTAAGAAAGCAAAGTTAATACAAGAGTATTCATCGAGTAAGGCTGAGGTTCATTTTATGCATAATAAAGCGCCCCTTTGGAACGAGAACACGCAGGTTTATCAGCTGGACTTTGGCGGCAGGGTGACGCAAGAATCGGCTAAAAATTTTCAAGTGGAACATAATGACAAGCAGGTAAATAATTACTGTGATGTTTAAAATGCATGAATAAATAAATACTGGGGGTTGAATATGATATAATGTTCAGAAATAAGAAAGCGACCCGGTGTGTTTTTTTTTAGTTGTATTTTTTTAAATCAAAGCATACTGTTTACCAAATTTATTAAATATTTGCTTTTTTTTTGTATTCCAATGTATTAAAGAAAGATTGAAAATGAAAAATAAAAATTTGTTATTAAAAACAAACCATTTAAATATATATTTTTTAATAATTTGATAAACAATATTTTTTCAATTTTCTTTTATTTTAGGTGCTACAATTTGGTCGTATCGATGGACATGCTTATACCTTGGATTTCCAGTATCCATTCTCCTCAATACAAGCATTTGCTGTTGCCTTGGCAAATATAACTCAGCGACTCAAATAAATGAATGTATCTAGTTGTTTGGCCCACAAGTAAATATGTTACACAGTTTGATAGCACTGTGGTCATACATGTTAACTGATTGAAGTATCTTTTTTACAACAAAACATTATGGTACAGTGGGCACATGTTGCCTAATTTTATGGTACAGCTGACATATGTTGCCCAATTTTATGGTACAGAAGTCATCTACTGTATTCCTCTATGGTAAATGTAGTCAAGTTTCTGTGTAAGCAAAAATTTACCTGTCTATACAGTATATGTATTTTATTTAATGATTAAGATTTCTTCTCAAAGACCTGGGACCAGTTCACCTACGTTTTGAAAATTACAATGCAAAAATTAAGGACATTAGATTAACTTCAGGACTTCATTTCTCCTTCCCTGTGTACAGACTATTTTAAAATTCCATACCTCACCTACTTTTAGTACACATTGTGTATATGTTATTGTGGCATTGAAATTAGTATTTTATTGATAATTTTGTTACAATTGGTAAAATTGTTACAACAAGCACTGTAGCCTCATCAGCGGGGTGGGGTTGTTGGGGTGACCTGTTGAATCGAAATTGTTGGATGACCTGTTGAATTGAAATTGGGTAGTAGTGTGTAGTAATAGTAATATAAACCTTTGAACTTCTCTATAAGTTTCTATTAACAAGCCAGTATGGTATACAAAAGGAGATACGTGGTGAGTTCCTAACCCTCCTTGTATTTGCATAATGAATTATTGCAGCCAAGTAATTATGAATTATTCATAAGTCTAAAATGTGTACTGTAACTATGGATACCACGTGAATGGACTCTTGCCTTAAGTTTTTATTTTCGTACTTGAGTGTATGCTTATATAGTTATTTTCCAATGCAGTTTTAAATGTTTTGTCCGTGTCAGTTCTCAGATATATTAGGGAATACAATATTATATATTTTTATATGTTTAAATAGATTGTGATTTTATGAGTGAATGTAAAACTTTATTACTAAATAAATGTACTATCTGCATGGTAAAGTACCGTCGTTATTGCAACAAAATATATTAAATTCAGTAAATTATTAATTTGAAAACTATTTTCAAATGTGTTGATTTTATTGGTGTGTTTTGTGAAAAACAAACTGGTTCATGAAGACTAAATTAGTTTTGTTCGCCGTTTGAGGCGCTATATATAACAAAACAATAAATTTCGCGGTTTTAGATTTTTAAACTATGGATGAAATTCATGAGGAAGAACTTGATAATTCCTTAAAAAGATGTCAAAAAGCAGCCGATACTGCATCATCTAATGGAGCCTCTGGAGATGAACTTCTAAATGAGGTAACTTATAAAAATATTAATGTGGTTTTTATACTGTAACACTCAACGAAAAGATTCTAGGCTAGGCCTAGCTGGACACACACCAACATAACAATTAACATGTGTGACTGAGTGAGGTCCGTCCGTCGACCAGGTGTAAATGAATAAACAACCGGTGTGCTACTCTGGGCCTAGGCCTAGCCTAAGTTAGTTATAGCTAAACCACAAATGATAGATACATAAGTAGTCTGATTTAAAACAATAAAGTTAATTATCAATAGTGCCTATAAAAATAATATTTTTTTAAAACTCCGAAATAAAAAAAACGCTGTGGCTAAAGATACGGTACCGTATTCTAACTTCTGTTTACTAAAGGTACGGTAAAATTGCATTACGTCATAATCAGCCAATGGGGTGCTGGTACGTGTGTGACGTCATCGTATAAGGACTTTTGATTTTTTTTCATATCGCGTCTGTTGTACTTGTATGTAGACAATTCCTGTCGGCGGCGCCATGCTGCATGGATGTGTGTGCGCTGATCGGAGGGTTTTATTTATATTCCAAATGGCCTTTAGGCCTATATTTTTTATTAAACTTTGTTTACAATGGTGACCATAAACAACAAGCAAATGCGGACAATAAAGGGGCCCTCAAATACTATGATTTTTAGACAGTAGCCCCAGGGCTGAGTCACAGAAATCAGCGCACACATGCAGCTGGCCCCAGCCTGGCATCGCTTTCTAACACAAACAAACTCATATATGAGGTTATAGTACGTAGTAAGTAGGCCTAGGCCTCTTTTGAAACGGTTTTCTGTATTCTAGAATTAAAATCAACATGTTTTGGCTTTTCAATAATAATAACAGACGTAGGCTACATTTAGTTTTTGTCACACACGACGGCGATAATAGCGATAAATGAAACATAAAGAAAATGCGGTTGATCACTGTTTTCGCGATATGAAAAAAATCCAAAGTCCTTATACGATGACGTCACACACGTACCAGCACCCCATTGGCTGGTTATGACGTAATGCAATTTTACCGTACCTTTAGTAAACAGAAGTTAGAATACGGTACCGTATCTTTAGCCACGGCGTAAAAAAAAATCCCCAAAAATGTATAAACTTTCTTTGTTACTTTGTAATGTAAATTATTTCCTCAGGAGTTGTGTGATCGATCAGAAACCAGTACCCCAACCATCGATAGCGTCCCCCGCTCGGACACGCCACCAACAACAGGTCCGGGTAGGGGACGTTGGGGGAGAGGAAGATGTAAGATCAAACGTTGTAAGTTACAGTATAAATATCGCTGTAGCGTCAAAGAAGATCACGGCCTGCCTATATTTGGTATTCAATTTAATCATTACCATAAACCAGGTGATGCGCTGGTGTTTGCAACTGTTGGCAGTAACAGAGTTAGTATTTATGAGTTGCAGGAAGATGGAGGAATCAATATACTACAGAGTTATATTGATGCTGACGTATCCTTTATAAGTTTTTTATTAAGAAAATATTGTTATTATATAATATACATTGTATGTATTTATTATTCATTACATTTATGGGTCTCCCCTTTATATTGGTGTCTCCTGAAGGGTTGGCTGTAATGTTTTCTCTTATTTGTTTCACAGGAAAGTGTTCCCTTTAAGCTCTGTCTACACTATCAACCTAGTTTGACAAAAAACTGTGAGGTGCCCAAATATGGTAGTGATATGACATCATTGACATCATGTCCATATATGTTGTCACATAAAGTTTGATAGTGTAGACAAGGCTTTAGAATGTTCTAAAGAACTAACATACTCCAATTTATTAACTCTTCTTTAAATAAAGAACTTCATATTTGAATGGCTGATAAGGAATTAAGAAATCATAATAGACTAGATTACATAATACCCAGAATTTATAGCATCTTTATTCCATAACAACATTTTAGTCTATGGAAAATTTCTACACATGTGCTTGGACTTATGAGGAATCAACAGGACTTCCACTGTTAGCTGTTGCAGGGTCTAGAGGCATCATTCGAATTATCAGCCCAATTACTATGCAGTGTGTTAAGGTTAGTGATGTAATAGGGGATTTCCCTAATAGCAGGTCTGTTGGGATATCACTTGCACTATTGGACCAATATCTTTAACTGTCATAGAAAATTCCCCTTTTAAGAATTGTGTGATGATTGTGATTTTAATTATTACTTTTCAGCATTATGGTGCTCATGGAAACGCTATAAATGAATTGAAATTTCACCCCAAAGATTGTAATCTGTTGTTATCTGTTAGTAAGGGTAAGTTGAAGACTCGCCACTACGTCTATATGAGGCAATATCTATGTCAATTTTGTTTATTTTCAATTCAAAGAAAAATGTTTTGTCTCTGTTATTTAATCCTAATTTTAATATTGTCTTTCTCTTAGATCAATCAATTCGTCTATGGAATTTGAAGACTGATTTAGTAGTGGTGGTTCTTGGAGGGGTCGAAGGTCACAGAGACGAAGTTTTAAGTGCAGTAAGTATATACCTAAACCTCTAGAAGTTGCTTAATGCACGAGGTAATCTTTAAAAAGTTTTAAAATGTAGATGGTACTTATACTGGTTATGGTTATGAACTAGTTTTGTGCTCCAAATAGTCAATCATCCATTCATAGTACAGAAGTACAGATGAAGAAAATCTATTGTTGGTAACTATAGAACAGACCCAAAGCCTGGCTAAATTGTTTTCATCCAATATATACTTTTAGAATACCATTCTGTAGGTTACATTACATTTATTTTAAAGTCGTTTGGTTTTTTTTTTTTTTGGGGGTAGGATTTTGATGTAGATGGCGAGCGAGTCGTGTCATGTGGTATGGATCATTCGCTTAAAATATGGTGTATGAACACGGACGATGTAGAGGAGGCTATCAAGACATCGTATACGTACAACCAAACAAAGACAAACCGGTAAGCAATTTTGTTTAGCTTTAAAAGGTAATAGAAAGACGATTTAAGGGTGATACAGGTGTAAGAAAGCAGAGTTTTTTCTTGGTTTAAAAAAAGAGAGTGAGGGAGGATTTTGGTAAAATATATAGCTTAATCTAACGTTTAAATATTTATGCCATTTCACCTATTTATGCATTACTGTATATATTACTTGCTTTTTTTTTAATTGAGTGTGTTTAGTTTATACCAACTATGTTGAGAATTTCACATGAAAGCATGGAATAATCCATATTATTTTTTTCTTTTATATTTAATCTTTTTTCTAGTCCATTTAAGACATTGTACGTACACATACCTAATTTCACAACTCGTGATATTCATCGCAATTATGTTGATTGCGTTCGATGGCTCGGAAACTTTGTCCTCTCTAAGGTTAGTGTACACAAATGTTTGTTGTTATTGTGAGCATGCTCAGTCAATCAACTAAATCACATTAGTTAATTCATCACTCGTTGACAAAGATGAGCCCTTAGATTCTTGAAAATGGTCAATATATCGAAATAAATTTAATTTTAAAACGTGTTCTGTCTCTTTATTTGTTAAATTGTTACACTCATATTATTTAATTAGATATTATTCAGGGGATTTTCTAATAAATTGGTTTCTTTTCAATCTTCAGTCCTGTGAAAACCGTATTGTATGTTGGAAACCTGGTGACATTGATGAAGATATTAATAAAATAAAGAAATCCAACAACAAGCAAGTAACAATGCTTCACAAACTGGAATACGCAAACTGTGATATCTGGTTTATGAGGTTCAGTATGGACTACTTTCAAAAGGTAAAACTCTTTATCTCATTACATTATATTTTTTTATTGGTTTTAAGATGGCCTCTTCAAGTCATCTGTACTGCTGTAGTACAGCTGTTAGTTACCCTTGTAAAATAAAGTTGAATAAATGATAATAAATAAATTACTGCATGAGTACACAAATATAAATGTGAAAAAAAAAAAAAAAATTTTTTTTAATTTGAATGATTATAGATCTTATTTAACATACTTAAAATCATCATAATAATGATAACTAATAATACTTCTTTAAACCATTTTTTCCTGTACTGTAATCACTTTACCATGTTCTCCACCTTGCCAGCCAAAACACAATGAGAACAACAATTAAATTGAAAAGAGATCCTAGGAAATGCAATGTTAAAAACTGTTATATTTCAGATTTTGGCGCAAGGCAACCAAATTGGTAAAACGTACGTATGGGACTTAGATGTTGACGACCCTTCGCAAGCAAAGTAAGTTAATTGACTTAAAGGATAGATCCGGTGAAACAGTATTTTTTCATAATGTTTTATATATTTACATTTACTACGTAAATAACTTAACTGATAATCTGTTTTCCAAAGGTTCATCAAGTTGGGCCATCCTGATTGTAATTCAGCGATACGTCAGACGTCGTTGTCAAGAGATGGCAGTGTTCTGGTTTATGCCTGCGATGATGCCACCATATGGAGATGGGACAGAATCAAATGAATTCATGCATTATTCGTATATCAAATATTGAAAAACGGCCAAAATACAGAGCACAATTACATACAACACTGTGTAAAAAGTAAAGTAAATAAAAGCTATAAACTTGAGTATGAACAACTCATATAGAAGAAATGTATATACTTTACCTGTATTTCACAATGGGAAATGCTAGAGAAAAAAAAAGAAATATTTAATAGAGCAAACAGATTATTATTGTTGTTACAAACTTCCAAGCAATCATTAAAATATAAGTGTGCTGTCATTTTAATGTGCCATTAGGTGTTTATGTCAACCACAACCCCAACATTTCTGAGTTTATTTTTTTTACTCCTACAGCAGGTACCTTTGTATTTTAATTTGGAAGCGCTGCCTTGTTTTCTTTTGAAATATGTGAATTGTTGAATTCCATAATTTATAAATGGAGTTTAATTAATATTTTGATAATAAATTGAATAAAATATTTAATTGTTGAGTTTATAATTTATTTATGTCTCGTGTAAATAAGGGCCGACATCAATAATAGTAAAGTCATGGAACTATAAGATAGTTCCATGGTAAAGTACACTGCACTGGACGGACATCTTTAAATTTGGCGCAAACACTTTTTTGAGGGCGCTATAAACAAAATTCCATTTTTATTTCACATGTGAGGTTGTTGTTCGCTGCATGTGTCGTGAAAGAAGTGTCGTAATAGAACGTAGAAAAGAAATACACATAATTCAAAATAATAAGGTAAAACGTTTAATAGGTAATAAGTAGATATATTTCATACTTGTAGATTCGTAAATCGATAAAGTGTTCAAATACTGGACTAAAATGAAGTTTTTGGCTAGGCCTCCCTGCCTGCTGGAGTCTCCCTCCATCGGTAGGCATCCACTCCTTTCTTTGATTTCAGCTGGTCTTTTTCAGGGCCAGACATTGATTTTGAGGGCTCACTTAAGGTGAGCATGAGGTGGACATCTGCTTTCAGCCTGGCCGCCTGGAAGTGCAGCGGTTAATTAATAATAGTGATACTACTATGTAGCATGAAAGAAAGGACTTGTTATCTGCAATTTCTATTAAATTGCCGGCGCTAGTTCCGTTTCGCACCTGTCGTTTATTTCGACTCAAAATTGGTTAAGAAACTTTATCGTGAGTACCACACCTTAGAATTAGGCCTCAAAAATACTTTTACGAAGGAGATCACACAAAAAATAAAAAATAAATCCTTTAAATTGATGAATTTACAGACGTGTTTCTCGCACATCGGTTTGTGAATTTCGCATACTCCATGTTCAATGTTGTTGTTTCTATGGAGCGCCAAAAGAGCAATCATAATAGAGGGCTAAAAACTCAGTAAATTGCGTATATTTAATGCATTTATTGGTGAAAATTACGTTCAATTTTATCATACTTTGTCAATGTCAATGCAACAAAAATATTACTGTTGATACTGTACATGCTTTTTGCAGGAACTTTTATTTTAGGAATGAAAATCGACAAATGCATCATCATATTACATGTACTGCTGTAGGGGGTATACCTGATCTAAATAATATTCCTCTTAGTCTATAGCCTAGTCTTGCTCTTAGTTAGGCCTAGGGTTGGTTGCTATTTGAAAACAGCAAATTATTAGCAGTAAAATGTTACAGCATTTTTATTGACAAAATATATTAAAATTAAACGTGTATTTCAATAATAAATGCATTAAAAGAAGACGCATTCCACTGAGTTTTTAACCATCTATTGTTGTTGCTGTTTTGGCGCTCCATAGAAACGAAAATATTGAACTTCGAGTATGCTAAATTCGCGAACAGAATCATGTCTGTAAAATCATCAATTTAAGGATTTATTTGTTACTTTTTATGTGATGCTTCTTCATAAAAGTACTTATGAGGCCCAATTTTAAGGTGTGGTATTCACAATAAGTTGCTTAACAATTTGGAGTCAAAAGGAAGTCGAAATAAAAACAGGTGCGAAACGGAACTAGCGCCAAATTGCCTAGGCCTAATTTGTAATTAATTGCGCAATTTTCCGAATTTTCTTACATTACAATCCAAATTGTGAAACTTTGAAAGGATTTTTTGCCCAATTATTGTTTTGCAATTTATTTGTAAATTTATTATTTCTATAAAAATGGTTGACCGTGCATCAAAAGTGTTTTATCGCCATGGTAGACTGTGCGCCTCCTAGTTACCTATGCCAATATAATTTAAGAAGCATTGATAGAAAACCATGAATTTTATGAACTGTTGAATGTACCAAATAGCCACACAAAATATTATATTAATGACTATCGGCACAGATGACTTCTCCAAGGTTTTGCATTTTACTTCTTTTAGTAATTGTATTAGTAATAATTGTAACATGTATATTTTTGTATAATTTATTTTCAGGTATAGCACTGCAGCCGTCTGTGTAACATGAAGTATATCTTAGTGACTGGGGGTGTGATTAGTGGCATTGGTAAAGGCATTATTGCCAGTAGTGTTGGTACCTTGCTTAAAGCATGTGGAATCAGCATCACATCCATTAAGATTGACCCTTACCTCAATATTGATGCAGGAACGTTTTCACCATATGAACATGGTAATAATGTTGACCATTCTAAACATATTATTAATGTTTAAAGATATATTGTCCCCTTTGAAAAAATATTTTTTGAAGTATCCCTTTTTAATGTCACATACAGTAATGGTTTTCACTTTTACCAAAAATTGGATCGACAAAAAAAAATAAATTTACCTGAAAAAACTGTAATTTAAAGCAAAAATAGTCAAATTGACTGGAGGTAAATTTGTTTTTGTGTTGAATTTAACTGTTTATTTTGTCTTTTTATAAATGAAAACACTTTTACATAAGGAAAAAATGACTTTTTATTAATCTTCATTTGTCATGTTTTTGAAGGACAATACATCTTTGAATAATTAATGGAATTATTTTTTAAATTAAATTATGAATGCTTGCATTTTATTTATTTAAAGAGTTTTATGTTTGAATTTAGGTGAAGTTTTCGTTCTTGATGATGGAGGAGAAGTAGACTTGGACCTAGGCAACTATGAGAGGTTTATGGACATCACACTGCGCCGCGATAACAATATAACCACTGGAAAAATCTACCAATCTGTCATAAGTAAAGAACGAAAGGGCGACTATTTAGGCAAGACGGTGCAAGGTAGAGAAAAACTGACCTGTCGGTTATATTTATTTTCTATCTAATAACAAATAGATGATTTGCCAATTATAGGAATGGAAAACCCATGCTTTTTAAATCAAATCTCATATGCTGGGCTTAGGTAATGGTCCTATTATGTTTCGTAGGATTTGAACCAATGACCCTGGGATTGTTAAGCAAAAGTGTCAACCGCTAAGCCACTGTGCCACATGTTTGCCATTTTGTTGTTAAAATTGAGTATTAATCAGAGCCATGTTGTTTCGAATCTCATGAGCTTTGCTATTGAGATTGTTTAGTGAATTTAAAAACTGAAATAAAAAGGCAGATAAACTGATGTTTAAATGTTTATTTTCAGTTGTTCCACACGTGACGGACGCAATTCAAGAATGGGTAGAAAGAGTGTCCAAAATACCAGTTGATGGGAATGACAAAGAACCGGATGTCTGTATTATTGAGGTAAGTACTACAGCTATACCAAATAGAGAAAATGATGGTTATGTAAGGGAGAAAATATCCTGCGACTGTTTAGATGCACTAGGGCTAAGAAATAGTGAACAAGATGTACTAATCCAACGCAAGCCATTAGAATTGTTAACAAAAATGTTTTTATTAAAATCAAACAAAGTTTTTTATATACAGTTTATTACTCAAAAGCAGATGAAATAAACAAATATCAGAATCACAAAAAACAGAGAAATTATTATAGGCATCACACAAGCGCTAGAATAAACCAGATTGGAAAATTTTACAAAATACCAAATTTTTGCTACAAATTATCTCTAGACCTTGTATACTGTAGCATGAAAGGCAATTAAACTATGTTTCCTAAATTCAGGTGGATCAGCTGTTATTGCTAATCAAAATGTTTTAAGAAAAATGTTCCCTGATAGGGTTTTAATCATTGTTCAATGATATACCTTTTGTTATTTGTAATCAATTGTTTATTTTTTGTAATCTGTTGTTTATTTTCTGTAATCTGTTTATCAGCTCGGAGGTACAATAGGAGACATAGAGGGCATGCCCTTTGTTGAAGCGTTCCGTCAGTTTCAGTTTAGAGTCAAAAGACAAAACTTTTTAAACATCCATGTAAGTCTTGTACCGCAACCAAAAGCCACCGGTGAACAGAAAACAAAACCAACGCAGGCCAGTGTGCGTGAATTGCGAGGACTTGGGCTCTCTCCAGACCTTGTAAGTACAGTCACTGTCTATGTTTGTTTTAATGATTTGTTGATAGTACTTATATTAAGACTTAAACCACCGTAAGTACAGTTACTTACATACCACCATTGCTACACATTAGCTTGGCTGTTTACATAATGTGTAAGGAGTGTTTACAGAGAAATATAAAAAAGATAAAGTATATTTTTTCTTGGCTGATATTGATCAAAAGTAAGTTCCTTTTTATTTGAAGGGAAATTTAATTATAGATTAATACAAGTTCATCTAGGGTTTTAAATTAAGAGTTTTGAATAGTGAAAATTATCTTGTTAGGTGTACTACGAACTATCTGTTACGATCTTCAAAATCCTATTTAGTGTGATTTTCTGATTTTGTATTGTTTGTTGTGTATGGAATATTTATTCTGAAATAAATTGATCAATCAATCAAATAAAATTATGTTTATTAATAACATTTAATAAATAACTTTTATTTTTATAGGTTGTTTGTCGTAGTTCTCTTCCAATCCACGACGGCGTTCGCGAGAAGGTATCTAATTTCTGCCATGTTGCTAAGGAACAGGTACTACAATATATTATATACATGTTATATAAAATTTAAAAATATTTCATTCCGTAATCATTTGGCAATTTTAAAAATAGTGTTTACTAAACTGACTTAAAGAAATTAATTTTTATATTAAAGCTTTAGAGTTAGAAAGCAATATATATTTAGTTAAAATTTTTAAAAATAATTTGTGATTATTATTTAATATTGTTACCTGTTGTATAGAGCATTGTAGTATACTAAATTCCGTTGATACATTTTGAAGAAAAATCTTGGTTTTTATTTAATTAAAATTACTAACATTTCACAAATAAATCACATTTAATATGATTGTTATTCATTTGCAGGTTATCTGTGTCCATGACTGCTCTAGCATTTACCGTGTACCTCTTCTTCTTGCTGAACAAAATATACTTCCATTCTTTAAAGGTCGACTTGGCCTTGACCTCCCCTTACGACCTGGACGACCTTTGTCCAAGTGGAATGAGCTAGCAGATAGGTAAACATTTTTTTTTCTGTCAAACAAAATAATCAGAGTAAAATATAATTTTTTATTCTTTAAAATGCATTTTAAAACGGATTTGTAAAATATGTGGATCAACCGAACTGTTGTTTGTGGTCGATTCACTTGCGTCACACCCAGGTAGGAACCAAGCTCTCGTAAGTAATGAATTTGTATATTTGTAATATTTTAGGTATGACAGTAACACAAGTGTTGTGAAAGTCGCATTGGTAGGAAAGTATATAAAATTAGAAGATGCGTACATATCAATCAATAAATCGCTGATGCATGCTGCTTTGGTCTGCAATCATAGACTTCAAGTCAAGGTAAGCTTCATAACAGTCACAAATCGTCTTAATTCCAGTATAGTAGTATAGTCCGTCCCATTCTCTAGTATAGTCCCATGTTCTAGTATAATCCCATTCTCTAGTATAGTCCCATGTTCTAGTATAGTCCCATGTTTTAGTATAGGCCCATGTTCTAGTATAGGCCCATGTTCTAGTATAGTCCCATGCTCAAGTATAGTCCCATGCTCAAGTATAGTCCCATGCTCAAGTATAGTCCCATGCTTAAGTATAGTCCCATGCTCAAGTATTTTTATTTATTTTATTTTATTCATTTCGGCAATAAACATAAAATAATAATTACAAAAAAGAACATAGAAATATATATATATATGAAATACAAGACACGAAGCCGAGGAGAGACAAAAGCATTAAACAAAACGCTGTCACCGGTAAGGTGTGTCTCTCCAACACAAAAATTACAAGTATAATCCCAACCCTAATTTATGCAAAATTATGAGACTGAAATTCAAAGACTTTAGTATATTTTTAATGTAATTATAGTATGATCCCACCAATCTTGCCAAAGTTTGTATAAATAAATAAAATATGTTTTACTTTTTGGATAATTTAAAAGAGTTATATAGAGTCTTACATTGTTTCTTTTTTTAATTTTCTTTAGTATATCAACTCAGAGGAACTTGAAGATACCATGCGAGAAAAAAACCCAGTAAAATATCATGAGGCATGGCAAAAATTGTGTGGTAGCGAGTAAGTAGGAACTGCCAAATTTATACAAGAAAAAAAATGAACTTTTGTTTGTCTATTTGTTGAGATCCACTATCCTAATACCTATGAAATCTTTACTGTGTATCTTGCCTTTAAATAGATTTTTACATAGAGACTGTCACTCTATAATGTAATTGTTTGAATTTGTTTGGTCTTGTCATTTCAGCGGTGTTCTAGTTCCAGGAGGATTCGGTTCAAGAGGAATTGAAGGGAAAATAAAAGCAGCCCAATGGGCAAGAGAGAATAAAAAACCATATCTAGGTAAGCTTATATAGTTTGAAGTTTTTCCTGTTGAATACACCCATTTTATAAAAATAAATAAAACCAACCAACATGATCATATTTCTATATATTTCTTTAGGTGTATGTTTGGGTCTCCAAGTGGCTGTAATAGACTTTGCACGCAATGTTCTTGACATGAAGAAAGCTAACTCAGGCGAGTTTGCGCCTCAAGATGATGAAACAGTGGTATGTTAATGCTTTTTATATAACACTTAAATCAATTCCTGTCATTTCATTAGACGATTGTGAGTCACATGGCATGTTGCACTATTGAAAAGGTCGTTCAATAGTACATTTTTCGTGTATGAAAAAAAAAATCTGTTCACGTTTGGAAAATATTTTTTTTATACTGTTACTCTTTAAATACAACAGCGCCACCTATTTTGTTGCTTTATTTGGTCAAATAGTGCGCTCATTGACTAATTTATATTGCTTGTTCAAATTTCTTGATATTGTTACTGAAAAGCTTTTGTATGCATATCCAATATTCAATGTATATACATTTTTTAGTTAGTTATTTCTTTTTGTAGATAATAGAGATGCCAGAACATAATCCAGGTGACATGGGCGGTACAATGAGACTGGGAAAACGCAAAACACTGTTTAACAAAGATAAATCTGTGATAAGTAAGTCATGTACAGTATATAAGCCCTTATGAATCACTTTGTAGAATATTTTTTTTTACCTTAACCAATACCAATTCTACTCTACTTTTTTTTCTTTGCAGAAAAATTATATGGTGATGTTGAAGTTGTGGAAGAAAGACACAGACACAGATATGAGGTGAGTAATAATATGTTTATAAAATTTAAGTTTAAATTCATTTGTTCACATCAAGCCGGTATTTTCTGAGTTTCAGATAAAATCAAACATCATATTTCTTAAGCTCTGTCCACACTATCAAACTTGTTTGACAAAAACAAATTGTGATGTGCCCAAATGGTAGTGATATACCCCAATATGCTATTGATATGACATCATGTCCATATTTGGGCATGTCACATTTTTTTGTCACATAAAGTTTGATAGTGTAGACAGAGATTTAAAATCAGGGAATCTAAGGTGTATTATGTATAACATTCTACATATTTTACTGATTAGACTTTTTTTGTTTACTTGTAGGTAAATCCAACTATGGTTGATAAATGCGAGGAGAAGGGTTTGAAATTTGTGGGACGAAGCGAAGACGGAAAACGAATGGAGATTATGGAATTAAGAGGTATGCTGTTAAGTCTTTTTATTTTATTCCGTTCTTCTTCTACGTTTTCAAAAAATATATTTTGAAAAAAACTTTACATTATACAATGTTTAATTTCTAATAGTTTGTAGCACGACATTAACAATTGGTTGACTTGTTACATAAAACATAGTAATCTAGATCTAAACTTATGTTTTATAAGCATTATATTATAAAGTATATATATATATATTATATATAAACACATTAGGCAATGAACATAAATTCGAAACTGCCCGGTGATATACTGAAATTTAATTAATTAATTTGAAACGATAAAGATGAGGAAATCTGTGAGAATGAGAAAATATTATATTATACAATTTTTATAATGGCACTAATGTCAAGAAAATCCTTGGAATCAAAAGGCAAGCATGGAAACCTCTAAGCTGCAGTAAACTACAATTATTTATTTTGCGAAATATTCATTTTTCAGATCATCCATATTTTGTTGGTGTCCAGTACCATCCGGAGTATCTATCCCGCCCTCTCAAGCCATCACCACCGTACCTAGGTCTAATCTTAGCTTCAATTGGTCAATTGTCCAGCTACATCGCTAGAGGTTGTCGCTTGTCTCCAAGAAGCTCGTTTAGCGATACTGAATTGTCTGACACGGAAGAAGAGATGATGACTTATCAGATGTCAAACGCTTTAAGAATAAATGCAAGTCATTGAAATGGTGTATTCTATTACATTGAATGATATAATATGGTATATGCTATTGCACTGAACGATAATGGAATATACTATTGCACTCAAAGCGAAACTATAGTACATACTATTGCACTCAAAGCGAAACAATAGTACAGTCAACCTTCCATAAACAGAGACTCATGGACTTGAAATGTCTGATTTTGGTCACCATTGAGACCTTGAGAAATGTTGTGTTTTGGTAGATTTTCTGATATTTAAGGTCTGTTTTGGATTAATGCACTGTATTATATACTATAGCACTCAATCCTATATTTCATATAGTTTTAAGATGAATCTTCCAAGGATACTAAAAGTCTAAATATTTATATTTTCAGACATAAGATTACATTTTTTAATAACGTATTTGTTTGGCCATATTTGATAATTTTCTGGAAAGTTCCAAGTTCTTTTATACCATATGAAAATTCTGCTTTCAGATTTCTGAAAGTTGACAAGAAACAATTATCATTTTAGAATATAACATGTACTTGTTACATCATTTATTTATGAAAAATTTAATTTATTAAGTATGTTCCATAATAACCGAAGAAAAACATGTAAGGTAAAATAATTCTATATATAATTCAAGTTTTGTATTTTAATTTTGTTATTTTTATTTGGTATACACCAATAAGAATTTAAGATCAGCACAGAAAACAAAATGTGTAAAGCTCTGTCTACACTATCAAACTTTATGTGATTTGATGTGTCCATATATGGACATGATGATCTCGTATCATTACCATATTTGGTCACATCACACTTTTTTGTAACATAAAGTTTGATAGTGTAGACAGAGCTTAAGTGGAGATTGGTTAAGACAAGAGAATGTCATGAATGTGCGCAACACAGCAATATTAAGAAACATGGTACATTATTATATAAAATTAGTACATCCGATTTTCATCAAATGGTGCTGTAATATTTGTTAAAAAATGATATTGACTGAATAATTTTATAATTTTGAGGTTTAGTACCGATTGTTGTGCGTAGAATACATACAAGGCCAGTGGAGAGTTGAAAAGAAAAAAAAAATTTTGATAGAGACAATGTTTTCTTTTAATTACAATGTGATTTGTTGTATTTGAGTTGGGATACAACATGTGATAAGTTTAAAAAAATGCTTTATATATCATAATATCTAATTTTGTAAAGAAAAATGTGTATAACAATGATCCACAGGGAATGCAAACTGTGACCTCAATTAAAAAAAGGATGAAATTTGTCTAGGAATTGGTTTTCTTGGTGAGGAAAAAGTTCTGTTCCAATAGCATGTATCTTCCACTGTTAAAACCATTTAATATTAAGTAGATTATTTACCTATTATTTAACTATACATTATTTGAACTCATAGCACAAATTCCATAACTACTTTATAAGTATTCCAATTAGGCGACCAAGTCTCCCAGGGATTTTCTCCAGACTTCCATTAGGCATTCCAAAATTGCCTAGAATATAGTAAAGCTATTAAATGATACTTGAAGACAAAATTGGTTCTTAATATTACCTCTGCCATGTGTAACATATGTTAATGCTTCCAGATTGTATGATGCATTTCCATACTTCCTTCTCATAGGCTAATTTCAATGCTTGTAGTTTATCAATTTATATATAATTATTAAATTATGAATCAGAATGGTAAGATAATTAAAAAAATGTTTGTTTACTTATTTAGTGGTAGCTACACTTCTTATTCAATAATTTAGATAATACGGTACGGTATAAACTGGGAGTATACCTCTCTGGTATAAACATACACTGTAGTATATTTATGCAAGCCTAATGTAAAATCTTTGTGGTAAAATAGTGGTATTGCTAACAAATACATGTTTCAGTATATTGTGCAATGAATGGAAATATGTCATCATTGTCTCCCTATATCTGCTTTAGAGAAGGCTGATCTCAACCCAACCAAAGAATATATATCAGAAGAATGAGCAATCGACGATTATTGCATTTGGAATTTGTAACAGAGCGTGAATGCCCGCCCTCATGAGGGTGGATGTATACAGACTAAAGAAAACTTGATTTAAATAGATATTATGTCGCATATAATTAGCTGTGCAGGGAAGCGTAACCAACTGAAATAACATAGTATGGCGAGCATATTATTTTTGGAGGACAAGTTACTTAAAGATTTGTAATTCCTTAACAATAACGGACCACTTAAAATCTAACGAAAAAATCAGTGTATATACATAGGTACCGCCGCGGAAAAACGGTGGTGACAAACGCCTATGCTTATACACTGTGGTGTTTTTTGGTGGATTTTAAGCTGTGAAAACAACAGTTGTTCCAAATGTTTTCAATCTCTCTATTGCTCTCTTTTGTCATTCGTTATCATAGACAAATTTGTTCTTGCATTTAATGATCACTCTGGTGGTGTGTTATTGTTTTGTGCTATTGAGTGCGAAAGCAAACCGAAATCCACTTCGCGATTTTTGTTCGATTTAGTTGGATAGCGCCCCCATACGTTAAAAAACTTTTAGTTTCGCGCGAAAAAAAGGCGGGAGTTTTAATAGAGGAATAATCACCGAGGGAAGAATGGAACGATAATAAATATGGAAAAAAACGTTTCCGAATAAGTAAATTAACACTATCAATAATTTAAATAAATAAATGAATCAATCAATTGAAAAATAATAATAATAATATTCTCTTCTTTATCTTTGTGTTTTATAATTTTCAGCTGCTGGGGTTGATGCGCTTAATCTCTCTCTAGTTATAGTCACTCAAACTCACCATTAGTATTTCTAATTTAAAAATTAAACTGTTCAATAATTTTCGAAATGATTCAATGCTCATAGGCCGAATAATCATATTGTCACGTGAAGTTGCGTTGCGTACAAGTGTCGTACTGTATTATGCAAATTAGTACTGCTGCATTATTATGCAAATCGTGGAGTTGTGAAAGGACAAGGAGAGGCATTATGGAGCTGGAATTAAAACTAGCAAGTAGCAACCATGTTGTTCTTGGAGGAGGATTGTTGGGATTGTTGTGATTGTGATAAACGGTAAAGAACTAATTGCGATTGTGGAAAACGGCAAAGAACTCATTGTGATTGTGGAAATAGATCAGGCTGTAATTGAGTGGACATTGTGGTGGACAATAAACGTAATTATAAACGTTGTTTCGTAATTGTGAATCTACAAATTTAAAACAAACACCAAGATCAATTCTACTAGGTTTCAACTTGCGAAATGCAAGGACGTGAGCGCACGATTTATTTGACCAATCACGGCACGATGGATCATAAGAACTGTTGTTTGTGATTGATTGATTTCGTCGTGCATGCCTACATCATTGCGTACGACGCATCCAAATGTGAAATCAATCCTCTTAAATTATGCGCGTATAAAAATTACTATGGTGATCTCCACATCATCCTCGGACCGTACCAGGCCTACTTAGAACAACTTGTCTCAGTTGAAACTTTAAAACAATATTTTAGCTTCAATGCTCCAGCTTTCTTTACTTGTTCTCTTTCTTTAGATCCAGACATGCTTCAACTTACTCTTCCTTCAAATATTTACTCAAAAACCACCCAGGTAGCATATTAATTCATTTTAATCAACTTCTGACGATTTCTATTATAAATGTTGTGTTATTCTGGTGGTCCCTAATGATCAACTTCGGTTGGATGGACCATCCTCATAAAACATTAATAATAGAATAATAATAGAAAGATGAAGGACGTACGCATGAACAAATTTGGTAGAATTATATAAAAAAAAGTAATTTCGTGTTTCCATCAATCATAACAAGGGTTAGAAGTTGCTACACTCCAATACCGAGATCTAACATCAACCCACAAATCCTACCACAGCGTTACACTGTGCGCTAACTGAACTGTCGTACAACAGGTCATTAAAATAAACACTTATAGTAGATACTTATTTTACTTTTAATTGAACACGTGAAAAGTCATGTGACGACGAAAAACCAATCATGGAAACTTAATTTTCAAATATAGCAACAGTTTTAACAAAATTAAAAAAATAAAGATGAAAAATAATTAATAACTATACTTTATGGCCTAATTCCAT
Organism: Antedon mediterranea; assembly: GCF_964355755.1. Lineage (NCBI taxonomy): Eukaryota > Metazoa > Echinodermata > Crinoidea > Comatulida > Antedonidae > Antedon > Antedon mediterranea. The sequence goes on along the minus strand of NC_092676.1, from coordinate 2,145,997 downwards.
TTCAGATATTATTTAATTTAAAAGTATTTTTATTTAAAATTAAAATTGTCTGTATTGTTTATTCAGTTATGTTCATCATTTAAAAAAAAGTTATTTTAGTTACGTAACAATTTTCGAGTTGCAGCGAAAATCTTAGTTTTCGCCTTATTCTTATTTTGACTGCCATTCCGACTTGATTTATATTATATTGCTTTCGACTATTTGATTTGCTTTTTGATTACCTATTTGCCTTACCTGAAAACATGGAACGACGAGTAGTAGGGCCTACGGTAAGTAACATTTAGAATTTTAACTTATTACATTGTTTAAATATTTAAAAAAATAAATTCTATGCATGTTTTTGTTGAAATCTAACTAGGCTAGGCCCAGTAAAGTTAGTTTATTTAATGTAAACTCAGGATTTATCGATCGGCGCTTACCTAAACTAAGTTGTTGGCTTGATGTCTACTTATTTAGCCCAGGCTGAGATTTGCAAACTTTATTATGTCTAATTATTTTCAATATAATTCAAATGTTTCTATGATGAAAACTGACATTTTTTTAATGGCTGCCATTTTGAGCAACAAATGACATAAAGTTTAAAACTGTTATCAACATCTTATTGTCTTAGTCTTGATGTCAATGCTGTGTTTTATATTTCGCCGTTGCAATGCAATAACCTATTTGATTAATAGCCACTCTATAATTACCGTACCTTTAGTTTTTAGAAGTATAGATACGGTACCGTATCTTTAGCCATAACGATATTTAAATATAATTACTCCTCTGCCTGCTGTTGTGCATGGAATAATCCAAAACTTGTTGACCGTTGAGGGAGTACTCTGTTTATTTTGGGAGCATGGAAGACGGACACATGGTCATATCTGTGATTTTGACAAAATATAAACTAAATAAATAATATTAATATAAGCCTAATTTCTGTAATTTATTTGCTGAACTTGCTTAGAAACTGTTAGTCTATCACCATGTCAGTCAAGCAACGTGTAATGTAAGGCTCTATATTATATTTTTGTTAATAAAAGTCCTATGCTAGGCCTATTATTTGACTTGTTGTTCTATAACTCGCAGACAGGACAGCAAGCAAGTTGTCGTCTCAGTGCACGATTGTGTCAGTAGTGTATATTGTTGTAGGCCTAGGGTCATTGTAGCATAATATGAGAATCGCACAGGCTGAAAAATGTTGTTGGTTGGAGGTAGACAAACTTATAGGTCTAGATATCTATTTTATATTTTATTTAAAAAATAATATGAAAATATGGTTTTTTTTCTCCAGAAAACCAAAAAATCAACAAACAAAAAGAGCTCTCGAACAACGAGCACCCAAGTTGATAGAGAATACAAAAACCGCCATGTTTGTTCGTGGTGGTCGAACCAGTGAACAAGTTACTCAAGTTCTCAAAGAGTTATGCATGTTGAAGAAACCACATGCTGTTATGTTTAAAAGGTTACTTATTATAAACATTTATTATTATTTATTTCATTTATTTTCTCCCCCAATTTGATCAAACTTTGAATAGCCCAATAGATTTATTTACGTTCCGAAAAAAAATGAAAACCAGCAAAAATAATGATTTCGCACAATTTTTCAGAGAACAATATTTTTATTCACAGCCAACAGAGAAAAAAACCTCCACTAACGGGCTGAGATAAAACAAAATAAAAAATATATTTGTATATATATGTATTTTGTATTCTTCAACATTTTATATGTTTATTTTATGAAATATTAACTCTTACAGCTCTTATTATTATTTTAGCTTGCATATTTATATTTGTTTTAATTGGAATAATATTTATTTTCAGAAAAAATATTATGAGACCATTTGATGATCAGACTTCACTGGTAAGGGAATATTAAATTTGATATATTAAAACTTGACATGGATAAAAATTAAATCATACTTTGTAAAAGTGTACATGATTATTTTGAAATTTAAAGAGTTCATTTTCTATCATGAGTTGAAATTGTGTGTTTTTTTTGCAGGAATTCTTTTCTAACATGAACGATGCTTCACTATTCTTGTTTGGTTCTCATTCAAAGAAAAGACCCAACAATCTAGTTTTTGGTATATATAATTATAATTATTTCATCATCATGATTTTATTAGTAATTAAATTAAACTTATATATATTTATTATTTAATATAAACACCACAGGCACAGAACAAATTCTAAACCGCCCGGGGATATACTGAAAATGTATTAATTAATTTGAAACGATAAGATAAGGAAATCTGTGAGAATGTGAAGAAGCCGCCCATTTATTTAATACAGTATATATTAATATTTAATTATATTTTTTATATTTAAATTAAAATAATTTTTAATTGCAGGTCGGACGTTTAATAATCACATATTGGATATGATTGAGTTTGAAATCCAAAGTTTTCACTCACTAAAGATGTTTAAGGTTTGTTTAAAATGATACATGTAGACTTAATTGGTTAGATCTTTGCTCTACTCTGACGTAATTTTGAACTTTATACTAAGTATATTAAGAAAACATGCAACGAAATTTGAACTCAACTCCCCCTGAAAAATAAAAAAATCTTTAATACGCCATTTTAATGTTACTTAATAGTTATCCACCTTGAACAAAAATTGGCTAAAAAATGTATTTGACTAGTTTTTGGTTGAATTTAACCGTTTTTTTGGTCATTTTATAAGTAAAAACATAATTTTTTTTACGGAAGTGATTAACTTTATTTTTTTAATTTATTTTTCATGTTTCTTGTTTAGAATTTAAAGGTGACTGAAGGTGCCAAGCCTTGTTTGGTGTTTGCTGGTGAATTGTTTGAAAATGATGCAGAGCACAAGAGACTCAAGAGTTTATTTATAGGTACCCTCTCATCTTGATCTCATATTCATATTAGACATATAGACATATTTGGCACTGGGTGTCATGCACGTACACGTTTCCATAAAAATTGTTCCTGCTCCTGCCCGCTTTAAAAAAAAAATGTCTGAAAATTCTATGCAAATATTATTGTTTTGACAATCTGACACCCAAGTACTCTAATGTGACAAGTACTCAACATGCATCACCAAATCGGTCTATTAATTATTTATAAAAATTATTAATATAAATTAATTATAATAAATAATCTCAGTATAAAGTGCTATTGAGTGCTATTAAACTACATTTAAATTAATATTGAACATTTTTTTCAGATTTTTTCCATGGGGAAACGATTTCAAATATACGATTGGCAGGCCTTGAACATGTGATCAGTTTCACTGCTATTGCTAACAAGATTTCAATGCGTGGTTACAGGTAATATTAAATAGATTTCTCTTTTGACCATTGTGAATCTACACTTGCAAGTATAGATTCACAATGGTTAAGATGCTGCGACATCAAATCTTGAGGCCCAAGTGGTCCCAAATTTGTTTTTACCATAAAAAACGCATTCTGAATACCAGACTTTCCAGAAAACCATATATATTCGGCCAGCTCAAAGGTGTCTGGTATTGGGAGAGTTGTATTTCAATACCTCACTTTTGATGTTTTTTCCCTTTAGAACAATCCTAAAAAAGTCTGGCTGCAAGACACCAAGAGTAGAATTGGAAGAGATTGGGCCGTCTCTAGACTTGATATTTAGAAGGACAAAGCTTGCATCCGACGATTTATTCAAAAGGGCTTCAAAACAACCAAAGGCATTAAAGGTATGTTAAAATTAAAGCCTTGTCTACACTATCAAATTGTTACAAAAAATGTGATGTGCCCATATATGGACATAATGATGTATCACTATCATATTAATAACCCCAAAATAGTGTCCCCTTAATAGGTGTCCCCTGAATAGTGGTTGACTGTAGTGTTGAAACATGTATTGCCCATTGTCTGATTAGAGGTGTCTCCTTACTAAGGGTTTCCCTTGATTAGGGGTGTCCCCAGATTAGAGATGTCCCTTACTAGGGGTGTCCCCTGATTAGAGATGTCCTCTGATTAGAGATGTCCGCTTACTAGGGATGTCCCCTGATTAGAGATGTCCCCCTACTAGGGGTGTCCCCTGATTAGAGATGTCCTCTGATTAGATACGTCCCTTACTAGGGGTGTCCCCTTATTAGGGGTGTCCCCAGATTAGAGATGTCTCCTTACTAGAGGTGTCCCCTGATTAGAGATGTCCTCTGATTAGAGATGTCCCCTTACTAGAGGTGTCCCCTGATTAGAGGTGTCCCCTGATTAGAGATGTTCTCTGATTAGAGATGTCCCTTACTAAGGGTTTCCCCTGATTAGGGGTGTTCCCAGATTAGAGATGACCCCTTACTAGAGGTGTCCCCAGATTAGAGGTGTCCCAAAGACGTGTTCTACTCTAGTTCAAAGTCTTCAATTCACATCATTGAAATCAAGCCCATGGTCAATATTCAAGAGGAAAATTCCAGAATGATCGATATCAAAATGGTTTAAAATATGTTCAATAAAAGTGCTTATGCTTATAGAATAATGATATGCATATCATACAATAGATTAGGATAAAATATGATCGGTGTAATGGTTAATATTATAATTTTATTTTGATTTTAAGGCAAAGAAAAAGAAGAACATTAACGTAGATGTATTCGGCACAACTCATGGCAGGATACACATGCAGAAACAAGACATGGGAAATCTACAGACAAGGAAGATGAAAGGACTGAAGAGAGGAGCAGTTGAAGGCAGTGCAGATGACAATAAAAAGGCAAAAATAGATAATGGTGATGAATGAAAAAGGATGGGAAGAAAGAAAATGAAAAAAAAAAATCAGGAATTGATGACTGTGTATAATGTACATTAAAGATGTATTGTCCCAGAAAAAAAATGTTTACAATTTTTGTTGCTGACTATGCCATTTTAATGTCACAATCGTTATCCACTTAAATAAAAAAAATTGGATCGATGAATAAAAATGATTTACCTGAAAAACTGTAATTTAAAGCAAAAAAATAGTCAAATTGGCTGCCAGCCAATGGGTTTTTGGTTGAATTTATCCATTTATTTTTTTTGGGGGGGACAATACATCTTCATTGTGATTATTAAAATATGGGAGAACAACCGTTCATTTGTAGCTTACTGGGCTGAATTGTGCACAGGTATGATCGATTCCAACAACAACAGTCATCTTCCTTCGCAATTTTAACCAGCCACCAAACAGCGCTCATTTGGCAATACAGTACTGTGAATTGGAGTAAATGATCTTTATTGATAATTTTGTAACAACCAGTGCTAGGTATCACCAGTATTGGTACTTGTAACCATGATACTAGATCACATGGTGGCTATTGACTGTATACAGTTAGTGCATACCAGATCATATATGGTGGCTTTTGACAGTTAGTGCATACTAGATCACATATGGTGGCTATTGACGGTATACAGTTAGTGCATACTAGATCATATATGGTGGCTTTTGACTGTATACAGTTATTGCATACTAGATCACATATGGTAGCTATTGACTGTATACAGTTAGTGCATACTAGATCATATATGGTGGCTATTGACTGTATACAGTTAGTGCATACCAGATCATATATGGTGGCTATTGACTGTATACAGTTAGTGCATACTAGATCACATGGTGGCTATTGACTGTATACAGTTAGTGCATACCAGATCATATATGGTGGCTATTGACTGTATACAGTTAGTGCATACTAGATCACATATGGTGGCTATTGACTGTATACAGTTAGTGCATACCAGATCACATGGTGGCTATTGACTGTATACAGTTAGCTCTTACGGACACTGCAGTGCATGTTGATACTCAAAATAATATCACTCCTGCATCCCACTAGACCACCGAAGCGCCATGAGCTCCACATGGGTGGAGACACCGACGCTATACAAGTTTTCAGTTATTATGAATATAAATATTAATTATGGACACACTCATTGGTGCAAATATATGTGGGGAACCGGAGGACATGGCTCCCACCAACACAGCACTAAATGTTGCAAAAGATTTGTACATAATGGCATGTTTGTAGTGTCAAGATGAAGTGTGTTGCTGCTGTAGTTTTGTTATAAAATCAGAAAAAAATAAAAGAAAGAAATTAAAAGTGGTGGAATTATGATTTGCATAATTAACAGAAATTAAATTAAAGTAAGTAATATTCTTTTATTTGGTGGAACAGTATCTGCAGTACGGTGTATTGACATTGGCGCTCACTGGCAAAACCCACAGGCTCTGGAGCTTATGGGGGCCTCTGAGCAGTGCCCAGAGGAAATTACAGGCATTAAAATATGTCGAAAAATGCTTGAGAAGGCTAAAAATGCTTGAGGCCTCCAGCGTTGAAGGGCCACTTGGGGTTCCTAAACCAGAGGCCTCTTTACGCCACTATAGTTAAGTTTAAGTTAACACATTATGAACAGTATAAATATGTATTGATTTTTGAATTGGTGATATGTCAATCCAATGATATCACTGACATTTCATCCAATGGGACATAAGGCCACTTTTTTCCACACAAAATGGGACATAAGGCCACTTTTTTCCACACAAAATGGGACATAAGGCCACTTTTTCATACAAAATGGGACATAAGGCCACTTTTTCATACAAAATGGGACATAAGGCCACTTTTTCATACAAAATGGGACATAAGGCCACTTTTGTCATACAAAATGGGACATAAGGCCACTTTTGTCATACAAAATGTGACATAAGGCCACTTTTTTCCATACAAAATGGGACATAAGGCCACTTTTTCATACAAAATGGGACATAAGGCCACTTTTTCATATCAATGGGACATAAGGCCACTTTTTCATACAAAATGGGACATACGGCCACTTTTTCATACAAAATGGGACATAAGGCCACTTTTGTCATACAAAATGGAAAATAAGGCCACTTTTTTCCACACAAAATGGGACATAAGGCCACTTTTTCATACAAAATGGGACATAAGGCCACTTTTTCAGACAAAATGGGACATAAGGCCACTTTTTCATACAAAATGGGACATAAGGCCACTTTTTTCCACACAAAATGGGACATAAGGCCACTTTTTCATACAAAATGGGACATAAGGCCACTTTTGTCATACAAAATGGAAAATAAGGCCACTTTTTTCCACACAAAATGGGACATAAGGCCACTTTTTCATACAAAATGGGACATAAGGCCACTTTTTCAGACAAAATGGGACATAAGGCCACTTTTTCAGACAAAATGGGACATAAGGCCACTTTTTCATACCAAATGGGACATAAGGCCACTTTTTCATACAAAATGGGACATAAGGCCATTTTTCATACAAAATGGGACATAAGGCCACTTTTGTCATACAAAATGGGACATAAGGCCACTTTTTCATACAAAATGGGACATAAAGCCACTTTTTCATACAAAATGGGACATAAAGCCACTTTTGTCATACAAAATGGGACATAAGGCCACTTTTTCAGACAAAATGGGACATAAGGCCACTTTTTCATACAAAATGGGACATAAGGCCACTTTTTCATACCAAATGGGACATAAGGCCACTTTTTCATACAAAATGGGACATAAGGCCATTTTTGTCATACAAAATGGGACATAAGGCCACTTTTTTCCACACAAAATGGGACAACAAAATGGGACATAAGGCCACTTTTTCATACAAAATGGGACATAAGGCCACTTTTTCATACCGAATGGGACATAAAGCCACTTTTTCATATAAAATGGGACATAAGGCCACTTTTTCATACAAAATGGGACATAAGGCCACTTTTTCATACAAAATGGAACATAAGGCCACTTTTGTCATACAAAATGGAACATAAGGCCACTTTTTCATACCAAATGGGACATAAGGCTACTTTTTCATACAAAATGGGACATAAGGCCACTTTTGTCATACAAAATGGGACATAAGGCCATTTTTGTCATACAAAATGGAACATAAGGCCACTTTTGGTTCAACTGGTTGGGTTGTTAGCTCTATAAAATGCAGTGATAAGCGACGACAAGGCTGAAATAGAGCAGCACACCTTTCCAATATGCATGGGTTCTTTTAAATGCATACCAGCCTAAAAGGCTTGTTCTACCACCAGGAATATAGTCTAATAGTGATTGTTGCTGCAAACCACATCAGCACAGATCGACTTGGAGTGGTATGCTATATGTACGCATTCTCACTACAATGTATCCTGATAATTTGGCTTAATGTTTGTAAAAAAGAACAAAGATACATTCACTGGTGGTGTAAAAATAGTGAATATACTGTACATTAATATTGATGTAGCAATACCCTTTATCAACGACAGAATGAAGTACAATCTCTCAAATACTTTATTCATTTTATTGAAATTAAGTTTTATTACAATATACAAAGGTGTACATTGTATGTGTCTTCATTCTTGAAAGCCAAATTTATAGCATAATTAATATTACCTTTTGCACTTTTAAAAGCTAAATATAATAAAATATATTGATTTCTGTATAATATTTAGCCACCTTTAATATATTTTAAATCAAACATGATCAATTTTATGTTCGTTTAGCCATGCTTACCATGCCATGCCAATAATATTTATACAAATTTAGTAAAGTAAACATTCCAATAGACACATTACATAATTAGAATTGTTCGATTGAAATTAATATTAAAGCATAATTTAATAAAATGGCACCATTCCAGGAATCTTGAACAGCATCAAATGCGGACATGACATACCGTGTCATGTTGAAACATTGAAGGCGTTACTTAGTTCTTCTAAATTTCTTTCTTCAGCCGCTTTGTAGAGGTCGGGTCGGCCTAACAATGATATTGACATGCGTAGTGTTGACCAGATGTTATCCGATGTAATTTCTGTGTCTCTTTGTGATTTCCCTGACCGTTGCAAGTGAAGTGCGGACAGGAAGTGTTCTATGGCTTCCCTGTATAAAAAAAAAACATGAAATTTTACATTTGCTCTAGTCAGGTCTTTGGCAGTAGTATTTTTTTCATACACATCCAACAGCGAGCACACACTCGCCAATTACAGGATGGATAAACTAATGTATCGTGCTTAGGCTTAGGGAGCTCCACACACAGCCACTGATCATAACTGGGCCCCCTGGGAGACCAATCTTTGACTGAAGATGTTACCCAGTACTGTATAAATAAATTCAAATTCCAAAATGGTCTCTCCCCTTCAAAACAGAGTGCTTCTGTGCTCCCTTCCAAACTGGATGCCCCTGTGTCCCATTTAAAACACCTCTGTACTATTACTGTATCAATCATTGATTGAGCACTACTTGCCTATAGGAGCGTAGGTTAATACAGCTAATACCAAGGTTATATCTAGACCTGACAAATCCAGGGTACAGTTGCAAGGCCTGTCTGTAGGCTTCCACTGCCTCCTCACTCCTGTTGCCATTTGCTAGTGTTGCTCCAAGTTTATTCCATAACAAACAGTCCTGAAAAAAGGGCAGTTTGTAGCAATTAGCAATCAAAATTAAAGCCAATGGGTTTTTGGTTAAATATTACCATTTATTTTGTCATTTTATGAGAAAACATTTTTTTTTTGTTTTTTTTATGGAGGGGGATTAACTTTATAAAAATTACAAAATAACCTATTCAAATCGTATTAATAATAGTAATGTTCCGGTTTTATTTTAAGGTAAGTTTATTTTAAGAGCGATTAATTCCAATCTAAACCAGTTTGTAGTCTCTGGTAGTGTGGTACTGAATTAAATATATGGCAGGCCTACTCAATCATCATAGAGACATTATATACCTAGAGTGTTAACTAGACTACAGCCAAGTGAGGTGAACAGGAACTGGAATTAGTTACAGTAACACTAGTAGTTTAATATATCTATGCAGTTCATACACGTGTAGTTCTAAAGTTGTATTTGTTATTTTACAATAAATTAAAATGTTTACATCAGGCCTGACTGTTAGAGCAGCATTGAAACAATCCACAGCTTTATCATACTCCTGTGACAGGTTGAATAAAACGCCTAGGCCCCCTTGAACGTCAGCATCTATTTCATTTGGTGATAGTCTAGCTGCTTCTAAATACAAATCTTGAACATGGTGATGTAATTCTCTAAAAACATAAAAATATCATTGATAAGCAGATTGTTGAAAGAACTATTACGGAACATTTAAATCTGGTCCAAAATTGTTTTTATCTTAACATTTACTATTTTAATGCAAGTTATCTGTAAGGGCGTGTGGCGCAGTGTGTTGGACGTTGGACTACCGATCGTCAGACCTAGGTTTGAATCCAACTCTCGCCGCATTGCTTGTATCCGTAGGCAAGATACTTTACTTACGTTTGCCTCTCTCAACCCAGGTGTATAAATGAGTACCCAGTTAGATCTAGACACAACTTTGCGCTGATTACCGGCTGCATTATGGGAGTATGTTTCCATACGTGTTTGATCCCAAAAAAATACTGGGGTAATAATGCTTGTAAAACGCCTTTGAGCATGATTACTCATGAAAAGGGCGCTATATAAATGTGGTATTATTATTATTATATTATCTGTGCTTTGTCTTTCTATTATTCAATCATTTCTGTGCTTTGTTTTTCTGTGATTCAATAATACCTGCATTTCCCCCTGGAATTCAATAGTACCTGCGTTTTTTTACCTATAATTCAATAGTACTTGCTTATGCATACCTTAACATCATTGAGTTGAATGGTCCACCATCTGGATGATCCATTGGTGTTTTCAATACATGTGAATATTTTGGATTGCTTCTAATCCAATCTTGCAAGGCGTATAGTGCTTGATTTTGCATAGCTTCATTTGTATAGCTTACTGCCAAGGACATCAGCGCTGTTAGGTTGTCCTTCTCCAACTCCAAACACCTAACAAAAATTAATTAAAACAAAATGTCCTTCTGATTACCTCTATATAGGGACCCTTCTTAACCCTTGATGAACACAATACAAGATACAAGTCAATTTTGTTGTCAAAATCTTACAATGTTGAGATATGTTTTGTACCTTTAGTAGAATCATTAAATAATACAATTACATTTACTATCTTTTTAAGTTTTGATTAAATAAATTATTATTTAGCCTTGTCATTAATGTCAACCAACAATTTTTTCAATGTAAACAATATTGTCTGTGCCTTCTAGCCTATTTTAAAATCATTTTTACTAGTCTAATTTACACCTCTGTCGACCAATGAATACAAGTACGTTACTATCTTTTTAAGTTTTGATTAAATAAATTGCATGCCATGTACAGTGTTGAAAATCTGAAACACTTTGTGGAAATTGTTTACATACATCTGACTGAATTCCAATCTGTGATTTCAGGAATGCTTGTCATTTTTAATAAATTGTAATTTTCATGTGCAAATTATACCTTTTTAACGCCAATATTGCAGCATTTTCTTGTTCATTCTGTGCTTGTGTTGTGCCAAGGTATTGCCACGCCTAAAATTGAAATAGTTTATTAGTTTAGTTAATTAATTGGTTAATACCCTTGTAGTATTCATAGGTCCAAGGTCAAGCAATACTGCATAGCCGCTTTATTCGCAGCCAACAATAGGCCGAATTTTAATAGCAGTAAAGCACTGTAATAGTTTGAATATTAATTGGCTTACCTTGGCATTATCTGGTCTTTGTTGTACCTCTGTTTCAAACAACAAGACAGCATTAGCTAGGTCACCTTCTTCTAATCTCTTTAATCCCTCCTCAAACGGATTTGTGTGATCCCTAAGTGGATTATCTTCTTCAAATTGATATACCTGTAACGATAGAATATTGTAACCAATGCTGTTTAATTTGAACATCTATGAACTTGACCCCTGACCCACTTTTGATCTGACCATTAATAGAATATTGTAACCAATGCTTTTTAATTTTAACCTCTATGAACCCTGATACAGTTAATTATTTTTGCACTTGACCCCTGACCAATGTATGCAATAACCATTGGTGTTTATACATACACAAATACATCTGCTATGATCCTTGACCTAAATTATTTTACTATAGCAATTCATAGTATTCAAAGAAGTTTTATAATATATTACCTGGTCAGTTGTTGCATTTTCAAACTCGTTCAACCATGGATGCGATTCTGCTAGTTCACTTTTGGCTGCCTTTTCCCATTCCGTTTGCAAACGATCCCAGAATTCCTCATCAGAAGGAATAGTATTTGACTTAATATCTGACATAAATTCCGATTTCCATTCTTCACTGAGTTTCTGTAAATGTTTAAAATAAATGTTAACGTAGAAATATATTAAATACCTGCATATGAATGGTACTACCCTATTTAATTGATTTTTACATTTGTTGCCTTCCATACCTATGGAGTGCAATCATCGTCATAATTACTAAGAACTTATATAAATCTATAAATGAACAATACCTGCTCATTTTGGAAATCTTGAGCCCATTTATCGGCCGTACTGTCTATTACTTTGCCGTCTTTTTCTTTTATTTGGTTATCTTCAACTATTAATTCCCCATCTCCTAATTTCTTCACAAACTTCATAAACTGTTATAAAAACAATTTTCAGGTAATTTTGGGCTGATATTTACAAAGTGGTTGTTTTTGTTTTATGTTAACAAATTTCACCAGAACAATTCAAATTCTTGTTGCTTGTATACTTTATGCAAAGGAAGATACCCGTATATAAAAATCCTAGAATACCTCAGAATTACTAAATTTGGGATCATCTATTGATCCTAAAAGTTCACTGGCTGTCTTTGCCAAGTCATCATCACTCTTGAAATCATCAATCCTAAGAAAAAAAATTTGTAAAAACCGGTCACATGAATCTATGTGGCTTAGCCAAAATAATGGACCAATAGAATATGAATTAATATCATTGATCTTGTATATGATATTATATAATGTTTTGTTTACAAATAATAATATTGTTGGAAAGAAATTGAATACTGTACTCACCATGATACATCTTCTGACTTCTCCTCATATTCATTCAACCTAATAAAACAAAACCCAAATACTTAATAAACAGTTTGATAATTATAAAGAGTAGTAACCTCTCTCTACACTAACGAATGTAATGTGCCCATATATGGACATGATGATGTCATATTACTACCATATTTGGGTACATTTTTGTCAAGCTAGTTTGATAGTGTATATAGAGATTTAGAGGAAAAGGAAAAGTGCCTGATATTAGGAGGCAGGGGGACCCCAACAAATTTTCAGTACTGTATCACCTTATATTTGTCTAGTGTCATTCAGTAATACAGCATCATGTATCTTGGAATGTTATGATACAGGTGTCACATGTGTTTCACATATGATGCTGTATCACAGAATTTACCTATGATACCAGAATTTAGATACAATACAGTGTCTATAAGATAGGATTTGATCTATTGAAGAATGCGTACCATAGCTTATCAGCAGTACCAGAAAGATATTCCTCTGCCCATTTTGTGTTTATATTTTCAGGAAGAACTTCCGGCCCAACTAAAAATAAAAAAAAACATTTCATACAGCCAAATTATAAATCTGTCCTATCATAACATAAAAAAAATTATATTTTTAAAGGTCACACACAAAGGTCAAAGTTGAAATACCTGCTTCCTTTTGACTCTCTAAGAAATCTCTCGTCCAATTTGACGGTCTTTCCGTAGTGATATCTACAATCCTTTCCTGTTCTGCAACAAGGAATTCTTGCGCCCAGTTTGGTTGACTTGCTAGATCAGCTATAGCAGGTGCTAAGAACAATATTTAAATATAGAGTAATTAGCATAAGAATAATTAGAATAAAGAATAGTTTAACTTTTCACTTTCTGATATCTGCATTAACTTTTTAATTCTATCTTTTTTTTTTATCATCTGTTATCATATATCTTCAATACTTCATCTTTCTATGCGACCTATGTACATGTTCTGCTATCTGTATCACATTAATGTTATCTTTATGACCTATCTCTTTAATATTAATGCTTTAACACTTTCTATCATTTTCATCACATTTTTCACACTTTATCACTTCCTATCACCTATCACTTCAATACTCTTTTTTTTTCACATTTCTTTATCACTTTATCACCTCAATACTGTCTTTAACCTTCTTGTATCTCTATGACTTTAATGCCATCTTTATCACCTCAATACTCTCCTTTTCACCTTCTATCACTTTAATGCCATCACTTCATCATTCCATCACTTCATCATTACCTTGTGCTGGGAGTTGTCTTCTATGTGCAGCATCCTCTATATCCTGCATCTCCTGTAAAAGTGCACTCATGTGGAAACTTTGAGGAGCTGCATTGTATTGGTGATCTGCCAGGAACTCACCAACCAGCTGAAAAAAAAACATGGTCATTATTTATTTACTTACTTAGAAATGTGATAATATAACTGTTCTGTGTTAGTCAAACTGAATAATTAACTTAATTTCGCAATCAAAATAAAACTAACTTGTTGTTCGGATAACGCGGAAGGATGACCGAATCCTGGAGAAATGTGCAGGCCTTCCTGGTGCCGTGACTTGTCCTCCATGAAGTGGCTGGTCAGCTTCTTCAGTGGATTACTTGCCCCACATTCTGCTTCTACAAAGTCGTGCATTGCCATAGTAAATTATCTGAAATTTAAAAATTATCAACAATTATTGGCCTTGTCATTATTAAATATTATTATTATTAATGTCAATCAACATTTTTTTCAATGTAAACAATACTAGGCCTATCCCAATAATGTATGTACCTCCTAGCCTATTTTAAAATCATATTTACTGGTCTAATTTCCAACTCTTTCGACCAATTGGTTAGTACACAGAAAATAAGAGTACCTGTATTGATATTGCTAGGCCTGCCTGTCGTGACAATGAGGAACGGCAGATGAAAGTTGAGTGTGCTGGTACGTTGGCTGGGCCTGGTGGGTGTTTTATATTTTATTTAGGCCTAGCATATACTATACTGTAATACATCACTGAAACAGGCTAGGTCTGGCCTCAGATTACTATATTATAAGAAAAGTGGTATGTTACTTACAAAAATGAAGCTATCCTTTATTATTAATTAACCAAAATAGTATAAAAATGAATCAATTTGACGTCGTTTTTTCATCGCATTGTGAAATGATTGACAGCCTTTGTAGATCTTTTTCTATAGAGGGCAGCAGACTAGACTGGATGTTTTTATATTCAGACATTCTCTTTCTTATTAAAAACATATTTAAACACTCTTACTGTAGTCTAATTGAGTCAGTTGTTATTGTACCAAGATGTTGTGACCCACAATCATAGAATCTATTCAGAGAGGTTCTGCTTTCTTTTAGAAGTCAGATGATTTGTTCCGAAAAATTAATTTGCAATTCTCCAAATATAAATACATGACTAGGTAGTAGTTGTTATAATTTTGTATTCAAACAATTAATAATGTATTACCGTAATTATATTAATTTGTTTTCAGTAAATTCCATTACAGCGATCCAAACAGCTCACCCATATTTTTCGCCAAATTACAAATCCACCCTGGGACTATAACTGGGTAATATACAGTAATACAAAGACAACAAAATATTTTTTGTTTTTATGCTATTTATTGAATTTTATAACCAATAACACAATACACTTTTCTGTAGTTACATTATTGTTATTCATAAAGAAATTCCTCTTCTGATCATTATTCTGTCACAGCTATCCATCTATACTTCCACAGCAATCAATACATGGTATTGAAATACAATTACATTAAAACTTGAATTTGTTATTAAATAGTTCAAGAGGAATAATGCCATCTCTCTGAGTGAGGTACATCATTTTTTTTAATGTGGTTTACAAATTTAATTATATTTTCTTCATCTATGACGTTCTTTTTGTAATCTTTGATTATAGGCACGAGAAACTGTGTTCCAAGCGTCCATATATCTATCCATGCACATTGCTATGCATTTCTGAAAGGAAAGAAGAACAAGTTATTAAATATACTATATATTTATAATGGTACTGTTATGCGCGATTTGAACGATTTGCGCAATTTAAAATTGCGCAAAGAATTCTTGCGCAATTTGAAATTGCGCAAGGATTTTCTTGCGCAATATTAAATTGCGCAATCAACTTGCGCAAGAAAATCATTGCGCAATTTTAAATTGCGCTGCACAATTTGTAAATTGCGCAAGATAATTCTTGCGCAATATGACACCTTTGCGCAATTTGAAAACAAACTGTTTGTTATTTTTGTTATTGTACTCATTTGTTGTTGAGAATGGTACCGAAAGGTCGATCTTTTTTGTCATTAAATTTAATTTTTAAGTTAAATAGTAAACGTCTAATAATTCGTAATAATTATTGTTTCTAAAAAAAATCCAATCGTTATTAGTCTTATTAATCGTCCTTACTGATATTTGAATTGAAATTATTATATTACTATTGGTATTTATTTATGCCTTCTCCTCATATTATGTGTGACTGTGAATATGGTATTTTATAGAACCATTGGGAATTCGAGATTTTTTTTATTCGGAAAACAAAATTCGGGAGGGAGGCTCCCGGGAGGGTAAGGAAATGCGATATTATCTTCAATTTTGAATCATTCTTAGAAATTACTAAAAAAATATGGGTGTGCATGATTTCACAATCTGTCGAAAAACCTTGCGCAATTTGCAGATTACTTGCGCAATTTAATACGTTGCTTGCGCAATTTGAAACACATGTTTCAATTCAAATTGCGCAAGGAATTTTTTGCGCAATTTTAAATTGTTCAAATCGCGCATAACAGTACTATTGATTTGATTATAACATTAACACTATGAAAGTATTGCATATTATATTCATCATGTATATTTATTACTGCAGAACGCTATTTAAAATAACATTTTAAAAATAAAAGTTTAGGGTTACCTGTTCAGAGTTGTCAAGAGATGTCCCTGGTTTTGTAATGCATTTCTTAAAACATTTATCTGTCATTTTCTGTAAACAAAACCAAATTTTTCCATAAATTAATTTGTTAAATAAAAATGAAAAAAAAAATGGTTTTTAAAAAGTAACATTACATTGTATAATTCTAAAAAACAACACTGTTTAAACCAATGGTGATGCGAAAAATTTAATTTCTAGGCCTAAGCATACACCACCACCACGTGCAGAATCAGACAGGCTGATCGGCCAATCCCTTGCTTGACCGTGTCCATCGCAGTCTGCAAAATAAAATACTCTCTAGCTAGGCCTAACTTATATAGGAGGCCTACACTGCTCATAGAATGGAAGTTTGAGGTACAAAATTTATCATACTCACTTGAAGTAATTCTTGAGCATTTGCTAAAGCTATTTGAGACTTTACTTGGCCCATCAATTGTTCTCTTTGCGAACTATCAAGTTTACCACTTCCACCCGCATGGCTACCAAAGGCGTCCATTTTGTTTTCTTGAAAATTAAAATAAATTCTGTTCAGTCGGCACCTACATGTTGCGTGCATAGATACATATTTCGAGTTTGAACGCGTTATTGCGCCAACATAACTTTTGTGCTTTTATCTCTTTTAAAAAAAAATTTACTCAGTACAGATTTGGGTTCGATCCAAGATTTGATTAAAAACACTCTTTTACCGTTTTATGTAAGCGAAATGCACAGTTATAGCCAAAATACGGAACTTTTCTGTTTCGCGATTAACGCATTGTAACTATTACGTAACGCAAATTGTTCAATTGGGTTTTTGAGAGAAATGTATAAAAGTCAACAAAAACATCTCTCCCTGCCAGCCGCCAGAACAACAAGTAAAAACTCAATTAATTTTTTGAATGTTTGATATAAAAACACAACCATGAGTAGGACAGGGCAAGATTTTAGTATAGTAGAATACTTTGCTGGAAATGATGGGTCACGATGTGGTTACTGTGGCTCAAAAGATACGAATTATTCACGGGGTGAGTTGTAAATATAGCTAGGCCTACCTCCTAGGCCTGCGTGCTGCATGCCTCTCTGGTTGGTTGGTGGGATGCTAGTCAAGTCGCCCCATCGCAAAGTCGCCCCATACAAAGTCGCCCCATACACAGTCGCCCATCGCAAAGTCGCCCCAAAACAAAGTCGCCCTGACACAGTCGCCCCATTTCAAAGTCGCCCCATTTCAAAGTCGCCCCAACGCAAAGTCGCCCCATCGCAAAGTCGCCCCAACACAAAGTCGCCCCATCGCAAAGTCGCCCCAAACGTTAAAAAATAGTTTAAACAGGCCCGTAGCCAGGGGGGGTTTTTATGGTTCGGGCGAACCCCCCCTTTACAGCGAACCCCCCTTAACCAACTGCGAACCCCCATCCCCGACATGCCCAATACCTCACCCTCATCTCCAAAAATCCTCCAAATACGTGCCCCACAGTACAAAAAGTTGTTTGTAAATTGAAAAATTCGTAAACTTGTTCGTGAACCTTCTTCTCTGTATGAGCGTCAACTAGTGATACGTGTCTGTACATTTCTAAAAGCTGCAAATGAATTGCCGATTTTAACCTGAAAAATAAATGTTTGGTCCCTGCATGTAACATGATATTGACGCGTCTCATCGCGAGCTGGCGCACGAACGATTCGTACAAAGGACACCGCCAGACAACTGCGTACCTATAATTGTTTAGATCACTGGCAGTCAGGCAGCATGCATAAAGTATATAGCCTTCCGACGTACATCAGTATTTATGTGTGACTATGAAGTATAATGTATCATAGAGGATTATACCGTAGTGAATATTAATATTTTACACTATAATATCTATGGTATCAAGTACTGACGTAGTTCACATTATGGCATCCGATTATTTTTTTCTAGACCACCAGCCGATACGTACTAAAATGTATCAATATCACCTATTTACATATTTATATTCCTCAACAAATTGCTGTAAATAAATATTATAGATAGAGCTAGCAAATAGCATTTGCCTTCACCCAGTGTGCTTTTTTCGGGGCTGCTCCTAGATATACGTTCGCATTGAACTTGAACGCAAAACAAAATACGGAGTAAATGATCAAACAATCGGCGGTTCCACACAGAGCACGCGCATCTAACATACGGCAACAAATAGTTATCGTCATTTAAATTATCGACGTGTTTGAGGAGGAGGAAAAAAGTATGATCTTTTTGCTCATTGGTTATATAGCATGCTGCACGAGAGTGTCTTTTCCGGCCATCTAGGGGTGTCATTTAACAAAATTGACCCAAATATTTAGTGTCCGAACCCCCCCTTGACAGATCCTGGCTACGGCCCTGTTAAAAGTGCGTAAAATGTTGCAATGATACACAAAATAACACGGAACGTGTAGGCATAAAAGGGGAAGCCCCTCCATGTAGTCTCAGGTCACACGATCGGCACGCTCCCCAATCATCAGAGAGGAAGCCCCCAACTAATCACTCCGCGGTCGCTCTAACGTGCTAGCTTTCACCAGAGGGAAACCCCCGTAATTACTCCGCCGTTGTCGCACTACAACGCACCATCTGAAGATGGGGAAACCCCGTCGGAGTTTTACGATGATATCAGTCGCGTTCGAAATCGGTGGCGTTTAATTTTGGTCGCGATAAAATGATGTTATACGATCTAGATTATTTTTACTTTGGTCGATGAATATTTATTATTATTAGGCCTATATTAATAATTGATTTTTGTTTTTATTTTACACTGAGGTCTATGATGAGAGAAAGATGTGTGCCTTAAAAATGACAATTTGTAAACATAGTTTAAGATTATAGTAAGCCTATTATTCAGCATAATGTCATTTAACAGTACATAAATTTAAATGTGAAATATTTTATAGGGAACGTAGGCTACGTCTGTGTCTTTTATTTTTTATATGCAACAAATTAGGTAAAACAATTTATTTATAAACATTCAGTTTACTATTATATACATAGTATTACAATGAACATTGATTATAAGCCTGGAAATGCAATCCCATCATTATATCCATTATAAAATTGCATCATATCGCCACTATATTATGTCGTAAATGATGACGTGCATGTGTGTATTCGTCGTACGTCCGTGTACGTATTATTCCGTGCCTCTTCACTGTCTTGTTTATTAAAATTAAATAAACACCCGATATGAGGATATTTATTAGGCATGATAATTAGAATGTTCTATAACCAAAAGGGTTGAAAAGAATTTCTTCAGTAAAATGATCATTCTGCTGTTGAATAAAAAGCGACTCGCAATCTGAAACATTCTCTGAAACCAATCGGAGCTGCTCCTTCTGGTATCTGTTTCCTTCTCACAGCTGCTACGTCTTTCTGCTGCCCGTCGGGGATTCCCCTTTTTAAAAAACACGCACACGATAATCATACTGTACGATGGTTTTTCCATGGTCAAAATGTAGCGTTTTAATTTTACTAAAATACCTGCATGTGTAAAACGATCATATCGGCAAAGAAATCCCCTTTTTTTTATTTCTTCATTTTGAAAAGTCATAATTAAAATTAAATAACTATAGACACATAACTTGTCAATAAATGCAAAATGATCAATAAGTAGCCTATATAACATTTATTGTCTTACAACGCTGTTATTGTTTTAACTACTGTAAATATACGAAGGCCTACTATTTATACACTTATTATATTATCCTAAAAAATGAGCTGGTATCCACGCGTAGGTTGAAGAAAGATTCGTAATTGTGGCTCTGGTAACTAATTTTAAAATCATATTAAATTAACATTTTCGAAACTATAAATCAGGGATAATCTTTTCGAAATCTTTTTAGAACTTTCAAACAAGGGACTATTTTTTAATGATTTTTAAAAAGCACATCACTCCATTATAACCTGTAAAATAAAAATTAAAACACAAATTATGTATAATAGCTGGATAAACATTATAAAATATACGACATTTAGCGCGACCAAAGTAACAACGCAATCGATATCAAACGCAACCGCTATATGATTAAAACAGCGTACTACTAGCGGCGGCACTTCCGAAATAAAACCGTGGGCGACTTTGCGATGGGGCGACTTTGCGTTGGGGCGACTTTGCGTTGGGGCGACTTTGCGATGGGGCGACTTTGCGTTGGGGCGACTTTGCGATGGGGCGACTTTGTAATGGGGCGACTGTGCCGGGGCGACTTTGTTTTGGGGCGACTTTGCGATGGGGCGACTTTGTATTGGGCGACTTTGTATGGGGCGACTTTGCGATGGGGCGACTTGACTGGATCCCGGTTGGTGCTGGCTTGTGGGCTGTTGGGCAGACTGCGCTGGCGAAGCTAGTGTTGCAATCCACTTTGCCGTCCCTCTGGCGGCAGGCTGTTGTAGGGAATTTCCCCAATTGCTACCCTAAGTAATACGGAAACAATAAGAATAAATCATGAAATTCACTTTTACTTTTGAATAAACTAAATACTGTATTATAATTATGATATGATTAATAAATATGTTCTAACTAATAATTTGCTTCCAACAGACTAGACAAGTTCTCAAATTGCAATAATTGGCACCAAAAAAAAATTGTCCTCGTCAAATTTTGTCTTTATTTCAGGTATGTGGGCACATAAGATGATGACACAGGACTATCAGGATTTGATTGATAGAGGATGGAGAAGGTATGAACAAGTTTACAGATTGTGATGTTTTTATTTGGTGTCAAAAAAAAAAGTCAATACCAATCCATAGTCATAATCAAGATTGCTTGATATAGTAGAACATTTAAGGGGACCACTGAATAGGAGTTTTGCTATAATGTACTTGTTACTATATTGCATTTATAAAATTAAAATTAAATTAGTCAACATTTTCCTGAGAAATAATAGTGATGCTATTACCAAACAAAGGGACATATTTAAGAAGAACTTTGTTGGATTAAGTATAAAAGAATAATCTATAATTTACAATATTTTATATATTGTTAATCCATCAGATATTATCTATTGAACTGATAGGGTTTTGTTTATTAGAGTAATAATAATAATATAATAATACCACATTTATATAGCGCCCTTTTCATGAGTAATCATGCTCAAAGGCGCTTTACAAGCATTATTACCCCAGTATAGAAACATACTCCCATAATGCAGCCGGTAACCAGCGCAAAGTTGTGTGTAGATCTAACTGGGTACCCATTTATACACCTGGGTGGAGAGAGGCAACGTAAGTAAAGTATCTTGCCTACGGATACAAGCAATGCGGCGAGAGTTGGATTCGAACCTAGGTCTGACGATCGGTAGTCCAACGTCCAACACACTGCGCCACACGCCCTTACGTGTGGGCGTAAATTGAAAAAAAAAGAGTACAGTACATACATCACTTTATGTTATGTTATGTTATTTATTTTTTATTCAAAATTTTTTGTTTTGTTTTTGACGTTATCAAAGTTCTGTTATTTATTTGTTAATTTCGTAGCTTAAGTTAGTTAAGATAAAAGGTACCAAGCTTGATTAGCTTCGGCTATACCTTGGCTACCTTTTGTATTAAATTGTTTGATACAATAAAGAAGAAGTAATATTTAAAATTTGAATTTAACACTAGTTTAATGCTCTAATTAAAGTATAAATGAGAACCAATAACGACATTATATTTTTAGGAGTGGAAAGTATGTGTACAAGCCATCTATGGAAATTATGTGTTGTCCAGCATACACAATCAGATGTCAAGCTGTTGACTTCAAACTGAGTAAATCACAAAAGAAATGTTTAATAACAGTTCGTAAACATCTACAAACTGGTATCAAACCAGGAGACTCCAAAAAAGGTGATGAGGAAGATGCGGAGTCAAAGAATGAAAGTAAAACTAAAGATGAAACTGGAAGTTGTACAAATGACGTCAGCAGTACAAGTGATGCTAGTGATCACTCCAAGTCAACCCACGTAAAACGCACTAAGTTGACAAGATCAGGTATTAAGATATTATTATACAATTTATTATTATTATATATTATATTATTATTATTATACAATGAAATAACAATGAAATAGTATACAAATGAATGACAAAATAACTCCACTTCCAAATACTTGTGTTTGTTTTATGAATGAATTGCCACCTATATATGCACAGTGAGCAGCTATTGCTCTTAATATGTCTTGTCAATGTGCTTAAATAAGTTAATGATAATAAATTAGAAAACGAGGGATCTCCTTATATTTTACATTAACACAATTTACAGTAATTTTAATCAGGACCATATGTAAAACAGGTACAATATCTATACCTGATATGTTTTTATCCTGTATAAATATGTTTTAAAATAAATAAATAAAAAACAATAAATACTAATGGATAACTTTAATCTAAATCGTTTTGTAGGAGTTGGACCAGATCCAAATAAACCACTACGGAAGAAAGCCAAAATATTGAGAATGGAAGCAAAACGGCACAAACAAACCCATTCTGCAGAATCATCTAGTCTAGAATCACAGCCAACAAAAAATCATCAAAAGTCTTCAAATGAACCGAAAAGTTTGGAAGATTATTTAAGTGAAGAAACAATGATGTCTACTGCTCTAAACATAAAGGTATACAAGATAGATCACTAATCATAGGATGGAATACACTATCAAACTAGTTTGACAAAAATAGTGTGATGTGCCCAAATATGGTAGTGGTATCATCATGTCCATATATGGGCATATAACATTTTTTGTCACATAAAGTTTGATAGTGTAGACAAGGCTTAAGAAAGTATAAATGATAAATATCTAAAATCAACTAAGCCAAAAACGATAACAGTACAAGATTTTATAATTGACAATTAAACATTTCATTATGACAACAATAATTTAGATATGATATTTGTAGAGGGCTGAAAATCAATCATGCATATTATTATTCATATGACTGAAAATCAAAAATGCAAATCCATAGATCAAAAAAATAGATTTTCCAGAATTCATTATTTCTAGAAAGCAGTAGTAATCAATCGAATAATTTGTGGTGGAATTAAACACATAACCAATTGCATTAATATTCATATATTTCTCTTGTCAAGGCATGTTTTTACATACAATATCAAACTGATTCGTTTTAAAACTATTGTTGGCCATTCAACTTGAATTTGGGCCAATAAGAATGAATCTACTGGCCCCAATGGCCACTATAGTACGAGTATCTGCTAAAACATGTTTTCACATACAATATTAAACTGATTTATTTTAAAACTATTGTTGGCCATTCAACTTGAATTTGGGCCAGTAAGAATGAATCTACTGGCCCCAATGGCTACTTAAGTATGACCTTAATAATGTCTCCTGAGTATCTGCTAAAACATGTTTGTTTGTTTCAGTTAAGACTTGTTCGCTCAAATCCTCCAAGCTCCGAGTTTGAAGAAACCTTTGATGATTCATATAAATTATATAAACGATACCAAGAAACAATACACAAAGACCCACCCCATAAGTGTACAACGGGACAGGTGCGGATATTAAACAAAAAAAATGGGCTTGAAAAAACGAAAATGTACCTGATCACAATTTTCTTCACTTTTGCTGGCATAAATTCTAGTGTTAAACCATTACAAATTCTCGTGTGAACAAACCATTACAAATTCTAGTGTGAACAAACCATTACAAATTCTCGTGTGAACAAACCATTACAAATTATAGTGTGAACAAACTATTACAAATTCTAGTGTGAACAAACCATTACAAATACTCGTGTGAACAAACCATTACAAATTATAGTGTGAACAAACCATTACAAATTCTAGTGTGAACAAACCATTACAAATTCTAGTGTGAACAAACCATTACAAATTACAATGTGAACAAACCATTACAATTTCTAGTGTGAACAAACCATTACAAATTCTAGTGTGAACAGACCATTACAAATTCTTTTCTTCAAGCTCACTTGTTTTCTATTTTAATTAATTTTAGATTAAATTGATCAGGACAGCACCCCCTAGTTTAGAATATCAAGAATCGTTCAAGGAATCGTATGAATTATTTCGCAAATATCAAATGACAATTCATAAAGAACCAGCATCGGACTGTACTGCACATGATGTAAGTTCATTAATATAATAACCCAGTAAATCTACGGCGTGTTTCCCCAGCCAAAAATTAACCGAAAATTAACCAATAAACTACCGGTGGAAACATGGTTTAACCGATTCCAAACGAGAAAAATTAACCGATAATTATTGAGTGAATGCAATAATTTTTAACCTTTTACCTCTGGAAAAATTGTGATGTGATTAGGCATCTGGTTGTTTTGGTAATGACTGATCATGCGCACTTTATTGGTTAAAAAATTAACTGGATAATTTTATTTTGGCTGCAGAAACATGGCCTTTATCAGAGAAAGCGCCATGGGCTACCTCCACTGACAATGCAAGTTGAATATTTACTGTGTTCATAAACACTAGT
Source organism: Antedon mediterranea (assembly GCF_964355755.1). NCBI lineage: Eukaryota > Metazoa > Echinodermata > Crinoidea > Comatulida > Antedonidae > Antedon > Antedon mediterranea. Next base: position 2,120,801 of record NC_092676.1, on the reverse strand, counting down.
TATCAGCGTTGAAATTAGATCCTACTTTTGTCAGACTTAATTTAAAATATTGAGTAAAGATTGAAATTTAGTAGAGGAAGAGAAAGAGAATTTATACAGTAATTATTAAAATTTCCTTTATATTTCTTCTTAATTTTTTAGTTTAAGAGATTCTTATGCGAGTCACCATTGGTAGAGGAGTACAGGGAGGATGGTCCAAGCTGTGGTTATGGATCATTTCATCAGCAATACTGGTTGGGTGGTGTCCTCATTGCGGTCGGTGTTTTAGACATTCTTCCTCACTCTATATCATCAGTGTATTTATATTACAACCCAGATTACAACTTTCTTAACCTTGGAACGTATAGCTCATTGAGGTAAGAGCACTTCAAGTAATAAGTATTAAACTTTTTTTTGAAATATATATTTATACTAGGCGACCTCTTCAGTCAAAGACTGGTCTCCCAGAGGGCCCAGTTATGATCAGTGGCTGTGATGAACTAATACACCGGGGTAACCCTCTACTCGTTTTGAAAGATGTACTAGGTTCTTTAAAGTGCACACGAGCTAGATGTGTACACTGGACCTATGGTTTATAGTCCTTATCCGAGAAGACTCATTCTACCACCAGAACCATGGAGCGAGTGAGCCTCGAACCCTTGCCGATGTTATGGCTACGTAATTACGATTCCACTGTCTTAACCGCTCAGCCACTCACTCAGTAACAGTGTAGACAGCTTAAGCCGGCCACTCACTCAGTAACAGTGTAGACAGAGCTTAAGCAGTAAAAAAGAACTCCCATACTTATTCACTATTAAGCAATTAATACACCTTTTCAGGGCCTTATTAAGCAATAGTTATGCTACAATGACGAGTAAGCGGAAAACCGCATAGCTTGTTCTACGTAATCTGTATCTATCCTGGGTGGAAACTGCCTGTCCACTCCATGTTGTGTGTAAATGTTCATAAGGAATAACATAGATTCTATATTTTTATTACTGTTACCGCTTGTCTGTGTAAATTGGCCTTTAAGCAGTTGCTATACATTTATTTTAAATGATTAATTTAGAACCCAATTCTGTCTTCTAGCATTTGGCTAAGTTGGTATCGTTGAATATCCTAGGTGTGCCATTCTTTACTTTTATTTACTAGAGGGCGCTGATCAAGCTATAGCCATCACGTTTTTCTTTTTCTTTCTTCGCTCTCTTCATTTTTTTTTCCATACATATTGGAAAAAACCTCTTTTCAGCTATTTTTACTCTTGTTTTTTTCCAGAGAAATAGCATTTACCCGAGCACTGCAAAAGGAAGCTGCAAATTTAAAGTACTATTATATGGGATTCTATATACATTCCTGTCCAAAGATGAAGTATAAGGTAAGACAAAGTTATTTCCATTCAATATTTTTGTGCATGCTTGAATATATTGAAGACAAACTTTTTAAAGTTAATATGAATAAAGGTAGTGGTGAACTCCACAAAAGAGAGAACAAAAATTGAAGACAAACTCCTCCTTTGGGGACCCTATTAAAGGGAACACTTTGTGTTGTCCCAAAGTTGTTCCTTACAATGTAGTTTATTTGTGACCAAAATGTATCAGGTGACGTCATTGCCCGCTCTGTTATAAACAAAGCAAACGGCAGACTGAAATTTCTGTACCGACAATCATCATTTCTTAATTCACATTGTCGCAAAATTCTTAGTTTTGCTTTAATCCAACCGATGTTCGATTATTCGGTTTGCTCATGGTCTTCTACGGTAAATAAAAATTTAAAATCAAAATTACAAACGACTCAAAACAAAATGGTTCGTTTTATAAAAAAGTTAGGTCCTCCTTGTTTTATTTTGGTATTTTTATATTTGCCAATTTTAATTGTATGTCTGTGATATTTTATGTACTGATGCCGAAATAAATCAAATCAAATCAAATCAAATCAAATTTACTTAGACAATTTTGTTGTGTTAGTTTGCATTGGTAAAATAACATCTACAGTGATCTAGCCCAGTGTGCTATTGGTGACAGCTCAATAGATCAACAGTGGCAGGCTAATAGACTGATGGTGACAGTTTAATGGGCTAGTGGTTAGAGGCCTGAGGGCTAGTGGTGAAAGCCCAGTGGGCTAGTGGTAAAAACACAATTGGCTATGTTCACAGCTCGATGAAATGGCAGCCATGTTTAAGATTGATATCCCACTTTGGTAATAATGTTATAACACAGTAGAACTCGCCCATTGTGACCTCTATTAAGGGGATACCTCTACTAAGGGCAATCTTGCGTCTCTTGTTGTCTCTATGAATACTATTCACTACAAATGTTGAAGAGTTGTGTTTTCGGTGCTGGCGCCCTCTATTTAAATATGGTAATACAGTATTACCAGCTATTTCACCCAGTGATTTAATACTGATATTATTCAGGGGAGCATCCAGGATTTTTTAAACAGAGTAATGGTGCTGACATATAACATTAATAAGTCTCTCAAAATCGATATAAAAAAATATCAAATTTTATTTTTTCTTTTTTGAATTACCCTGGTATTGATGATAATAAATTTGTTTTTTAATATCTTCAAGTCAGTTGTACTGCTGTAGTACAGATGTGAGAGCTACCCTTGTCAAATATAGTTGAATAAATAAATAAATATCACCCCTCCTTCCTAGCCAACAAAAAATCTTTACTATAAATAATAAATCATAAGAATGTTGCTTCTTTCATATTGTACAATAAGTGTGAGTAATGCTTGCTCGTAAATTACTAATGAGAAATACTCTAGTAAAAGTTAAAACAATATTGAACTCCATGTGGTGAAGTAAAAGAACAGTTAGTACTGTCTTTGTTTTAGTATATACTGGGCTCATGGGAGTTGGGTTAGTAGAGATGGACCACCCAATACAGGAAGATATGGTAGACCATGGTAAACTACCCTATAACAATCCACTACTAACCTCAATCTACTCTCTTTGGTAAAATATGTATAATAGTTTCAAATTTAGAAATACAATTTTTTATAAAGGCCAGAAATGTGAACTTTAATTTTTAGCTTGACAGAACAATAACTTTTAAAATTGCAGATGAATTTCTTTTATATCATTGGGAGTTGATCCTTCTCTCCATTGTATATTCATTTTCTTTCTAGATTCCTCTTTTTAAAAAAAAATAAAGTAAAACATTTAGTAGGATTGAACTATAGCAATACACCTGAATAAATTGGTCTTATATTGGTGGTTGATACTGTATTGAAACATTGGCTGAAACTAGTAGTATAGTAGCCACAATCATTCTGGAAAACTGTAGCTATGGTCTTACTTTATACTGGAGACCTTATCAAAACATTTCTAAAAATAGTACCGGATTAATAGCCATAAGCCTTGAATACATTGGTCTTATTATATTGGAGACTTATATCCAGTTCTGCTATATTAAAACCCTAGCCATGGTCTTATATGGAGACCTATATCAAAACACATGTAAATTAATAGATTAATAACCATAAACTCTTGAATACATTGATCTTGTATTTGAGACTTAGATATCCAGTCTTGCTTTATCAAAACCATAGCCATGGTCTTATATTGGAGACATTATCAAAACATTTCTAAAAATAGTACCGGATTAATAGCCATAAATCCTTGAATACATTGGTCTTACTGTATATTGGAGACTTAGAATATCCAGTCTTGTTTTATCATAGCCCAAGCCATGGTCTTAAATTGGAGACCTATCTAAACACCTGTAAAGTAATACTGGATTATACTAATAATAGCCATACACCCTTGAATACACTGGTCTTATATTGGAGACCTATATCCAAACACTTTAAAGTAGTAGTAGTACTGAATTAATAGCCATAAACCCTTAAATGCATTGTTCTCGGAGACTTTATCCAGTCCTATCAAAACCCTAGATCTTAAATTGGAGGCATATATTCAAACCTCTACAGTACTACATTTAACTTGTAAAGTAACACTACAGGATCACATAAACTAGGATGCTAAGAGATCATAGTATAAAAGGTGTGCAAGGTTGATGACCTGTAAGTTGTTCGTTATTTACAATGCCCCATTCAGAGTTTTTAATAGCCCTTGTTGGCCTATCAGGATTGTAGTTCATGAGTATCAATGCAGCTCAATGTACAATAGCATACTTGTGCACTTTGTAAGTGTTTTCAAATGTCCACTAGGTCATTGTCATCTAGATGAGCTGCATTCAATGTACTGCGCTCATTTATTCATCAATTTTTAAAATATTATTATTAACATATTGAACTTATTCAAGATCATATTTATATGTGATATGAAATTGATATGGAAATATTGAAGTTATTTATATCAGATTTTTAAAATGTATTGAACTTATTCAATATCAGATTTATATAAAAATTGTATTGAACTTATTCAATATCAGATTTATAAAAAAATTTATTGAACTTATTCAATATCAGATTTGTAAAAAAATGTATTGAACTTATTCAATATCAGATTTACTGTATAAACAAATGTAAACTTGATTCATTATCAGATTTAAATATAAAAAATGTATTGAACTTATTCAATATCAGATTTATATCAAAATTACTGGACTTATTCAATATCAGATTTTCAAAATGTTTTCAAATGAACTTACATATTCAATTAAAGATTTATATGAACTTATTCAATATCAGATTGATTGAACTTATTCAATATCAGATTGATTGAACTTATTCAATATCAGATTTATTGAACTTATTCAATATCAGATTTATTGAACTTATTCAATATCAGATTAAAATACTTTATTATACCAACTGAAACATTAAGGTAGATATAACTATGAGTCATTTGGATTCAATTTTCGTTAATTTATTGAACTTATTTATCAGATTTAATATAACAATTGAAATTTTGTAAATGTTTGTGAATACAGTAGATACAATATAGATACCATTCATTGTTGCTATATATTAATTATAAACTATTCCGTAGGTCATTATCATCTTAAATAAATATTCCACATACGCAAACTTATTGAACTTACAGTATGATAGCATTGTCCGTCCCCGGCTGCGTATAAATGTCCGCCCACGTATAAATATACACGCTAAGATTCCAAGGTCATCAACGTTTGATAAACAATCAACAAGTGAAAATTAAGACTGTAGATATGATAGTGTAGTCATGATAGTTTGTATTTAAATAAGCTGTGTATTCCCAGGTCATTGCCATATTGGTGAACATTCAACTTGAATTATTACTATAATGATTAATATCAATTGAATTATTAACGTTTTTAACTTTCGGTATTTGATTCAAGTTGCCTCAGATTGTACTTACAGAATTAACGCCTCTGTTAGTAATTTTGGTATTATATTTAATAATTTATAATAAATTTTTACTTTGTTAATCGTATAAATTAAATATAGATGTACAGTCCAGTATTGCATAACGACTTTTCGTTTTCTCGACGCGCAACGCTGCAGTTAGTAATTTTGGTGAGCTATTCAATAATTATAATAAATTTATTAATTTATACCTTGTTAATTTCTAAAAATTAAAAATAGATACATACAGTCCATTATATTATCATATGGACAAAGATTCTACATGAATATGATTATTCTGTTTGATTAAATTAATTGATCTATATCTGGTAATACTTTAGTACACTATATAGTATGATTACTAAATAAATATTATTGTTATTACCACTAATCAAAAGTTGTATAAATCAATTAATAAGTTAATTAATGACTCCACTTTTCATTTTAAGTAACTATTTATTAAGTGTGGTAGATCAGTAAACAATACTAACCACAATCAGGTACTTGGTGTGGTCAAAACCACAGACAGGCTATCTCTGATAATTGGTCTACAACACACACACACACACGATTTACTCAAGCAGAAAGGTAAACAAGCAATGAATGTTATGATTTTTAATATTATTATAAATAATAATAAACAAATGTATTTGAATTTACCTGGAAAAATCAACTACTTCAAAGAATTTACATTAGCAATACTGTAATAGCGAATGTAGTTGTATTAGATTGTGGGATTGAATATGTATTATTCAAAATGAGTTGTCTTTAATACAAACATTAATACTTACATTTGAAATTAGTAGTATAGTAATACACTAGTAGTATAGTAATACACTAGTAGTATAGTATGATAGTTAGAAAGAAATAATTACAGTGTTTTCATGATTTCATATATTAAATTATTAATCATAATACTGTATTAGTAATAAACATGTTGTTATTGTTTATGTTATGCTAGATATTAGATAGATTAACAACAAGTCGATTTCTTTTGTATTGGTATTATATTAGTTGTTTCTATGGAGCTATTACAATCTAAATTCAGTTTATCCTTTACATTTTTTTAGTATAGTAATGATACTGTAGTTAGAAAGAAGTAATACATTTTTTCCTGATTTCATGAATTATTAATCATAATACTATTATTAAAGATGTATTGTCCCCCAAAAAATATGAAAAATGAAGATTAATAAATGAATAGGTTATTTTGTAGTTTTAATAAAGTTAATCCCTTCCCGGAAAAAAATGAAAAAGATAATGTTTTTTCATATAAAATGACAAAATAAATGGTCAAATTCACCCAAAAACCCATTGGGCTGGCAGCCAATTTGACTATTTTTTACTTTAATTTTCATGTAAATACATTTTTTTTTTTATTTTTTTTTTTGGAAAACAATGTCACATAATAGGTATGGCATATTCAACAACAAAAATGTAAAAAAATTATTTTTTTCAGCGCGACAATACAATTTATTAGGTATTAATATTATGCTAGATTTTGTGGTAATTCCCTACCAACAAGTTGATTTCTATTGTATAATTATATCAGGAATCGTACTCGTCATTGTCGTCATCAATATACCTGCTGTTTTCAATGTAATGCATATGTCAGATGTCCTTGTCATAATATCAGAAATGTAAAGATTAGGGCGCTTATACACTAGACACTTGAGATTCACCTTGAGGGCAGCAGCAGGTCACATCTGTTGATATAGGTTATTATATGACCCTTAGAATTATGAAATCATTATTGGAAATAACATCGTGAAAAAAGGGTGGGGAAAGGGACGTAGTACTAGTAGTATACTTATATCAATAGTTTCAGCAGGTATTTGTTAATACAACTCCCTAGTTTCAATAACAGGTTGAAGAGTTAGGATTATGAGCTTTCAATTTGTGACAAAATAACATACCTTCCCGTCGCCTTCGCTCGTCTTAAAAAAATCTCCTTTCCATTCCGACTTTTAACACTAAAACGTATGGCCTAAGCACCTTTACTTCTGCTGCCTCTTGCTTATGGAATGACCTACCCGCCTCTTTTAGATCATGTTCTTTTACTATTGCCTTTAAATCTGCCTTGAAAACTCATCTTTTTCTTTTAAATTGAGCTCTCTCATACACCGCGCCGTTGTTCACTTACTGCTGGAATTGGCGCATTACAAATTCGTATTATTATTAATGTGGAAAAGGGTGTGGGGAAAGGTGACAATAGTATAGTATACTACTCAATGTATTATTTTTGTAACAACAGGTTGAGGAGTTAAGATAGAGAACTTTTGTTTTCTGCCAAACTAGGAACTACAAACAATAGTCAATTTAATTTATTGTGTGTATGTAAGACATTTGGTTGAACATACTTATTAACACAGATTTTATAGATTCTAGGTTAAGAACACAATATTCACAGGTCATAGGTCGTCACAAAATAACATTTGTCACAAATGTTATTTTTTGACAAATTTGTGCCTGATGATGGAGATACACAAAGAAAAAGATTACATTACTGGGGACCATTCATCAAATGTTAGTAATTGACAAGTAGAACTTGATGGAATGTGAATGTAAAACCATAAACTAGACTTGCTTATTTTCTACAAAATACTCCTTTTCTGACGCCGATAGTATATATTATGACTTCTATATTATCTAATGATATAGGAGGTTTAACTGGGGGTATGGACCAATGATTTTAATAGCTAATGAAATAACAAATTGGTATACAGTAGAGTGAGTAGGACCTTTGAGACAGTGAGACGTTCCTATTCAGGGGACACTCTAGGGACACCACTCTCTAGAAACACTTTGTTGATGCCTGAAGAGGCACCCTTAGATAACCATTTTACTATAGACCCCCATCGACCTATTAATTTATATTATACTGTAGGTTCATGGTTTTACTTTATTTCTTGTTTTAACAGTATGACCAACCACTAGGAACACCCATATTAGGGGAAAACAGTGTTGATCCCAATAATATATAGCCGTTTTACCATGGACCTATAATTTAATTTAATTTATAGGTCCGTGGTTTTATTGTATTTCTTCAAATATAAAATTCTTCATAAAAAATATGCAACTATCTTGATCTAGTCTTGACGTTGTTTAGTTAGTAATACTGTAGGAGTGGCCATCGAAACCAAAATAGAAACCAGACTAGAATTCATCTTTTTATTTTAAAAATACGATACTTAACTTTGTTTAATTATGTAGGATAGTTGACCTATGTTTCTAACTACAGAAAGCCCACATTGTTTTATCAAGTGGTTTTGTTTTTATTTATAGTTTCTTTTATTTTGTTTTCTTCTTTCTTTTTGTGGTCTACAAATTAATATTTATTTCCTTTTAGCATATCCTTTATTTGGATATGAATAATATTTGTATTTTTATGGTTAAAATATTTACATCATCTCTACAATAACGGTTGTTTTCGTTTGTTGTACATTAGTAGTAATTATGACGTTATAATTTTTGTTTGTTTGTGCTGGATATTTACATAATTCAATTCCTATCAAATAATACTAAATGGTACGTCGTCTAGTACGGCAAAGATAAACTAATATCTTAGGTTTTAGTTTAGCATGACTATCAATAGTATTTTTTTGGAGTTAGATCAGCTCTAGACAGACACAAAGTTGTTTCTTGTTTAAAATAGAATATTTCCACAAACCCCAGTCTAAAATTGTTTATTGTCTTCCCACCTACAAAACAGAAGCAATGTTTTGAAAAATGTTATTTATATCTTGTTGATTTATTTTACATGCTACTATTCAAAGAATTCCTTTACATTTATAAGAAAACAGCCAGATTTTATTTAATGAACTTGAATATATTATTTGAACTGGTTTCATATCAGGTAAATCAATATTATTACCTTTTATACTATTTTGAGCACAAAGGTAAATACCCTAAGGTTGAACTGCGAGTGGGAGGAGGAGAGTAAATATTGCGTGCATTACCTGCTGCTGATAAACTCAGGGTCAATGAACTCAACAACTGGTGACAGTATTGTATTATTTAATGTAAACACTACGGTATTTTGACTTTGTTTGAACCGAAAAACCACTGTTAGGAAGCTTTCCAGTCATTTTACCTATTCTCGTATTACTTATTCCAAGAATGGAACCCTCTGGAGAACGCCTGACAGGAAAGAATCCTTCCTATAGGACTTACAGACAGACAATTATTGGCGTGTTTACCCCCTTGGCTGCACGTGACAAAGTACATGTTAAACTTAGTCTAAATACTTTGTTAATTTATCACTTTAATTTTACATTCTACCAGACATGTCTTTCCAGTTTCCTAGTACACTAATTAGTGTACAGGTCAATTCAATTCAATTCATCTTTTATTGGTCTAATTTATATAAAATAAAATCAGAAAATTCTTGTTAATACACTGCAGTTAAAATACATCAACAATGTCAAAAACATTAATTTAAAAAAAAGTACAGATAATATTTAAAAGTTAAAAAATAATTTGTATAATACAATAAAAAAAATGTTTTAATTTTTTAAATATACATCAAAATTTATTTTTCTATTTTTATGTCTCACAAACAATCTATATACATTATTGATAACAATTTTCTTGTTGATGATCCAATTGATTAAATTTGTAATCTGGTGTTTTAAAAAATGTATTGATACTTGAACACTAATTTATAAACACAATATAAAAAATCAATGGTGTCTATACTGTAGGTCTGTTTCTGCTGCATAGCCCCAATAATTTAACTGTTTATTTCAAATTCAAATTCACATTTATTTACTCATCCTTAATATAGTTTCATAGCATAAATGATGGCAAGGATCCTGCATAGAGAAGTTTACACTTCTGTTTACGCAGGACCCTTTTACATAAAAACATTTCAAAATAGATTTAAAGTATCATTTTTATATTTACTGCATTTCTGTTCAATTTTTGCTACAAAATAACCGTTTAAATCAGTGGGTGATCTTTGACAAAAATCGTTGGAATTACCCAAAATACAATTAATTTATTCACACCGTTTTTAACCGGTTATTTTTATGCAGCAGAAACAGGACCTATATTTCTACCAGTGTTCCATACTTAATTATTTTAAAGCTATTCAGACAATAAATGGGATTGATTGAAGTGATATTTATAGCTCTCACATGAGTACTGTTTATCATCCTTAATGATATATTGCTTAATTGCCATATGTGGTATTGGAATGTTACCTGTACTGTATTTAATAACAATATTTATTCATTGATTTGTAATTTTATACCACCATTTTATATTTAAATACCACCATTTTATATTTAAATACCACCAATTTTATATTTAAATACCAATCAAGTTAGCCACGCTCTTGTTATATTTAGATACCACAGATGAAAGTAACCCCATCCATTTCATATTTAGATACTACCTGTAGTAGTATTATTAGCCCCTCCCATTTTATATTTAGATACTAGTAGTATTATTAGCCCCATCCATTTCATATTTAGATACTAGTAGTATTATTAGCCCCACCCATTTCATATTTAGATACTAGTAGTATTATTAGCCTCTCCCATTTTATATTTAGATGCAAGTAGTATTATTAGCCCCATCCATTTCATATTTAGATACTAGTAGTATTATTAGCCCCATCCATTTCATATTTAGATACTAGTAGTATTATTAGCCCCACCCATTTTATATTTAGATACTAGTAGTATTATTAGCCCCTCCCATTTTATATTTAGATGCAAGTAGTATTATTAGCCCCTCCCATTTTATATTTAGATGCTTGTAGTATTATTAGCCACTCCCATTTTAAAGTTCGATACCACCGAATGGTATTATTAGCCGCTCCCATTCTACTGTTAGACATCAGTTTCTAGCCATGCCTATTTACCACCTGAGTAGGTATCTGTCCTCAGTACACATCTTGTGTATGATTGGCAGGCCATACTTCTGCTATAATAATCATGTGGGAAGTGGACTTATTATGCTTCCTTTCCTATATTGTATGAATACAACGTCCTTCTATCCAAAGTACATCATCGTCATGGTATTCCTTCCTACAACAAAATGGCTCTATAATATCCTGTGTGTTTAATTAAAATCTTACACTGACTGTGATTTATAAACTTTATGTATTTGTTTGTATTCCATATTTTAATAATACATTTAAGTTTGAATGAATGTAATGTAAAAGTAATATGGTTTAAACAGAATGAAAAAATATCAACCGTTTTAAATTAAGTAGGTAAAATGTTGTGGTGACAGACCATCTATGTCCAAAGGCCAATATCTATGTCCAGAGGCCAATATCTATGTCCAGTGGCAATATCAATGTCCAAGGGCCAAAATCAATGTCCAGGGGCCAATGTCAATGTATGGTTTTATAAAAAGCCAGTTATGTTAACTCAGGGCCATTATCCTTTGAGTAGGGTCCCTTAAAAGGCCATTTTTTGTGTGTCAGGGTGCATGTGAATTCCTTGAACTAGAGTTCTTTCACAGCCCTCATTGCACTTATGAAGGCTATGCTAATGTAATGTGGGATGATGGTAAAGGTTTAACATCAGTCAGGGACATTCAGCACTTCCTGAGTAGTTATCATATCATATCTTCTTTATCTTTATATGGAAATACAGTACAACCACAAAGCTTAAGTTATTACATGTATAATGTATAATATCTCAGTTTCATTTTTATATTTAATTTTATTTAATCAGTTTGCGTGCCTTATATAGACATGGTATAAAAGCTTTAAAGAGACAAGGCACACTTCATGAATTATAATATTTTATCATTGGGAGATTTTGAATAAACTTATCAGTGGCTGAAAAGTTTATTCAAATTTTCAAATTCAAATATTCTTTATTCATCCTCAATCATGAAAATATACAACAACAATATATGAGAACATAAAAAAGATGAAAAGGAAACACATAAAAACTCAAAAGAGCTTGATTAGTTGTGTCCCCCTATGTCCCTAACTAGCCTAAAAAACTAAAACATAAATAATAAAAAAGCTAAATCCGGCAACAAGTATTATTTTTAAAATTATTTGTAAAATGATAATAAATATTCTTTAAACAATGATTTAAATATATATATTGATTTGGTACTTATTGTAGTCCCAGTAAACTTCCATAATAAATTTAGAAAGCAATCCATTACAGAAAATATTAATATAACATTATATACAGTAGCTTTAAATTAACACATTGCTGCTGTTACATATTATATAGTAATCATATTAATACATAATGCATTGATAATATCATATCTTCATATTTACACTACCGAACATATTTGTGGTAAAGCAACCAGGTTTTGGTTTGCGGTGAACCACAATATTTATTTATAAAATACTGTGTAGTGTTTTTGTTTATTTATTGATGATAGACATTATTATTGTTGACAGATATTGTTGTTTAGTGAGCAAACGTGTGTGTTTATTGTCTGATTTATTTACATCATTACATTACATATATTTTTGTTCATTCTGCATATATTTATTTATTGATTATCCATTTATTAATATGTGATATTACATTAATTAGTAGACACAAGTTTATAGTGAAGTTGTGACATTGATACGTTGTTACGTTGTTAACGTTTTCCGTCTTCCGACATTACGCTTTCCACAATTTGTTTCTGTTTATGGCAGGATGGTTTGTTATTGTGTTAGTGTTTACTAGTCCTTGTAAGTCTTTCTTTATTTGATTCATCCAGTTATTTCTTGGTCTTCCTACGGGTCGTTTTACTTTCCTGTTAGTTTCCTTCATTGTTTGTTTGATTGGGGTATCATCTGGTAATCTAATTATGTGTCCATACCATTTTAGTCTCCTTCGTTTAATTCTTTTACTCCATTCTTCTTGTTTTGTTATCTCGTATATTTTCGTGTTACACACTCTATCTGTTAATTTAATATCTATCATCTTTCGCAACATTTTCCTGTGATTTTCCTCTCTTGTAATTTTTTGTTTAGTACCCAGAGTTCACTGTTATATAAGAAAATACTTGCTATGTATGCGTCAAACAAACGGGATTTCACGTCTATAGACATCGTTTTGTGTTCTAGCGACGACTTCAGCTTGTTATATGCCATAGCTGCTAGTGATTTTCTTCTTTTAATGTCTTTTTCTGTGTCCAAGTTACTACCGAGGTATTTGCATTCTTCCCATTGATATTAGTATTAATATATTTTAACCATATTCACTATTTATAAATATTTAAGTGAAATTCAAACTACTGTGGAATCCTAAGGGGCAAGCTCTATTCAGAGGATACCCCTACTAAACACGGGTTGTACATGGCATTTACTCTGAAATTATTGATAGAAAAATTATCTCAGATTTCTAATGTGACATGCATATTTTTATGTGATATGGTTCAATGGTAGAGAATCAAACCTGCATGTTAGAAAGCATGGGTTCGATACATGTTTGTGCTATATTGTCTGTTTAAAATGATATATTGTCCATTTTAGGGACAGATAGGAAGTTCATTTCTACTATGTCCAGAGGCGTACACCTGGCAACCAATAGAAGACTGCCGTCCTAAGCTAGATGAAAACAAGTACATTAGATTAGACAATAAAAATACAGGTAACAATGTTTACTATTTTGATACCTAAAATTAATTATTTCATCATATAAGATATGTTATATAACACCTAAATAAATTCCTGTCATTTGATTGGACAATTGTGGGTCACATGTCATACAATAGTATGTACTATTGTACGGAAAAAAATTTTCTCGCATATCTTCTTCACAACAATAAAAATATTTTTACTTTTTTTTTAAATCATAGCTGATTCGGAGGTTGACATAAACCAAATCTTGACTCTACACAAAGGGCGGGCGATGGAGTACGGTTTTTACAAGACGATGCAAGGCTCGCACGCAGACAAGGAAGAAGTGGCCGAGTATGGAAATCTTGTAGGGCCCGTATGCGCATACAGGATGCTGTTATACCGTTCATAGGAAATCATAGTTTGAGGAAATTAACCCTCTGTTCTAACTATTACATATTACCGTACCTTATAACCGTTATATGCCTATATAAGGGCATACAAGTCCATGTACAGCCATGATATCTTTAATTTCAGAGAAAACAGGAATTTAATGAAACCTTATAACTTATAAACTACATACTATATTAAGTTTTATACTGCTTTGTACTTTAATTTGTAAGTTATGTTTTAAATATGTCAATGATTTCCTAATTAATAGAATATATTTAAAGAGAACATTTAGATTATATTTATAAATACATTTATATATTGGGAATTAAAAGAACAATAAGCATTTTTTAATTTATAATTATTTATATTTATTATATTGTATGTGTAATCTGTAATTTGTTTTTCTTAAATTTTATGTTGTTTTATAAACTTTTTAGGTTATAAATAATTACTAAATTTAGATATTTGTGATTCTGCTACAGGCTGTCGGGGAGAATTTCACTATTTTTAGAATCTATTTGCTCCAGGATATTTATATACATGAGAAAATGTTGAATTGTAATGTATGTCGATATGGAATTTTAAAATAATGTTATTTTAACATGTTTTCCAGACAAAGCTAAAGATAAATTGTATTTTAATAGAAAAAGAAGTCAGACCTATATATGGGACACCCTATTAAGAGGACACCCTATTAAGAGGACACCATATTAAGAGGACACCCTATTAAGAGGACACCCTATTAAGAGGACACCCTATTAAGAGGACACCCTATTAAGAGGACACCCTATTAAGAGGACACCCTATTAAGAGGACACCCTATTAAGAGGTCACTCTATTAAGAGGACACCCTATTAAGAGGACACCTTAATAAGAGGACACCTTATTAAGAGGACACCCTAATAAGGGACACCTTATTAAGAGGTCACCCTATTAAGGGGTCACCCGACTAAGGGGTCACCCGACTAAGGGGTCACCCGACTAAGGGGACATCCTATTACAGGGACATCCTATTAAAGGGGCACCCTTTTAAAGGGACCATTTGTTTGATTTTAAATGCGTCCTCTTCTTGTTGGAGTTTCTATATAGACGGCCTAAAAAAATTGCCATGATCCATAATGTTAAGCTTAAGCTCTGTCTACACTATCAAACTAGTTTGACAAAAAAAGTGTGAGGTTCTCAAATTTGGTGGTGATATGCCTAAATATGGTAGTGATATGACATCAGGTCCATATATAGACACATCACATTTTTTTTTGTCGCATAAAATTTGATAGTGTAAACAGAGCTTTAGTTCCTGCTTGGATGCAAAACAACAACCTTAATGTAAGCGAAGGATCACCCCGACCTTTAACCTGTGATGCATTCAAAACTGTTTTGTGTATGAACCAATCAAAAATAAATAATTTTTTTCAATCATCGATTTCTTGATTACAATACCAAACTTGTTGTTTCTCACTTTCATCGTAAACAATGCACATCCTGGGCTTTGACCCCATGCTATTATCGTTGCTAACTTTTGTTGTAATACTACTTTATTACTAGTATACTACCAGGCAAACAATATACTATTATAAATATTACCTTTCTATTCTTTTGTTGTCAACTTCTGGAAAGGTAATTTTAGTTTGAAATTTACGTTTGCAGTACAACAATCAATTATCTACTATAATTATAATAATAACTGTGTTCGAAGACACTATTAGACCAAAATAACTTTATTAGAAGAGATCAAGACTATTACGCCAAAATAACTTTTTTTTCAAATGGCCAAGTTACGAGCTTTTTATTTTTGGACATAACTAGTTACTATGGCTCTATAAAAAGATGATAACACAATATATGCACATATATAGCAATATTATCGCATAATAATTGAATTTTAAAAAGTGGCTATTTTGGCTATTTTTCAAAAAAATTCCTGTACTATAGTACAAAAAAATGGCCAATTTTCGACCTTTTTATTTTTCGATAAAACTGGTTACTATAGCACAATTAACATGCGCAGAACCCATTAGTCGACTCTGCGCATGTTTATTATGCTATAGTAACCATTTATGTCAAAACTGGTTACTATACCATTATACCAAAATAAAAGGGTCGAAAATCGGCCATTTTTCGAAAATTTTTTTTAAAAAATGGCCAATTTTCGACCTTATATTATGTCAAAACTGGTTACTATAGCACAATTGTCATGCGCAGAACCCATTATTCGTCTCTGCGCATGTTTATTATGGCCGTTTTTCTACCCTTTTATTTTTTGACATAAATGGTTACTATTGCATAATAAACATGCGCAGAGACAAATAATGGGTTCTGCGCATGTCAATTGTGCTATAGTAACAAGTTTTGACATAAATGGTTACTATTGCATAATAAACATGCGCAGAGGCGAATAATGGGTTCTGCGCATGTCAATTGTGCTATAGTAACCAGTTTTATCGAAAAATAAAAAGGTAAAAAATTGGCCATTTTTTGAAAAAATCCCTGTACTATAGTACAGGGAAATTTTCGAAAAATGGCCGATTTTCGAACCTTTTTTTTGTTGACATAAATGGTTAAAGTTGCATAATAAACATGCGCAGAGACGAATAATGCGTTCTGCGCATGTCAATTGTGCTATAGTAACTAGTTTTGACATAAATGATTTTTAAATTTCATATTTCTTGTTAAAATTTTGAATATCTGAATATACCACAAGGTGTATCATTCCCTAAATATCCCCAAAAGCTAAAAAAGTGATTTTTGAAAAATGTGTCAGTTGAGTCAGGGCAGTATAGTACAGGGAAATTTTGATATATTTTTATTTTTTCGATTTAACTAGTTACTATAGCTCTATAAGATGATGATAACACAATATATGCACATATATAGCAATATTATTGCATAATAATTGAATTTTAAAAAGTGGCTATTTTGGCCATTTTTCAAAAAAATCCCTATCCATATATCATAATTGAATATTGGAAAGGTCCACGTTTCGGAAAAAATAGTTTATTTTCTTATTTTGTAATTTAATTATCGTGAGTGATTCACATTACTGTAGAGTTTATCTACCAAAATAATATTATTACCTAAACAAACAGGTGTTTCTCTTCCTTATTTAATAAAAGTCAAATCAATTAATGTTGAAATTTCCTTTTTTTGAATTGGAGATATTTATGGTTTTGGACAGTAAAATCGGCTGGCATTTGTGATTCTTTTAGATCGCATCCATTATAACCAACATTCCTCCATAAATTGAAACAAAAATAATTGTGCGCATGCTCAAATGTTTCTAAATGTTTCTACTGTTGCTATTTATCATCTTTATTGAATGTTGTAGTTTTATAAGAACCTGTAACCTTCTATTTGTAGGACAGACAGACAGAATCTGATAACAGACAGCACACTGCACATGATCCTGCCTTCGCTATTTTAGCCTACGTTCGTCCGTCACGAGATGCATGCATTGGTTGCAACTGTGTTCTGGTTGTTTTCATATCATCAGCTGAGTATTATAGGATCTTTTCCTGTCGTTTCAAATTGATAAAATAACCCCCAAAACCCACAATTGCAGCACATGTGATTAATTTTATTAATCGTACATCAATTATGTAGAACGTTGAAAGCAATTGTTAATGACAAGTGGGGTAATAGTGTTTGATAGATACGCATGCGATTAGCTTCCTGTCTTACAATTGGCTAATGCATGACTTTGCATAATTAATACAACAGGTGCATACGTGAACATCTTAAAATTACTGCCATTAAAAAATTGTTGTATAATCTAATTTTGGCAATCCTTTAGCAATTTCGATATCTTATTTATTGTTGATATAATTGTTTTTTTTTAATAATTCATTTTGTAATATTTGCCAAACTAATCTATTTTGTTTCCTCGACAATTATAGATAATCTAGAACATATGCTTTTCTTTTGAATTTTACGGCGTAATGTAAGGCTTGTTAAAAGTTGAAATCCTTTCTTCCTATAGGAAATGAACGTGATATGCGGACAATTTTAACATATTATCTTTATATTATAACTTAGGCCTTTCAGTTTCTACAAAATCATGTAAGATTAAGCATTTCAATTTTTGCACTGGGCTTCTATCTATGTCGCTTGTCATTGGTCAAATTACTTGCGCTGCGCTTACAGTATATCCGTGCGTCTCTAGTGATTACTCTATAATTACTGGTTTTTATACCCGGTTTACATTACAAATTTTTACATGGATTATTCCCAGAAATCTTACAGAGAGGTATAAAACTTTCACACTTTTGTACTGTATCAAGGTAACATTTTTTGTTAAAATATTTTGATATATATTGTAGTTTTCCATCAGATTTAACAACAAATTTGTATAATTTGCAATATCTCAATATGATAACCATGTTTTTTCCTGCTCTGGCCACTCCTAAACTAAATTTTATGTTTCTGAATAATCTTGTATTATCTCTAACACACCCTTACTGTAAAAAAATATGTTTTGCTCTTTAAAATATTTTAAAATCTATTTCCTAATAATAAATATATTCATATAATAAATATAATAAAAGATAATTAAAACTTACAAATTGTCAAATTTTTAAGACATCTTTACAATTTTGTAAAACAGCAATTGTATGCATTTTAGAAAACAGATATTATTTACATACAAAGATTCTGTGAATTGCAATTATGTTATTCTCCAACCTAAATTTTGTCAAAGTAAAACAAAGACAGTTTACAAAATAATTTATATCAAATCAGCATTTATTTGAAAATCATTCTGTATGCAAAATATATGCAAATATATATATATAAATATATGCAAATACATGCAAGAAAGACGGCGGACAATTTCAGATCTTGCTTTGCTTTGTCTTAATAATATTTATAGAAAATCTAGCGCTTTAATAACCAAATAACTATATACAAATTCCTTAAAAGCTAAATTAAATAACATCTATTACCAACTATAACTTAAGTACAATACTTATTATTGCTAAGTTGGTAGCATTGCAGATACGCCTGCTTTAGGTATAAACAAAGTGGAACGTTGAACATTGAATACAACGTAAGTAAATTGAATTATATATTTTGATAAAGGTGGCATATCTATATTTTCCCACATCAGTCCCACCCAATTGGTAGAGATATTTAGATACAGTAATCAAATGTTACCTCTTATTTAGAAGAGATAGGGTACTTTTAGATATATTTTGGATTGAATGATCATACTCCCTTATTAGGAAATATTTATATAAATGATTTAACTGTAGTTATTTTATTTAGATAGATGAGGGAGTTAACTTCCTGGATAGATATTGATAAATATTGATAGATGCAGTCTCAGTAAGAATCTCATTTTTTGGTCGGTAATAATTTTCTAAATAAATACACAAACGTATATTATAGTAAACTTATTGATTTAAAATCAATGATATTTATAAGTTAATTTGAGGCACAAATATGCACCTTGTCCATATGAATAATTAAATGTACAAACAAATGATCTTAATTAAAGTAGAAATAAATTATATATTTACAGAAAAAATGATTGTACTATACTGCATTAAAGGTGGTACAGAACAATAGACACAGAGTTTGTTGTTGCTAGGTACAACAGATGGAATGTTACGTCACAAAACGTGTTACAATTACAGTGCTTCCAGAATACTGGGTAACATACAATTACAGTGCTTCCAGAATCCTGGGCAACCAAAGTCTAAGATTTAGTTGCCCACCTAACACACAGGGCAACCATGTCTAAGATTTGTTGGTTTCCCTCTAATTGATTTTCTCAAATTTCTTCACCTTTGAACTAGTTTTTTAGGTGTTGTTAGGTTGCCCGTTGCGATGGACTTGTAAGCAACTGATTCTGTAAGCACTGACTTAAAGCAACAGTTGCAGAAAAAGAAAATAATGTATACAACAACAACAAAGAAGAACAAATAAATACATTATTTACAAGAATTCTTTTCTACAATTTCATTTCCATACAACTCTCTCTTGCTTCATTATAAAATATTGTTAGAAGTTGGCGGGGAAATAAGAATTAGATAGAAAAGTAAAATTGTCGGAATAAATTTGAGAGAGTTCCTGTGAATAATGCATAGCTATGTAAAACTGAAGGGGCACAGTAATAATAAATGGCACAGTAATAATACATGGCCCAAGAAATCAAATACATGTGGCGGCAATCACAATGAGATTGAATACATTATTTCAAATATGGCGTAGTTGTTTTATTCAAATAAATGTTATAGTCGATGATGAATTTGGTATTTCCCAATTTCATTACATTTATAAAATTAAGTGTCACTGTCCTATTGAAATGTTTTATGTAACTTCAAAACCTTTTTCTATAAAATAAAACAAAAAACCTAAACTATACAATACTTGCTATAATTATACTTATTTTATTACAAAACCTGTTTGTATTTATCTTAAATATTTTAAATTTACACTCAGTTGCTTAATCATTTTCATTTCAGTTCATTATTTCTTTAAAAAATGTTTGTTTTTGAATATTTCATGAAATTATTTTTTTTCAGTGTTTGTTGAGGAAGACGAATAAAAGTTTGCAATGATTATCAGAAACCATGAGAGAGAATAGAGTTATTGGGAAGAGTTAAGGGGACCTCGTTGTAGAAGACAAGAAGTCTGGGTAATATTCTAATATGGCCGCCAAACATCTTCTTTTCGATCATCACTAGGAGGTAATGAATGACCAGATGATGTAACAACGGGTAAATGATGATCGATAACACGCAAGTGGTCATCGTTAGAGTGCAGTCCGAGTTGGTTACTCATTGGCAAGTCCATGCGTCGTGACATATCGTCAAACGGCAACATGTGATCATGCCTCATCAACACGTTACTCTCTTCCTTAATAGTTTGTTTGCTTTCAGGCTTATCGTGAGCTGATGGTAACATCTGCAGATGCGGCGGGGCATCGTAGAACGAAGCGGGTGAGCTGTGTGTCGTTGGTGATGTCATATATAAATGAGGGTACAGATAAGTTGGCGAGGTTGGGAAAAATGGAGACGACGTTAGAGACACTGGGGTTGTCGGCGTGCTGAAAAGATCCCCCGGTGAGGGAAGAGGGAAAGTAGACGTCGGAGAGAAAAACGGTTTTGTTTCCATGGAGGTCGAGAGCGGGTTAGTCGTGAAAGACGTCGACGCATTTGGATATGAAAAGCGTATGTCGTCCGTTGCGATTCCTTGCCTCTGCATAGGATATCGTGAATCGTGTTTACCGTAAGGAGTCAATGTTGTGAAAGTGTTACTTCCGATAGAGTTCAATTGTGTTAGTTGGTGCGCAGCCTCGTGTTCAGCTGAAATTGAAATCGGAGTCTCGCTTGTTGTTCTCGCAACCGTGTGTAGGGATGATGATTGGGTGGGTGTGAAATAACTGGCTGTGTAATATGGGCTCGGCCATGATGTAGGCTTTGGAGGCATTACAGCTTGTGAAACATCTACAAGAACAAATAAAAGAAGAACATTAAAAATAAGTACAGTAAAAAAAATTCCAGGAAAAACTCATTTCGATCTGTAAGTTGCGTTGTATCTCTTTCAGCAGTGTATTAAGAGCTTATTGATCCAAATTTCGTAATCTACCTAGTACCCAAGATTTACACAAAGTAGCCAATCTATTAACAAATTATTTACAATTGGCCAACAAAGTTCATAAAAAGAATGTCTGTATAACTTTACCATGTGTAAACAATTACCATAGATTAAAGGTTGTTGTAGGATATATATAACCAATTGAAAGGCAGTGAGTCACCCTGTGCTAACACCATGTATGTTGTACAACAATGATGGCCTTATGCCAATCTAGTATTATTATTAATAAAAACAATCAAGACAATTACTGACCAGCAGACTTAGACACTCATTATTTCCTATGTAGTAATGTCTGTATAAGGCCAAATAAAAAAATATACTTGTTAAGCGTCACATCCTCATAAATTTTCAGGGGCGGGGGGACGGTTTTTTTTTTTTTTTTTTTACTTTTTATGGAGGTATATTTTTGCGCGGTGGACGCTTTGGCCCACTTTTTTTAGGACGAAACGTCAAACTTTTAAAATGCGAAACAGAACAAAATTGACTATGTATGAAATATTATTGCCTAAGACAAAATTGAGAGTTTTGTATTGTTTATATCCTAGGCCCTAGGCTAACTAATCCGTCCAAGCTGCTACCCCCGCCTCACTCATCGGCCATCCGCCGTCTCTCGCTCGACTCATCTATCCAGGAAATTCCCTATCGCGAGAAGCATGATTTGGTCTCAATAATACTAAATAGTGGGCTGATTTATAGTTTGAAAACAGCTTACGGCATTTCTTAAGTGAATTTTTATTCAACTTATTCATTCTTCTTTGATGAATCCTTTGCCAATTGCTGTGTAAATCAGTATTTAAAGTTGTGATGCAAAAAGTGTATGTATTCCACAGGTAAACCAGGCATAAGGAAACCCATCGCCCAACAGGACCTCGTGGTGTGCCGATCTCAAGCGCGAGATCATCGTAAACAAAATTGGTAGAGTCCATTATGTATGGGGTGTTTCCTATTTACGAACCTATAAAAAAACGCGCTTCGACCACTGTGTAGGCAAAATATTTATTTCGTTAAATCCCTAAATTGATAATCGCGTATTCTGTAATCACGTGACTGATGATGTAATCCTCAGCGACGTACTAAATGCACATGATTTAATGTGTTGGGGAAAAAGCTTGCTGTTTACCACATTACATGATTCACGGTGCTATTCGCGTTTCCTTGACGTAAATCGGCGGCGTGTAAATGAAACAATTGTTTTCACCAAATTGCCCATAGAGCGATCGGCGGCTAGCGTTGGCTAAGCTAAAAAGTACGTATTTTTCAAAAATTACACTAGCCTAACAAACATTTGCTAGTTTTGAAATTTTCAACTAGCAATTATGAAGAATCTACTAGCAAAATGCTAGTTTGCTAGCGTGTATTTCGAGCCCTACTCTGGAGCTGGGCCGGGCCGCTGAACTTTCCGTTGTATATCGGTAAAAAAAAAATAAAAATAAAAAGAGAGGCGGCTGGATAATCAGGAGCGGGCGGTGACGCTTAACAAGTATGTTTTTTTATTTGGCCTAACTGTAAATTAATATCGCAATGTCTAGTCTTAGTGAACTGGCTAATATCAATAAACCATCAGTTATATCAATTATGCATGTGTTTGTAATGAAATTTTAAAGTTATAATAATCTAGAAATTTCTAATCTAGCTGTGTGCAAGTGGAAATTAAGGACCATGTCAACATTATTCCACTGCAGTTACTGCAGTAACTACATAAACATTTATTATTTTTCAACATATACTATATAACATAATTTCAAAACAAGTTTCTTAATAAACTCATCAAAAAAGGGTATGAATATTGCTGGAACCGCATTTATAATGTATTTTATTTATTTATTATCTAATTTGAATACTTTTTATCTTGTTTAACAAACATTAGTTTTAATACATAAAAACAACATATTTAGTTTATATAATATATAACTTTTATAAGATGATAACAGTACAGTTAAGACTATTTATATAAAAAAATAAAGTTCTTCATATATTTATATATAAATAATAACAATGTAAAATAAATAAAAAACAAATTAATAAGTTTGTGCATAGCTTGGTCTGGACAAGGTCACACTATTGATATGTTTTGAGCTTACAAAATGCTCCAAGAAATTTACAAATCTTCTGATCTAACATATTATTATATTATTATATATATTATTAGTAATTAATAAAGATGAATTTCAGAATTGATTTCAGGAAGATCACACACTTAACGGAATACTATACTTACTAACACACAGAAGATACTTAATAAATTCATTTTTTAGAACTGCCCACATAATTATAAACATACAGGCTCAAAAAGAAAAAAAATGGATGATGATTACTACATGGAGGAAAAAATAAATATCTTGTCCTCCATGATTACTATAGGCCAAGATGAACGTGTTTAGAAATTTATTTGAAGATTTAAGCAAGGACTTCAGATATTTTTTACATGGAGGACACACAGACAGATATGAAAACCGATTAATCAAAAACTTAAGATATCTTTTACATGGACAGACAGACAAACAGATTTGAAAACATAACCTCCTTTTTAGCAGAGGTGCCAATACTGTAATACTGTCCTTTAGCACGGACAAATATTGTACTATTAAATGTTAAACTGATTGAGTATATTAATGACCTTGCCTCTATATTTGCTTGTCACATGACAATTTGAATGTCCTCAAGTGAACTCTTTACTCCCTACTTGGGTATCCAAACATCCTGTCAGTTTCCAAGAAACAATTTCGCAATCAAATTTTACAAGAGATGAAAACAAGATGTAACTTGGTTAGTACTTGGAATCAAATTTAAATCACTTGCAAAGATTTTATTGAGAAAAAATAGGATACCAAATTTATTTCACAAAGAAAATTATGCTTTTTGAATGTTTTCTACTATTTTTACTTTCTTATTTTAGTGTTTTGTATTTGTTGTCTTGTTTTGGCCTTCATATGTTTGGTCCTCCAAGCTGTCACCTGGGATGTTTTTTAAATTCTTATGTTTTTTTATTTGAAATAAAGGACGATTTTACTAAAATTTATATCATCTAATATCAAATAACAATTATTACATTTAAAGACCATTGTAAAAAAGAAAGAAATTCTGCTATAGGAACATATTGTATAATTCTTGATTATAAAAACAGAGAATTTGCAAGAAATTGTTATTGTTTATATTAGAGAGATCCGATATTTAAAATCTCTCCTTGAATAGTTTCACGAATTTGTATTTCTGTATGCAAAAGCACCGACATTACATTATAAAAGAATGTCAAATTTAGTCACTTTCTCTTCTTCATAGGTGTAAAAGAATGTCAAATTTAGTCACTTTCTCTTCTTCATAGGTGTAAAAGAAAACAACCAACGGCAACATCTATTTTTGTCATTCAAAATACATAAATTGAAATGTTATTTAAGGTAATAGAAACCACAGCATGTTGATGCAATTAAATTTGTCCCAAATGAAGGTAAAAAAAGAAACGCTCATCACATCTCTCCAAGATGTCCTATGACTTTCCTTTCCACGAACAGATGGAATTAAGATAAAACAAATATTTTTGTCGTTGGATATTGCTAAATTTAACCAATTTTATATCAAATGAACGAAAATAGAAACCACATAGCTGCAAAGTAATTTTTTTGCTAAGCAACTATAAATAGAACAACTAACTTTCAATCAATGAATAATTAAATTTCCAATGAAATATAAATCAAATACTGTCGATGATCAAACACACTATTGTTTATTTAATTATGCTTACTGTTTTCAAAAATTCCTGAGGTTATATATTTTCTAACAATTACAATTGAAATGTTGTTTGAATTTTAAATGTTTAGGAAAACTAATTTCGTTATAAACATGAAGTAGTTTCTAGATGTGAATACCCAGGGACAAAATCCGCAATCTTTTCATTTTTTAAGTGATTTTTATATCTGTCTTTGTGGTTACAATACTGCTTGGCATAAGTCATTCCGAACTCTATTGCTGCGGAGTAATGTCTTCTTTTAGAAACCGATTCATTTTCATTAATAGCATCTTCTTTTTAATCTCTACCAATTCCATTTCAGCGCAATTTAAAGCCATCGCCGCTTCGTGTTCTTGCTCGATAAATCTTTTACGAATCGTCAGAAGTTCCAAGTTAGCAACGTCTAAATGGACTTGCACAGTCTGTTGCTGACCGTATTGTGCGCCATAACCATTTGAACTATGACCGTTCTCTTCTTGATCATTATGCGATTGTTCCGACAAAACCGAAGGTGGTCGGCAAAAAACACTTTCGGTATTTTCGTACTCGCTGACCGAAGAAGATCGACTGGAGGCTACTGAATGGCCTGGAAAAAAGAAAGAGCCATTATTTGTAAATATTCGTCCAATGGCGTTAAATGAAGTTCGGCACACTTAAATTTGTATTTTTGTTCTTCAAATAAAAAGAATTATAAATCGCTTCTTCCATCTGATAGAAGGGAAGTGTGCCTCACTTCAATTTGCCAAAGGAGAATCTTACAAGATGGATCTTTCTTTTTTAAGTCTTAATTTCTACAGAATTGGAAGCAAGCAAATATCGGCCATGAATTTAAAAAAAAATATTTAAATGTTAAAGAATTATTGTTTAGCTACGTATTTGTACTGGAAATTCCTTGATCTTAACATTTTTAACAAATTATAACAAACATTTAAAAATTTATAAAATTGTTTTGAAGTTAGCATCAACTTTTCTAAAGATTTACATATAATAATTTGTTTGTCTACAATTCTACATTGTGTTTTTCTCTATTTATCCCTGGCTATAATACTATGACCCATTTTTCAAGGTCTTATTGTATTATTGGAAAGATAATATGTACACTTTGTACTATAGATGTGATACTTACTCTAGTTGTTTAGTATTCTAAATACATGGATATACTGGAGATTATAGTTAAAATGCTAAGGCCACTCTTGTACAGAACATATGCACAGGGAAAAAGGATTGTACAAATGATAAATAATAATGATTATGATAATAATGATTGAATAACAAACTTATGGTGATTTATTATTGTGTATAAATAATAACACAGATGTTATTAAAAAAGGAAGATAATTTTAATGATGAGTGTATGCTTT
Organism: Antedon mediterranea; assembly: GCF_964355755.1. Taxonomy (NCBI): domain Eukaryota; kingdom Metazoa; phylum Echinodermata; class Crinoidea; order Comatulida; family Antedonidae; genus Antedon; species Antedon mediterranea. Next base: position 2,093,911 of record NC_092676.1, on the reverse strand, counting down.
CATAATGAAATATAAAGCTATAAAAGCATCTGGCAAATGTCAAAGACCAAGAAAAGGGAAAAGCAAAAGTCCCCCACCACACACTAAAAAAGGGGGGTAATTGATGAGAATGGATAAGAAATAAGGGGTAATAAGTTTCAAAGTCCAATAGGGTGCGAGCGGGTGACATCACAAAATCACAGAAGAGGGTTAGATGTAGAAAATATCAGATGTTGTGCAAGCATCGCATTCATGTAAATAAATTAAATATTGAGATTTTGAAATACATTTTTTGTCTTTCTTTCTGTTTATAGGCTAAAAAACAATGTTTATGAACTGATACAATCATGTCTATCAATGATTTGTCGTTTATCAAGATATGTCTGTGAGTTTTCCTGTTTGCCTCTGACTAGTAACATGTGACAGGAACGTTTTATTTCCACAGTTGCTAAGCAACCCATGGCAACAAAATGCCCATCTAAAAAAAAAACTTTCAATTCCTTACAGCTTCACTTTCTACATTCTTCATATTAATTTTAAAGATCATTTTGTTGGGAAAATTACAAAAAAAACTTATAATACTGTATTGCTGTTAAAATAAAAATAAAACATGTTTGTTTATCCCTTTCCTAACTACTAATATTGAGTAACATTATAATTATGACTAATATTTTAATTTTGACGTTTGCTAAGTAAATCAAAATTACATTGATTGTTTTTCTAACGTCATTCTAATATATTTATAACTGAATTGATTGAGTGAATTAAGAGAGTATTACATACCATGAGTTTGATGGTTCATTAAATTGCTTGTGGTTGGTAAGGAGCTGAGAGGTTGATGATGAATTGCTTTCCTCTGTATATCAGGCATCTCTTCTTGGTTCCATAATCCCCCTCCATGCGGATTCATGTGGTGAGGGGAGTGCATTCGACCGTCTTCCACCACCTTCTGACGCGGGCCTAAACAAGACAAAGTCATAGATAAATCAATCAACACATTTCTAATATTCTCATGACAATTGTAAAAAATATAATATAATCAATAATTATACGATAATGTTAGTCACTCAACGTTGAACTAACATTAATGTTGCGGCCGTCACGAATGGATTACCATCGTTGCTTGACCTTTAAAAAGATGTTACCTCACTCCTCTGGGCCCCTCTCTTATCCCCTTACCTTGGACGTCACAACTGCCTACAACTTTTTGAATTTAGTTTGATATTTAACAAATCATTTTCTCTACCTTCTTAAAATTCGGCTTGGCAAAATGCCCATGAATAATCTTCAATTAATTATTAAATAATTTGCTATTGCGCAATGAACAGTTTGCCAATGGTTTGTTACAAATATATATAGAGCATGATTTGTATTGTTTGGTAACAATAGCCGACTTAAGTGATATGTAAATATACAAAGCAGGCCGAAGAGTCTGACACAAAGGAATGTTTAGTAACTAAAAGGGTGTCGGTGGTATCGATAGGACGACGTCACACTAAACACTAGGTAGTCAGGTGTCGGTGGTATCGATAGGACGACGTCACACTGAACACTAGGTAGTCAGGTGTCTGTGGTATCAATAGGACGACGTCACACTAAACACCAGGTAGTCAGGTGTCGGTGGTATCGATAGGACGACGTCACACTAAACACTAGGTAGTCAGGTGTCGGTGGTATCGATAGGACGACGTCACACTGAACACTAGGTAGTCAGGTGTCGGTGGTATCGATAGGACGACGTCAAACTAAACACTAGGTAGTCAGTTTCATGTGTAAATGAAAGGGAAAACAATCCAAATGGATAGAGTTTAGTTAGTCCAAGTTTTAGCCGTCGTAGTCGTTGAGAGGTTTTTAATAACTTCCTTATCTACAACACATGCAATAGAGTCATATGTACGCATAAAGGAAATCACAAATTATAACCCAGCTCATGCGCCAGTCAGCTGATGTACTCGGCTTCCCCTCTGGAGATGCGATAACAACTTTGATAATACCTTACTTATTAATAGCACACTGTATAAGACACACTAAATAATTAAATCATCAATAAATTAGTCTATGAATAAATGTAATACTATCCCATAATGCTTAGGAATCATTGGTGGTCTTGTAGAAGTTTTTATCATAAATCAAAACTTATATTAATTATTTTGTGTAAAATAATAAATTATTCACAGTTTTCTTTAATTTAAATAAAATCAATCATATCTTTGTGATGAATCAAAGTGGTTTTATATTGTTATTCAATTTTGACTTTTTGTTGAATTTTTATTTTTGGAGTTTACGACAAAAGAAATAGCGAAACAGTGATACAATATGAAAATGATGTAATCATAGAAAAATTTAAAAAAATAAAGTTTATTATTAATAAAACAAAATAAAAAGAATAAAATGAGTAATATTCTTTAAAAAGATATTAAAAGAAAAAAAAACATAATCAGTGAAGCATGCCTCTTTAAATTTCAATCAACCAATCACAATGCAGTATTTGTGTTTAAAGGTGTGTTTGTAATTAGTCATCAGTGTTGATGACAATGACCTTTCATGCTAGAATATTCATAATAAACTGATCCCACTGTTGACACTAACATAACAAAATATCACAGGAGTGGAAGATGATGATGAGAAGTCAAATAGCCACAACTTTTGGTATCAGACAAAACTTGAAACATCAAGACATCTTTCAAGATGTCACTTCTGACAAAAGTTAAGAACATAAGTTTTGCTGTAACTTCTTCAGCAAAACTTAGTAGCGGCACAAGAACCGCAATCATGAATAATCTCAACTGGAGTCTTTTTTTTTTTGTGGTATTTTTTATTCTTCTTTTGGGATTTTTCCGTAAACTGAACAGCTACTGCAGAATGAGTTCATTTATGGTGCGAAAGAGTTCATAAGAAGTCTAGGAAACATTATTATTAACTAACATGACGTTTAATAGAACCCAAGTTTGGAATCACAGCGTTCTTGCTGATTTTTTTAAAAAGTGATTAAAGGAATGAATTGGTAAAATATGACATCAATAATGTAACTGTTATCAAATTTAAATAAGGGGAAATCCTGGGGAATATTTGGAAGATGAATGTAAAGGACCTGTGTTTCAGCAGGAACAATATTGAAAGAAATTCGGAAACTCGGGAAATCCTTATTGTTTCAACTTTTTGACTGACACACGTATTTGGACGTTTCAGTTTGAATAAAACTGTTTTAAAATGTTTCAAATTTGAATTATATTATAACATACCTGTACTTGCTTTTATATAAATGTGAAATATTGAACTTATTAATGTATGTGGATATTTATATTAATAATTAATAGAACTAATATAATAACAGATAAGGCAGATGAAAATTGACACAATAAAAACAGAAAATGATTTTTATCATATGTGATGTGATATGTAGAGAAAAGGGTCGCCAATTAGTTAGCTGTAAAAATAAATTATCAGTTTCTAACTATAGACTGTGAACTTTTTTTCAACTCTTCAATATCCAAGTTGAATTTACTTTGATAAAGGTTTTATGGTCAAAAACATTTATAATATTCTAATTGAACTATTATATTAAAAATTGTATATCTAGTAAAGTACATCAATAGCGCTATCATGACAAATATGACAATTTATAGTTAATGACAAATTTTCTGAGAAAAGATTACGAGCATAATAAAATAATCTTATACTCTGTCATTACACTTAACACATGTAACTAGTCTATGGTGAATTTCTTGGAATCATTTTAGTTGTGATTTTCCTCTCACCACAACTATGCTCATCTTGCTGGGAGTCTGGACGCATTCCGAACAAAGTCAAATAGTTTTCGGAAATACGCATTTTGTTTACCTCTTTATTTTTTTATTGGCATATCTTTTAGAAAATAATTCCCCTCATCCCCAGCCTTCAATGGAGGATTCAGGATTTTGAAATAGGGAGAATTGAGGGCCTAAAAAGTGTAAAATGCAGTGCTGAAAATAATTCCTATATTTTTAATTATAATTTATAAAATTTGGAGAGGTCCTTCTTGACACCTTGACAGTTCCCTTCTACAAATTTTGTAAAAAGTCAAGTGGAAGCATACACATATTACAACAGTACTTTATCTCTATTGATCTGCCTTATCGCAGAAATTGAATGTGGAGGCCGAAAGGACCAACTTGACTTCCAAATCAGAATGGCCTAACCTACAGTAAGAATATGGTCATTGAAATATCAACTTGATGTCATTGTTTGACATCCTGGGAGGATACTTTTGTACATATTTTTCTTCCAGATGGAAATTGCAGATAACAAATACTTACGTCTTGGTTCTCGGGGTCCATCTACGGTGACCTTTATAGCTCGGTTGTACGTCGCTACTTGAGGTGGGTTGGTATTGATGATAATGGACAATGTGAAGCTCTTTCCTAAAAAGATAAAAATTTAAAAAATGATTATGAAACCAAACAATTCTGACTTGGCAGTAGCAATTTATGATGAAATTAGCTGTGTACCAACAAAATAACAAAACGTAAAATTAAAATATCCAGAGTGGAAACCAAATCAATTGTGGTTTCTGTAAAACCGCATATTAGATAAATTAAAAGGTCATTATTAAATACTTAAAAACCCTTCCATAAAAATAAATACTAGCGACGAACGACGTATAAAGTAGGAATGAAATAAGAACAGAAATTATAACTGCTGCGGTTTGAAAAACCACAAACAAATTAGTGATCATCAGATTGAAATATAAAAAAAACATTTACACTTTTATAACAATCAAAACAGTTTAATATAACACACAGAGATAATTCCCGGCATTTACACCAGCGTGTGCGTAGGCTTTTGAATACATATATATTTATTAAGAATGGCCAGCTTTAGGCTAGGTTTGTTGTATAGCTTTTAAGTGAGTTGTACGTGAGGACAAACGCCGTACAAGGCTGACTTACTAGTCACGGCCTTGGCCGCCTTTCAACTACATACACTTTTAAAACCATTCATAATAAAACAACCAATTGTACTAAGTATATACCATTGTTAACAATCTTTTCTATAATCTATTTGTTCTCGTGTGCTAAAGTTTCCAATGTAGTTTTTTTTCCATATTTTTTTAGCAATAACACAAAAATTAATTAATAAATAATCCTTTTTTACATACTAATATTATTTGTATAAATTCTTAAAAAATTGTTTAATAAAATCCTTATTTATGACAAATACATTTAGGTCATCATGCATAACTTTGATTCCTTATACCATTTCTCATACAAATGTTTTTGAGTATTTTTCCCCTAAATATATGACAGTTCATGTTAAGAGAGTTCAAAGGTTACTTGGGGTCATAGACATAGCGAAACAGGATGTTACTTGGGCTTTACAGTAATGTATTTCCTAGGCTTTTGCTTTAATAAATACATCATTTTGGATTGTTTAAATAATTATACTGGTTTCTTGGTTGTACTGAATTATTCCCTTTCGGACAATATACTATTAATATTTTGTTTATATAAATGTAAGTTAGGTTTTAACAATATTAACAGTGTCTTCAGGTTTCGATAAATACAAACTTGGAAAAATTACATGCCGATATGTTACGAGATTCGAAGATTCGATCCTTTTAACGCATCACTTCCTGTAGGCCTAATTAGTTTTAATTCAGTCTAATAAAGATAATTGTTATTGCATCATAATCCGGATTTTAAACTAAGCAAACATTTATGAAAAAAAGCAGGGTAGTCCTGACTCCTGGCATAATTAAATTCACTAAAAAAGTCTTCATAAGTTCAAGGAAACTATGAAATGTTAGTACAGTAGGCCCACAGACTGCACAGTACTTAGTACAGTAGTAAAGGTTCATTCCCTCAAATAGGTCACATTGTACCAAGTTCAATAGCCGACCCTAGCACGGCGACTTATCGCTTCATTGCTCTCTATACCATTGTGTAAAGATAACAGTAAAACAACAATACTACACGATAACCAAAAAAATAAATTACAAACTATATAAGACCGTTAGATATGCCAAGTATGTCTCTTTGTTAAAAGAAAGTACAACTCATAAACGTGATACCAAACACCAAGTTCGAAACATTTAATTTCCGTCGGGTCACACTAGAGTGACCTTGGCAGGAATGGTAGATGAATTCAGTTATTCATCACATTGTTTACGAATTACTTGTAAATTAATCATCATAAATATAGAAACCATGAGTCCAATATCTGAATCATATTAATTATTAACATAGTGTATATATTAAGTAAACATTTAGGTTTATTATTATTATAGGCAATTAGTAAGCACTATATTGGGCAATTAATTAAGTCCAAGATCGTGCACCGGAAGTTTTTAAAAATTTATCCGATAAGAGAACGTGCGTGTTGAGCGCTTACAAATTCTTCCGGCGGAAGAGTATTCACAAAAGATTATTATTATACCAAAACTCTAAAACAGGATCTGGAATGATTTTTATTGAATCAAGAAAAAAAAACTATTTAAAATCATCAACAGATAAATAAAAAACTTTTGGTAAAACACAGTTGATAAATGTTGATACCCACCCAAACAAGAACTTAATTTGCGTAACCATACTTAAGTTGTTACCTAACCATAATTACCAAATGATATAATTGCTTACCTCGCCCAGATCTGCCCACAAACCGCAAATCATTAAACCTTGCTACTTGATTTTTCATTACGGCTGTAAAGTTACGAAGTTCAGCACAGTAGTTTTCATCGTTACCGGCTGCGATAGTAACCGGAGTGCCATCAGGAATCGGTCCAAGAGATACAACTTTAAAAGCCACCGGTAGACTCTTATTGCACCTCCAGTGCGACGGTAAGACACTACAGACAAAGTTAGGACTTTCCGTTCGTACAAGTTCGCCTGGGTATTCCGCAAACGCTTCGACAATGCTTCGTTCTCCTCCTTTGAAGGATGATTGCTTCCCAGTCATTTTGTGGTTATTTTTCGAAGACGGGCTGTGTTTAATTGTATTGTCAACTCTATGTTCGTTTTCATAAACGGGCATATGTTGGCGCGAACGATCTAAATGCATCGGGTAGGGATGTTTCAAGTTCAAGTTAACTCCAGTCGTATTAATGTTCTCTAGCATAATGGATCAACACGACCACTATATACTGTTTCGTTGTATAACGCCGCTAAAAACACCTTAGGCGCGATTGGACTCGACCAAAACCGCAACTATTTGTTGATTGAGTGGATTACTATATTGCAGTCCAACGTGGTCCCGTTTGTGTTAATCGCTAAAATTAAAACGTACTTATTCTGGTAAAAACAATTACAAAACACTCGACTTAAACCATAAACAACAACCGGCTCTGATTTAATACGTGGCTACATAAATTGTGAACAACTTGGATTGTGAATTTACTTTTTAGATGTTGTAATTCTTGTAAAAAATGTGATGAATCACACGTAAGGTAAAACGTCAACGAACTTAGTAGATCCGCCCACATGCTCTCTATCCGACCAATCAGCGTCCGGTAAAGCATGTGGGCCGGGCTTGTTTAATGACTAACTAAATAAGTCGCCGGAACTAAGCGTATAACACCGTGAAGAAAACAAAACGGTGTTAAAGTATTGAAATTCGCCTCGTGTTCCTGCGATTTTCCAAGTAACCGAGACGATTACGTTAGACGTGAAGTATGCCTCAAGGTCTTTCTTGTTCCTCTCTCGTTCTTCTTACAGTAGTAGGGCAGGGTTGATCGACCTAATAAACAAAAGATACACTTTATACGCACCGGAAATATTTAGCTTTCATCTACAATATTTTCCTATTTAATATAGGAAGTCTAGTATCATATTACCATAGGGTTCTTTAGTGCGATATTACAGCTGTTCAAGATACACGTCGACCAATGGAACCAGAGGACCAGCTTATTGCTGCGGGGGTTAAAACTGTTGGGGAAAATGTAACCAGATCGCAATATCAGAGTAATGAGAAAGTGTCGATTTTGGTGACAAATTTCACCTCCAAATTTATCCAAGATTAAACCAGATCATAAAATCAGAGTAATGAGAAAGTGTCGTTTTTGTTACAAATTTCACCTCCAAATTTATCTAAGAATATACACAGTAAATCGATTCATTGAAACATAGTTATGTTGATAATGACCTTGTCACACGAGAGGAGTGAAGATGGTTAGGGTAGGGTAACAGGTCACATTTTAGACGTATTCGACGTCTGGGATAACTCCCCCGTCTATGTTCATTACATGACTCAGTCGTAATATTATACAGACCCTGTGAATTTGTATTATATAGTTGCTATACGTGTACCACGTACTAGGCCTACGCAATATCTAGTATTGCTTTTACTTAACATAATACTTGTTTACGATTCATCAACATCACAGAACTAGACTATTTTTAGTTTCGGTATTTTACGTCTCATTCAGTTTCTTAAAGACAAAACCAATCAACATGTGAAAAACACCCACAAATAAATATATGTTTTAAAAAAAACCCAGAATAAACATAATTATAAATGTGTTACTTCAATTACCAAAATATACTAAAGCTCTATCTAGACTATCAAACTAGACCAAAAAAATATGCCCAAATATGGTAGTGATATACCCAACCCAAGTGATATGACATCATCATGGTTCATCCCAATTTTTTGTCACATAAAATGTGATAGTGTAGAGTGAGTGTGTACACTTTAGATAAATCATTTTAAATTAGTCCTTCTACAATTTTTAAGAAAGGCCATCAAATAAGGCTAACATTATTGAAATGTATCCAAGATTGAACTTTTGACTTTCAATGTAATTTCCTGATAAAATGCATTTAACATGCAGTTAGCATCACGTGATACTTAAACTTGAAATGAACCAACTTACGTAAGTCCATCTATTAAAAAAATCATTTGATATTTTCAGCGGACATAAATCATTGTTTTTAGAGTGTGTAGTATTAGTAGGCCTAATAGACAGGTCTACTGTTATCACCAAGCACTTTAGTAAAATATCATCGGCATGATTGAATTTTGTATTAAATATGTTCAAATTAAAAAACAACGCCGTTTTTATAGCGTGTAGGCATACAGTAAATTAATTTATATAGGCCTACTACTACTACTACTACTACTACTACTAGTCTGAGTTTTACTAAATTTTAGTAAAAAGATAAATATTTTTGCGTTTCATACGTATACTAGACCTACTTGAGCTTCAGACAAAAATCGAAATAAAAAATAAATAAAACAAAAAAAGACAATAAATACAGACTTGGAGCCTACTACATACAACCAATAAATATCACACCACCAAATAGGCCTACAATTCTCCTTTTGAGAACCTATACCTTATAGGGCCTATATAGAAGGTACATTAATTAATTCACAATAATATACCTCGATAATAGACCTACAATATTTAAAACCCAGACAGTCAATTTTCATGTTTCAAAATCTCGACTGAGATGAGATCGGAGACAATAATTATTTTTCGTAGAACACGGTTAAACGGAGGCTGTTAAAATGAATTCAGGATCTCTCATTTCTATTTACTGTCAATTAAATCCATCAAACTGTACATTTTCTGGAAAACATAATGTGTTAATAATCTGTAATGATTTGATAATAATAAGTCGCCTACTGTAACAGTGCCGTACGTGCATTCCACGAAGCGGATTTGTGACGTAGAAGGCCCACTGAGAGCCAATCTTTCAGGAACCAAATGAGGGCGCTATCTACAATTGAACAATAGGAGCTCAACGATAAACCGTACGGGGAATCCCCTTTCATGATAACGTCATCAAAATTCCATTACTTTTAAAAATGCACGTGGGAATCACTTTTAAAAATGCACGTGGGAATCAAATACAAACACCTTTTTTTAACAGCAACCTAGCGTCATGGGGTTCGACGAGGTTATATTCCCAAGAACTTATGTTATTTAAAATTCACAAAACTCAATAAACAGAAAAAAAATATTTGTGTAGGCTGAATTAATATAGTTTATTTGGACTTTTTAATTATTATTCATTATTAATGTAAATTGCTATATTAAGTTAAGTTAATACATTTGGACGGATTCTTACCATCATATATTTTGTTGCATTTTATCATCTATATTGTGTTTTATTATAATTTAGAAAGGCCTCTATGGTCCTAATCTGTATCACCTAAAGTGACCTGTGTATACGTCAAAAACACTTCAAACTACTAATACTGTATTATTACTGCAGTACATACTGTATTATTACTGCAGTACACTCAATCACTTGATTATTATTATATATTATTATGATTTTAAAATAAAAATGATACACATAAATATCTATATATATTTCACAGCAAATTTCACTAAAAAATAACATTATCTTTATCTTATCTACTTTGGTCCAATATTATACTATTTGGTTTATTCTGTAAAGATCGTACATAACAATTGGTAAAGTTTAGGTGAGTGGACTGTTCTATTATTTTCAAGAGGTGTTTAACACTTCATTGTTTTATAATAGTTTATCCATGTATAGTATAAACTCTTTTATTTTTAAGTTCAACGTTTTCATAATATATAAAGTAAAAAGTATATAGGGTAATATATTGCGCAAGTGTGTAGCAAAAATATTTAAAAAAAATATGAATAACAAAAAAAACCAAATATCTGGCAATTAAAAAAGAAAACATGAACCTAATAACATTATTAAAAGTATTTGATAAATCTTAAAAAATTTATCAATGAAAAAAACAAAATTAAGTAAATAAAAAATGTATGTATTTAAGAAAATCGACAAATATAAATAAACAATTTGGGAAGACAAAACTTTGATACTTTGATTTCTAGGAATAAAAAATTATTTTGTGTCGCACAAGAGGGCGACACCTCTCAAGATCCAATGATCTGGATGCTGAACGGTCTTCAAATACAGCGGGAATATGTATGTCAGGTCCGTTCTTTGAGGTTTCTTGTAAACTGGGCATTCGTACAGTCTTGGATCCTTGCCTCCAACTTGGTTGATGGCGTACACGTGAGCCACGGGAAGCGGTGTGAACAATACTTTTGGTTGCGGTTCAATGAGTTTGCAGTTTCGTCGATCCCAGCCAGCACCGTCAAGGAAAAGACCGTAAATATAAACACCTAGAAATAAAACCAAAATATACAATATATTATTTTAATTATTTATATATTATTTCTTTCAGATTTATGCTGTCTTTTAATATTTATTCATTTTTACTATAAAGAATAAAGTTATGAGTTAATAAAAGAGAAACAGCATTTCTATGAACTACTTTTTATTACGCTTTAGGCTGTGTACCTTCATTAGGAGGCGTACTAATATCTTCCTTCAGGAATTTAGTCATATCATTATGGAGCACCACACTATCCAAAGCCCAGCCTTTGTGAGCTCTTGTGATCTCTTGCCTCATAGCCGTCAGAAATCCTTGAGGATTAAAGAACCCAGTCATCCAGAACACATTTGGACGACCCTCAAACACCCAGCTGTAAAATTGAAGATTCCTTTCAATCAATTCCGTAAACCAGAAGCCGAGAGTGGTAGAATCCCAGGAGATCTTGCGCCATAATGCTGGTACCCTGGCGTCATACATGTTGTCAAGGGCGTCACGCAGGTTTTCACTCATGATGATGGTACCGTCAATTGCGAGTTTAAGGTCGTTGAGAGTGCTGCGTACTGCTATTATGACCTTTTGCATTCTGTCGACCTCTTGTCGTAAAAAGATATTCAAGGGTTGGAGGTGTCCCATTTTCTGCAGACGTGCTTTCACCTAGTAAGAAATCAGTTTAATGGTTGAAATATACTTTACTATTAAAGAACTATTTTACTTTGAATATATAGCAATATAAATGTCTAAGTATAATAAATATAAGTTTGCTTAATTGTTATTGTAATAGGAATGGTTACATCAAACATGTTGTAGTTCTCCGGTAGTTTTTCCAGCATCTCATTGGCTAGCCTATACACTGTAGCCTCACGTGTCTCTCCTCCACCTCCTGCACTGTCTTTAGGCTGAATGTTCACTATGGTATCAAGAACCTAGAAGAAGAAAATGAGAGATTTTTCTTAATGGCCATGTATACATTTAAATCTTTGCTGCCGACAATGTTTCAAACCCAGGGTTAAAGCTCTGTCTACACTATCAACTAGTTTGAAAAAGTGTGTGTGCCCAAATATGGTAGTGACATGCTTAAATATGGTAGTGATATGACATCATCATATCCATATTTGGGCACATCACAATTTTTTTTGTCACATACAGTTTGATAGTGTAGATAGAGCTTAAGATAAAGTAACTCTTTCTACTATGTCACCATTGCAGGGGGAAGGTCTGCTTTTCCAACCAGAACTTAATGCTGATGTACTGGTCACTTACTTCTGTAGCCATGTTCGTTTGGTAGGTGATATCAGCGTTGGGATGGAGACCGAACGCCTCTGGTGTGTCAACCAACGGGATGTTTTCAATTGCTCCACGATATTCATCTATGGTACGGCACTTTGGAATTGTATATCCTAAATTAAGACAATTTGACATGTTTCAGGTTATCAGTGAAAAAAAAAACACAGAACAAAAATTCACCTCACACACATTTAGGCCATAATAATAAATTAATTCACAAATATTGTTTTATTTTTCAGAATTATTTACCTTTGTAGAATTCAAACTTGTCACTGAACATCTCTTCTGAAAACCAGACATTGGCGTATGTATTCAAGAGACGTTTGTCGAAGTCGTCCGTCACACGGCCACCGTACTGCACCTCACCAAGCATGTATCGAACGGTATTCCATGATACGCCCTGGTAATGAGAGAAGTATTTTAGGTAATGGGAAGGCTACTGTGTAGATTCTTAAGCTCTGTCTACACTATCAAATTAGTTTGACAAAAAATTGTGATGAGTCCAAATATGGTAGTGATATGCTCAAATATAGTATTGATATGACATCATCAAGTCTATATATGGGCACATAACATTTTTTGGCACATAAAGTTTGTTAGTGTAGACAGAGCATTACTATAGTTAATATATTTAAAATTGAATTGTTTTAGTTATATGGTTGTTTTGCCTTCTGGCACAGGTATCTGGTAAATACAATTGTAAATATTTTACCTTCTTGGGGTCCATATCATCTAGATGGTTATTAACAAACTGAACGCTCGCTGTGAAATCCGCTTGATTGAATTCATATGGAATATTCCAACCCAACGGACCAAACTTACGCCTCTCCTGAACGGTTGTATGTAGGAAAGCAACAGCATAGAGTATGGGACGCCACTGGGGCATACTGGATATGTCTAGCTGTTCCTGAGTGATGCCGGCGTATGTGCGCTTGATACCGGCTTTGATTCCTTGCGGAGGCTCGTTGGTGAATTTGATTGAGCATTGTAAGAGATTGATTGGGAATTTTGGATGTACTTCTGTGGTCAGCCAGATTCTGAAGGCTTCATGGACACTCTCTGTGTTCAACACCTTAATGCGAAAACAAACATATTGAGTCAGTGTAATATATCATTGAAATACACCAAGAGATATGATAAATTCTTAGTACTGTATCTAGATTGACCCAGTATCATAGGAAAATCCATAAAACAGCATCAAATGTGTTGGATAGTATCATAGACTATAAATAATACAGGCAACACATCACATTTCCTATCAATATCATAGTGCTGGAATATTGAGAGATACAGCATGGAGAGTAGAGTATGAAATACAGTAGCAGAACAATACCCTATCATATTAGTATTATTTTTACTCTATATGACTGAGTATAGTCTGGGTAAATTATTGGGTGGGATTATACTAACATGGAATTAAATAACAATGGAAATTGATCAAAGTTTTTTTTCCATCATATTTAGTCTAAATCAGGTGTATAAATACTTGAGCATGGGATTATACTTAATCATGTACGGTATAAATTACACCTGCATGCAAAATAGCTTGCCATGTTTATATTTGTTAGATAATACATTTATATTGTACTGTGAACTTACTGTTTCAAGTAATTCATCCATGAAATCTAAACCAAGATGGCAATTTTGGAGGAGTGCCCATCCTCCATCTTGCATGCATCCTGAAATGAGTCGTCTCGCGTGCACTTCCTGTCCCTGTCCCATGCTGATGGCAGAGCATCCTGTAATCAATATACAATTGAACAATAAAAGAGATATACATTAATGTATGAATGAATAAAGCTCTGTCTACAAACTAGTTTGATAGTGTGGACAGAGCTTTATATAACTTATTACATTGAATGATATCATTTAAACTTACTGATTCCCATTTTCTTGGCTAGTCTCTCAATGTTCTCAGTAGGATCAGATCCCATTGACAGGAAACAGATCAATGGAACACGCTTTGTACTTTCATTCTGCATTTCTTCCATATTCAGAATAACACCCTCTGCAAACTACAAAAAAACAATTGTTGCATAAAATTTATTTTTAAGACAAAACACTTCTAAAGCCTTGTCTACACTATCAAACTTTATGTGACAAAAAAATGTGATGTGCCCTTTAATGGACATATCACTACCATGTTTGGGCATATCACTACCATGTTTGGGCATATCACTACCATGTTTGGGCATATCACTACCATGTTTGGGCATATCACTACCATGTTTGGGCATATCACTACCATGTTTGGGCATATCACTACCATGTTTGGGCATATCACTACCATGTTTGGGCATATCACTACCATGTTTGGGCATATCACTACCATGTTTGGGCATATCACTACCATGTTTGGGCATATCACTACCATGTTTGGGCACCATACCATACCACCATACTACAGCAAGCAAGACTTACCTTAACACCAATAGAACCTGCAATATAATGCCTAGCCTGCGGAATGGTACGATCCGGACACCACGACCTCACCAACAGAAGCTTACGAAAGACATCAAGAGAAGCAGAATATCCATCTGGAATCACAGCCTCTTCTGGTGCATCTTCATCAAACCAACCTTTCCAGCCTTTGTCGTTGCGACCTATCTGACCTAGGATCTGTGAGAACTGCGGAAGTTTGCTCAACTGGACCAGGTTCAACCAGGTCATGTCTGAGATCCATTTCTTGGGCTTTTGTTCCACTGCATTTAAATCTAGAGCAGCGCCACCTATAGTCACAAGAGTAAACATCAACATTTAACTTCATTTCATTTACAGTGGAATGGACAATTATTAATAAAACATTTTTAACTGTATTGATTTCAGATAAGCCCAGCCTCTTCTTTGGTGGCATTATATGCAACAACCACAATATGAAAGATAATTTTCCATACAAATGTCTCAAAATTCAGGAGATGGACTTATATCTCGGAGTGGGCTTACACTTGGGTTTGGTAGTACATTTTGCATAGAATAGCTACACAGTAGTAATAGTAATTCACTTTAAGTCCATTGGAACAACAGAATCTTACCTTTGATAAGTGTTTGAAATTCCTCGTGTTTGATCTTCTTTCCTTGCAGGTCAATCTTGAGCGCAAGCAGGAGTGTAAATAGGAACTTGTGGTTTTCATACAACCCTCTGGCTGTGTACTGGAACGATTCATATGTCAGGTATTCAATTATGTTGTTGATACGCTTACCTGTTATGGGGCTTTTTGTAGATCTGTGAATAAAAGGTGAGATTTAATGTAAAAAAACATTTGAGGTCAAGATATATACACAACACTTCAAGAAAGAGCTAAACTTTTCTCACTGGTTTTAAAAGAGTATTTAAAAACTTGATTGTGCATATGTGATATAGGAGATCTGTTTCTACCTTGAATGGAACAATGTAAAAAACAAGCCATTTCAAAGTCTTTTAAATCTACAAATAACCCGTTTCACATTGCCAAGCCCTAGAGTACACACCAAGTTTTGCTGCTGGCAATGTGAAAGGGATTTATGAGAGACAAATAAACTTACTTTGCCATGGATAAGTCAAAGATCCCAAGGAACTGTTTAAGAGACGTCTGGTACATAACGTTCACCATACTCATTTCCACTATCAAGAAGTACAGGATACTTCCTCTAGTAGCAACCGGTCTGAACTCCTCTCTTGCTGTGTTTATACGTATCTCTGTCTCAGCAGCAATCGTCAGTTTCTCACTAACGTCTTCAGCCGTTTCTTTAGTGACTTTCAGCACCTCAATCAGTGACTCATCTTCTACTAGTGAGCCCTCTGTACTTGTTAGTCTGTACAGAAGGTTATCTTCTAGTTCCTGCATCTTGCGCTTGTTTGCTGTGACCTGTGCAAAGCAAGAAGAATCAATAAATAAAACTATTTTTTTGTGAAAAAGTTTATAAACACATTTAACTGACATTCCACGGGTTTGTTCAGGCTTATTTACTTACCCGCTAAGCTGATTTATGGAACACTTATAGTTAACTTTGGTGGGTAGATTACTAATTTACACAGGTAAATAAGTCTGAACACGCCCTTAATACTTCACTCTGTAAAGCTCTGTCTACACTATCAAACTAGTTTAACAAAAAAAGTGTGATATACCCAAATATGGTAGTGATATGACATCATCATGTCCATATATGGGCACATAACATTTTTTTCACATAAAGTTTGCTAGTGCAGACGGAGCTTTAGAAACGAAATTACAAATGTTCACCAACCTCTTCCATAAGTTTGACTCTTTCAGCTTCCAGTTCATTCTTCTCCGTCAAGATGACGATTCCTAGCAACTGGTCTTCAAGTCCTTTGATGGTGACCGTGAAGTCAATGATGGACGTTCTGGCACTGACCTCTGGCGTGTATGCAGGATTGGCCAGCTTCGTTGTTATATACAGACAGAATCCATTCATCACATCTATTTCTTTGTCTCCAACTTTCACCTACAATAGTAACATAGAAATGTAGGAATACACAGAATGAAAAGTGGCTGTTTTTGTAATATTTGTTGAGATACATTATTGATATAAAGCAGTAAGCTACTTTGAGGAATGTCTTTTTGTCCTTTTTAGTCCGTTTTATATATGTATCTTTTAATCGGATTTGCTGACTTTTCTTTTGCTGTTTTTTACGAAGACAAATAAAGTTTCTTGTATCTTGTACGTACATTTTCATGCATAGTCAACAGAGGAACACCCCAGTGTTGGTCTAGCCTCCATGATATATAAATAAAGCTTAACTTAGATTTTAAGTAGCTAAGGGAAACAAATTGTGTTTACAGCAAACACAACTTCTACAGTGTTTGTTTTTTTAAAAGAGTACAAGGTCATTTTGAATCATTAAAATTATTGGATAAGTTGATATAAAGTTTGCGGTACACCATGTATAGTTCTGAAAAGAACTGTTGAGTTTTTTGATGTTTCAAACAATAATTATCGAATAAATTATTTAAACAAACCAACCTTGTATGTACTTCCAGATTTGATAAAGTTTTTCTCAAGTACATTATCCAAAGCAGGATCTAACTCTTCGCCAACATCCTCAATCAACAGAGGGCGCCCTAAAGACAAACTATCTTCAAGATGAGTCCTAAAGTATTTATGATTCAACGTCGTGACCTGTAACTGATTATCGCTTTCACGATTGCGAATCCAAGTCTTGCCTTGACCTTGCGGATCTATGAGCAACGGGAATCGTGTTCCCTTGGTTACGATGATGCCATTTTGGATTGACAGCTCGTCGTTTGGTAAGCCTTGCAAATTCCATTCACCAATTGTAGCTGAATCAGTCAACATGCCACTGATGTTCAAGTCCTGAAATAAACACATATGAATAAAGCAACATGTTAAAATAAAAAAAAGTGATGTGCCCATATATAGACATGATGATGTCATATCACTACCATATTTGGGCATATCACTACCATATTTGGGCATATCACTACTATATTTGGGCATATCAAACTTGTTTCATAGTGTAGACAGGGTTTAAGGTAGTGGAAATGTTTTGACCATGGAAAAAAAACTTGAACCAAGGACTTTGGGATTTGTAGGCAAGCATGTTAACCATTAAGCTGCAGTGCCACTACTTACATCACTGTATGGAATTTTATTGACATTCATCTCTCTCTTCCAATTCTTGATAAGCAATTCTCGGAATTCCTGATTGAACGGTCCAGAATAGGACAAGAACCCAGTAGCTAGAAGGACATCTCCTACAAGTCTGGAATAAAATATAAAAAATGTTTACATTCTTACGTTCTGTCTACACTATCAAACTTTATGTGACAAAAAAATGTGATGTGCCTATATATGGACATGATGATGTCATATCATTACCAAATGCCTATATATGAACATGATGATGTCATATCATTACCAAATGTGGGCATATCACACTTTTTTTGTCAAACTAGTTTGATAGTGTAGACAGAGGTTAAGGAGACAACAGTACAGTATGAACAGAAAAACCACTGATAACTAGATTGCCAAAATGATAAAAGGTTCTCTCCTCCTCAGGGATGCTATCTGGAAAGATATATTTTCTATGAATCAAGAATAGATAGGATTGTTGTTGTTTACCTGTTGATTTGCTCTTCAAATGATTTGCTAGCCTCTGTCCAACGAACCTTTTCACCTCCAAGACCTTCTATGAGAGCTGTAGCATTGTTCATCTTTCTACGGCAACTCTCAGCATCATCCAACAGTGCCTAGAAATCAAATCAAAATAATAGTATTAGCCAACAATGTGTTTGAAGCTTTCAGAGACTGCTGTATAATAGGTATCATTTTTTTTGCCAAGTTCTTCATCAAATAATGGTGAGGAGCTTACATATTATAATTCTTGAAAGTGCAATTAATTCTTCTACTAAAAAAACTTTGTTGGTGCTTGTAACTTTTAAGAAATGTAACATTACAAATAAAAAGTCTATGAAACGTCATATTCTTACCTGTTTTTCTGCGATGGCACTATCATACATGGCCTGTACCACATCTAATTCCTTCTGTTTCTCATCTAGTTGACTCTGAGCCTCTCGTAATGTTTCCATTGCTTTATCAAGACGTGCTTCTTGTAGAATGAGATTTGCCTACAAAGACAGAAGTTTACATAAATAACGAAAATATAATGATAATATAAAACTCTGATCAAAGTTAGGAAAGGCAAAATATATTTCATAACAACATGAATAAACATAAACGAGGCAGGGAGTGGAGGTAGGGGGGGGGGGGGGTGCTTAGTCTGTTTAGTTGCATATTATTGCATGTTTTAACATGGATTTTTGTATGTTCCACACTTTCTGTTTTCTTTGCACATGTAAATACACACAGTACCGTACATTTGACATACTCACACCATCATAAAAAGGGAACTATAATAATGATATATAAACTTACTTTTAACGGCAGCACTTGTTTATTAATCCCGTAGAAGAAAGACATGGCCTTAGTCCAGGAACAGAGACCAGCTACATCACCACATGACTTCTTAGCAGCCTCCATGTTGTAATCTTCCATGTCCATATATGGCTGTAATAGTTCTACCGTTTCTTCATTAATACTATCCTAAAATGGATGAACAACAAAATAATTAAGTGAATATGTCATTTAAATAATGTGTGTAGGAACAATAACACAGCAAGAGGGATTTTAAGTTCATTATTCTCGATCTTCACTTACAATGCAATAAAGAATTAAAATATGAAGGAATTCCCTATGTACATCTTATTACATAAAACAACATAAAAGCAACTATTACAAAAATCATTACATTTTTCTTCATTACCCTTATTTTGCTACATATAACTTTTTATAATTATCATAGAGAATTGAAAGACATAATCACGTTATGATTAACTAGGTATGAAGATGAATTTAATTTTGTACTCAAATGCTCATTTTATTCAGATTTGCGTTATGATTTGTATAGCATTGTTATAGAGGGAACTATTTTTTTATTTTGATTAATTAAATTTTCTTATGGCAGTGCATGATTTTGCCGGTTAATAATTATGTTAACAGGAGAAATAATTGTTTTTGAAAGTTTTGATGTTGTTTGTTTTGTTGTTTACCTTCTTGAAGTTAATTTTATCATATTTTTTTTTATGTATTAATAAAGAATTAAATTGAATTGTTACCTTTGGAAAAGAGAGAAGTCCTTGCAAGAAGTTGCTGCCTCCCATAAGTTTCAATGATTCCCCCCAGCATGGCTTCATGCAAGGCTTCTCTGGGTCTAACGAAGGCGAGTCCATCTTATGCTGGAACAGTAACAGCACACAGTCCATAATCCTCATGATGAGATGAGGTGGCTTAGCTAACTTACGCACTGTTGAGATGTGGGTTGGCTTGATGGTGTTGAGGGCTGCATCGGCTTCTTTTAATGCTGGCTTAGCTGCTTCTAGCTTCTCGGTAGCTATAGCTTTGTCAGCCTAAACAAAATTGTAAAATTCTCAATTTAAAAAAAATTCCCATGTTTTTAAAAATTTAAACATTATAGACAGAATTTCAAAAAAGTATCAAAAGTTTTATTGACAAAAATTGAATTGTGTATTCACCTCAATCTCATCTACAATAGCCTGGGCTTTATCTTTGACTTTTTGGACTTGTGCCTTGACCTTTTCAGCGGCCTGAGCACTAACAGTGACCTCTGCCAATACAGCATCTGCCTTCTTGGATGCCACTGCCAGTTCTTTCTCTTTCACAGCCAGTTCTTTGCTCAGTTCATTTACAGAACTTGTAGCTTCCACTAATTTAGCAAGACCTAAAAAAAGACAACATTAATTAAGCAATCTCCTTCAGTGCGATCCTAGTCAAGCTAAAGAAGCTAACCCAGTCAAGGAAGGCTTTCAACAGTAGGACCCAGCATAAATTTAGATGCTAGAGAAGACTACCTCTTGGATGCGACTGGCATTAGTGGGAGGAACGAAACTGTACTGAACAAGAACTTGGTACACTATTCGAAAAAGTAGGGGATCGTCTCCTGGTGTGCTCATCTGGTAGGCGCTGTTACAGTACTGCTGGCTGCCGTGTCTGTGGAGAGCTCAATCTAAATTTCCTTAGTTTTCAGTTAGACTTGAGGACCAAGAATAACATACATACAACATACAGACGATCTAGTTTAATATCTCTTACTCGTACATACATACAGATGATCTAGTTTAATATCTCTTACTCGTACATACATACAGATGATCTTGTTTAATATCTCTTACTCATACATACATACAGATGATCTAGTTTAATATCTCTTACTCGTACATACATACAGATGATCTAGTTTAATATCTCTTACTCATACATACATACAGATGATCTAGTTTAATATCTCTTACTTGTACATACATACAGATGATCTAGTTTAATATCTCTTACTCGTACATACATACAGATGATCTAGTTTAATATCTCTTACTCATACATACATACAGATGATCTAGTTTAATATCTCTTACTTGTACATACATACAGACGATTTAGTTTAATATCTCTTACTTGTACATACATACAGACGATCTAGTTTAATATCTCTTACTCATACATACATACAGATGATCGAGTTTAATATCTCTTACTCATACATACATACAGATGATCTAGTTTAATATCTCTTACTTGTACATACATACAGATGATCTAGTTTAATATCTCTTACTTGTACATACATACAGACGATCTAGTTTAATATCTCTTACTCATACATACATACAGATGATCTAGTTTAATATCTCTTACTTGTACATACATACAGACGATCTAGTTTAATATCTCTTACTCATACATACATACAGATGATCTAGTTTAATATCTCTTACTTGTACATACATACAGATGATCTAGTTTAATATCTCTTACTTGTACATACATACAGATGATCTAGTTTAATATCTCTTACTTGTACATACATACAGACGATCTAGTTTAATATCTCTTACTCATACATACATACAGACGATCTAGTTTAATATCTCTTACTCATACATACATACAGATGATCTAGTTTAATATCTCTTACTCATACATACATACAGATGATCTAGTTTAATATCTCTTACTCATACATACATACAGATGATCTAGTTTAATATCTCTTACTCGTACATACATACAGACGATCTAGTTTAATATCTCTTACTTGTACATACATACAGACGATCTAGTTTAATATCTCTTACTCATACATACATACAGATGATCTAGTTTAATATCTCTTACTCATACATACATACAGATGATCTAGTTTAATATCTCTTACTCATACATACATACAGACGATCTAGTTTAATATCTCTTACTCATACATACATACAGACGATCTAGTTTAATATCTCTTACTTGTACATACATACAGATGATCTAGTTTAATATCTCTTACTCGTACATACATACAGATGATCTAGTTTAATATCTCTTACTCATACATACATACAGATGATCTAGTTTAATATCTCTTACTTGTACATACATACAGATGATCTAGTTTAATATCTCCTACTCATACATACATACAGATGATCTAGTTTAATATCTCTTACTCATACATACATACAGATGATCTAGTTTAATATCTCTTACTCGTACATACATACAGATGATCTAGTTTAATATCTCTTACTCATACATACATACAGATGATCTAGTTTAATATCTCTTACTCGTACATACATACAGACGATCTAGTTTAATATCTCTTACTCATACATACATACAGATGATCTAGTTTAATATCTCTTACTCATACATACATACAGATGATCTAGTTTAATATCTCTTACTCATACATACATACAGATGATCTAGTTTAATATCTCTTACTCATACATACATACAGATGATCTAGTTTAATATCTCTTACTCGTACATACATACAGATGATCTAGTTTAATATCTCTTACTCATACATACATACAGATGATCTAGTTTAATATCTCTTACTCATACATACATACAGACGATCTAGTTTAATATCTCTTACTCGTACATACATACAGATGATCTAGTTTAATATCTCTTACTCGTACATACATACATATAATTCTGGTTTAGAACCCCTAAAGGTGTTGGCCATAGCTTTTAAACATTTCTTGTGTGTTGGAAAGTTTTTCCTATAACCGCAAGTTTAAATTAAGCAATTTAAAAATAATGCTTACCAGTTTGCATCCTATTAGCAAGGATACCAATAGCTTTGAGCTTCTCAGCATACACCTGAGTGAAGCTGTCGATAAACGATAAGTACGACTTTGGAGTGACATGCATCTGTCGCCGGAAACGCTGAAAATAATCGATGCAAGATTCCGCAACCATGTCCTAAATTGAAAAATGAAATTACGATTGATTGATTGATTGTAGCTGAAAATGGTCTAAAGCTCTGTCTACACTATCCAACTTTATTTGACAAAAAAATGTGATGTGTCCATATATGGACATGATGATGTCATATCACCACCATATTTGGCCATATCACTACCAAATTTGGGCATATCACATTTTTTTGTCAAACTAGTTTGATAGTGTAGACACAGCATTGGTGTACTGAAAATTTGTTTTACATTACCTGGAAGACACCCATAGTGTTAACAACACTCTGTTTGACAGTATCTGTGCAAACAATCTCAAAACTTGACAGGAAATGTTGCGACACTGCTATAAGGGCGTCTTTTGGCCATCGGCTGAACCAATCCATTGTACAGCCGGAGATCAGACCGGGAAACTTTAACGAGCGGCTACGGAACTTTTCACCAACCTGACATGATAAGAAAATAAAATAAAAAATAATTTGTTTTTCTTTATTCATCATGATAATAATTGTGGCTTTCGTATACTGATATTGATGTGACTGTCAACCCTGAGCATAAATCTATAATAGTGGCGCTGTAGCTTAGTCGTTAACAAGAATTCTTGGGTCCTCGGTTCAAATCATGTCAACACTCTAGAACTACCATTTTTAAAAAAAGCACTAGGTCAGGATTGAACCCTGGACCTTGGGATTGGAAGGCAAGCATGTTAACCATCTAGCTACAGTTCTATTAATTTGTGGAAATCATAGTGATAACCTTATCAGCTTCAAGATTTTAACAAAGCAAAACATCCAGAGATTGACTTACAGGTGAGAAGCACAAAACCACATGTAGGTTGGCGCGGACTCTGCTCAAGAAATACTCGTAAAGATTCTCATTGGTCGGCGGTCGTCTTGGAAACTCTTTCTTCATAACTGGTATCAGCTCACCTGTGATCTCATCTATTTCATCACGGGCAAATAAATTTGAAACCTGAAATAAGAAGAAATTAATTATGAAAAGAAAGATGACAATAAGTATTATTTATTAAAAACAATAAATACCAATAATTAGACAAAATAAGGAAGTTTTTAAAGCTAAATGTTTGGTGGACAAAATTTCAGTTTTGTTTATTTACTTCTCCTGATGCTAGTACGTTGTTCATATACTCCAAGAATCCTTCATCTTTAATCTCATTATCGGTAAAGATGAACGTTATTCCTTGACCTTGTTGACCTGCCGTACGATAAAGATGCTTTAGATCATCCATCAAGTTGGCAACATTATACGATCTAAGAAAATGAGAGTAAAAATTAAAAAAAAACAATATATTTTTATTTCCATATATTAATTCACCTTGGAGACATATTTTTTTATTTCAAAATATGGAAACTTGGTAAGTCAAGTAAACTTGAATAAGTTTGTGGGGTTGAATAGCCGAGCCATAGCACCGGTTCAAGTCCCTCCTCATAGTTCTGGTGGTAGAATAAGTCTTCTTGAAAGGACTTAAAACTGGAGGTCCAGTGTACATATCTGGCTTGTGCGCACAAAGAAACCAGTGCATATGTTGAGGTACCCTGGTGTATTGGTCCATCTTTTAATGTGTGTTTCAGCCAAAGTTTCAAGCCATTCATGAGTTTGACAATAAAGTTGATTGAATTGAATTGAATCTTAGTCCCTATCATTGTTGTCAGACAAATTAGTACCGTAAGTTTGTATTGTTAAAATGTATTGCAAAATAAGATATAAGATAAGGGGAGTAAAACATTTGGAACTGAATTTATTCCAGTTTAAATACAATAATTAAAAGACAAACCTTGTCAGTGTTATTTGAAAGCTCTTGTATCCAGCAATGAATGAGGCTAATCTTGTTAGGCTCTGCTTACCAGAACCACCAACACCAACTAGCAGAGCATTACCACGTGGCGTACGGATTATTCTAGATATCTTAACTAAATGCACCATAGCATCCTAGTGAAAATATAAATGTATAATATGTATTTGATATTAGCACCACTGCCACAACAAGCACCCAATACCATATACCACCACCAAACCATAACCAATGTTTACAGGTACTGGTAACCAGGGAGGTATTACCTGTGTACCATTACCACCTACTACAACCAAGTGAACCATTATTGTTACCCTAATACTGTATTACCTAATTACCTAAAACAAATTAACCCATGGTATAGTTTATAGCAAATAAAATAAATAATAAACTTGAACATATTTTCTTATCGATTTAAAAAAAACAGTAGAGTCACTATAAGAGGACACCTTAAGACTGTTTTCCTGTCGACGTTAGTTGACGCCATGGTTAACAATAATCGGCGATCTTCTACATAAAAAAACATTGAAATGTTAACGATTTACAGGAAAAAGTACACGCTATCGTTATCATTTCAACTTGATCGTTTTCAAACGATCGTCGTTGAACTGTTAACGATCAACGTGAATAACGTCGACAGGAAAACAGGCTTTAGGAATCCAGCATAAGTGTCACATTAAAGCCCCATTCCCTACGTTTTTTAGATCTAATTTAAGATCACAAACTATATTTAATGTAAAAATAATACTATATTGTCCTATTGCGATAACTTTTTTCGTCTTTAAACGGTTAAAAATGTGAAAAATAAATCGATTCTAATATTTATAGCGGCCCGCTGTAAATCCCAAAATGCATTGCGCGCGGATTGATATTTTTGTTTTTCACCTGTAATTCGCCCACTTTTCGATCGATCGTGAAGCCAAAACAAATGGAAGACTCCTAACTTTTCAGCGAAAATACCGGGTTTTCCCCAATTTGTATCAACGGAGTCTGGCAAAAATAGAAAGACAATTAATGCAGCAACTATACAACGTCAGGCTAGGTATATAGCTAGCGTACGATGTTCGTACGTTATCGATGTTTACCAGCTAGGCCTACAAAACTAAGCCTAGCTAGGCTAGGCCTAAGACCGTCCACGAGAGGTCGATCGCCGCGAGCTACTTAGGTAGTGCATTGTTTCTCACTTTTTATCATAATTTACCATAAAACGTACATTTAAGACAAGGAATGACATGGTTTAATGTTTTTAAAGTGATATATATGTATTATTTTCCAAAAAACGTCCAAAATTGCAGGAAAGGGGTTTTTAAAACACATATTGCCCCTCGTTTCACAGGTATACTGTACTGTGTACTCTACTAACATACTGTTATTAAATAAGCTGTAACCTTTAGTAATTTCTAGTACAACTCATTGGCTGAATTCACCATTCATACTTAAGCTAAGAAAAAAAATCTTCTACGTAAAGTGAATACAATTTAAGAGAAATACTTAAGTATTTATTGAGTTCAAGTGAAATACTTAATATTATATATATAAACACTTAATATATCTCACTTAAGTGTGATTGGTGAATACGGCTACAGGTTGATAACTCTCATATGTATTACCTTAAAGAAGACCAAATCCATCTTGCCCCCTCTCACTGTTTCATTGTACTGAGCCATGAACCCTATCAGCCTGTCGTTTAGTTGTTGATAGGATTCTATTGGTTCATATATCTTAGGTGCATCTAGGTCAGCATCATCGGGTTCATCACCTACAAAATATAATAAGTAACATTTTTAGTAAATATACGTTTGTAAAACCAGATTACTAAATAACCAAAACTGTCTATGATCAATGATACTTTGTTTAAATATTTTTATCGTTACTCTTTTGATGTCACTTTATATACTTAGATATTTTACGTCTCTCAACGAAGGTTTTTTTAATATTTAAATTGAACTTTTTGATGTCATTTTTATATTATATTGTAATTTTATCGTGAAATCGATTGTTTTTTTTATACATACATTTTAAATTTTTGATGTAATTTTAATATTTGAATATTGCATTTTTATTGTAATTTTTATTGTAAACAATGCAGAAATTTTGTATTTTTCTTGTCAAAACCAAAGATACCAAGATATAAGTAAGTTACACAATTGTGGGTCCAAATCCTGCATGAGTTTATTTCATTACAGATAGATGATAATTTTCAAAACAATCTAAAAAAAAGTATACAACATTTATATGTAAAAAGCCATGAAAAATGTTAGTTAGTAAACTACTATTAATCTATGTTAATATATAAATATAGCGATGGCAACACCATGAAATAGATTTGGCATAAACAAACAATTTTAACAAAAAAGTTAACCTGTTATTTCAGGAGCATCTCGTAGAAAGTCAACAAAGAACGGTTCAGCAGGGATTTGCTCTGCTAATGCTGTGCCAAGGTCTGCCTCTGCAACCTTTAAGAACAATAGATTACAGTTTAAACTTGTACTTTATTGGAGTTTTTATAGACACTTACTGATTTAAATATTGTTCTTTCTTATTATCCCCTGCTTTCCATGTTTAATTTCTCAATGTTAAATGTGTATATTATTCAATCCTTTTACTTTCATTCAAATATTATGCTATTTTATAAATTGTACATTTCTTGAAAAGCCATAAATATTACCTACTTAATTTCACAAAATAGCCCATTAGCAACAAAAACCAAAACTCAAATACTAATTATTTTCTTTTGTGTTTATTTCATATTATAAACCTATAGAAATACAAACATCACTTCAGTCTCTGGCCACATCAGGAACTAGAAAGGTGGATTTTCACAAACAATACAGAAAGGTTTTTAAAGATGACTTCAAAAATTGTTAATCTGTTGGTGATGACATGCTTGTTGATATTCGGACATGGAGGAGCTTCAAGAAGTTTGGTAATATTTGATTTAAAGTTTTAGTACTCATTAACAAGTAAGGTAAACATTGCAATCACACCATCAAGTAAACAACAGAGTGTTATTTGTTACGGAAAATATGAAACAGTTAAATGTCCACTTTTCATTTCGTTTGGTTCTAATCAAGGAATATACTAATGTCAATTTGATGATAAAACTCAATATACTATTTATAAATCAGGTGTAACATGGACCAAATCTCAACCAGAACTTGTAAAACTCTATTGTGACGGTATGAGAGACATCGTTGAAGGCGAGGAAGTACACATTTCATGTGACTTGATCAGAAAAGATGACAACATCCAATATGAAGTGACAACTATTTGGGTTCAAGGAAATCACAACATTATACAGACTCATCATACGGATACTGACATTACAATTATTCAGACTCTTAAATGTTTTCATTCTGGACAAGGGATGTTTTTCTACTGTATTGCTATCAATTGGTTATGGCGGTTCACCCACAATTAATGGTAAAGATCACAAGGGTATATGAAGTTGATGTGAACCAGAATTGCTTCAAGTGTTTGCAGAAGGTGGATCTGGTAAAAAGATTTTTAATTGGAGTTTGAGAGGAGAGGAATTCCAGTATCGTTTCTATGAAACTTTGGTAATTTAACAGCTGGTGAATACACTGTCAAGTGTCTGGTGAGTACTGATGTTCAGAACAGATCTGATGAGATAGCATTTACAATTAAAGATGACATGACAACAGCTACAAAGAAGGCCAATAAGATAACCATAATAGTAACAAGTAACATCATACTGATAGTTTTACTTGTGTTTGTTGTGTGTTATTATGAACAACAAAAGAGGAAACATCACAACACACCTGTACCAGTTGTGCACTATCAAAGTAACATTGACACAATTAGTGTTGGTGACACTTCTGATGTTCAGCAAATTAATGCAGAACATGAGGTTTACTGTTCAATTGATGATCATACAGATGAATAAACATGGGACTCCTATGTTACCTTTGACACTGTGATTTGAAACAAAAGGTTACAAAATGCAAGAAATAGAAAAGAAAGCAAGCAAAAAGCAATAAATATTACCTACTTACTTTCGCAAAATTAGTTTTGATATGCCTATTAGCAACAAAAACCAAAACTCAAATACTAATTATTTTCTTTTGTTTATTTTAAATATTATAAACATATACAAATACAAACAGAGGATGAATTTTCACAAACAATACAGAGAGGTCTTTAACCTGTTGGTGATCTGCTTGTTGATATTCAAATCTTTACGACAGTACAATTTGAAAGAAAGTTTTATTATCAATCTTACACTATCACTATCAGTGACACTTTACTTTATCAAATAAAAAAGAGGAAACTTGTGATTTGTTGGGAAAAGATTTAATTTGAAATGCTTATGCTTAATTTCTTTTGGTCAACAAACAAGAATACACACATGTCAAGATGATAATAATATTTGGTTTCTACACAAGATGTTACAATGAGCACACGCCAGTCACAGTACCTTTACTGTAACAATATTAGGAAAGACATCATTACAGGAGAGGAAGTAAATATTTCATGTGACATCAGAAAATATGACATCATCAATATGCAGTGACAATTGGTTGGATCCAAGGAAAGTAAAACATTACACAGTCTCATCAAGCAGATACTGACATTGAAATTACTTTGACTTTAAAAGGTTTTCATTCTGGAGAAGGAATATTTGTCTACTGTATTTCTATTAAAAACAGAACATATGTGGGTATTGGGTGCTACACATTGATATTGAAAAGAATGAGATTTACTATTCAACTGACTTCTGGCTTGCGAGATATAGAGCATCATTGACTTTTTAGAAGTCTTAAATGTTTTTTTCAAACAAATAAATGCAATCATACAGCAGAATAAACATAGCACTCCTATGTCACCTTTGACATTGTGATTGAAAACAAAAGGTTACAAAATGCAAGAAATTAGAACAGAGAGACAGACTGACTGTGTTAGCTCATGTAAATATTATTCTTCACAAAATTAGTTTCGATATTACAGCAGCAACAAAAACAAAACTCAGATACTAAATACTGTATTTCCTTTTGTGTTTCCATGTATTATAAACCTATACAAATACAAAAATCACTTCAGTCTCAGAGATTGGATTTTCACAAAAAATACAGAGAGGATGCTAAAGATGACTTTAAAATTCTTTAATCTGTTGGTGATGACTTGCTTGTTGATATTCAGACATGGATCTTCAAGAGAGTTGGTACAATTTGACAGAGGTTTTGATTACCAATCACACACTAAGCTACAACCTGTGACAATTACACCATCAAGTAAACAGAACACGCTTGTATTTCCAGGAAAAGATTTCATAGTTAAATGCCCACTTTTTATTTCTTTTGGTCAAGAAAAAGGAATATACACATGCCAAGATGATTATAATTCACACTATGTGGTACCTTCATCAGAGGTCACATGGAGCCCACATCAACCACTGTATGTAAAACTTTACTGTGACAACATGAAAGACATCATTGAAGGAGAGGAAGTAAACATTTCATGTGACATCAGGAAATATGACCAAATTCAATATGACATCACAATTGGTTGGATCCAAGGAAAAAACTACATCACACAATTTCATCTTCTAGATACTGACAACACTACAACAATTAATCAGACTGTAAAAGGATTTCATTCCGGCGGAGAAGGAATATTTTTCTACTGTATTTCACTTAATTATAAAGCAGTTTGGTGCTACACACTGATATTGCTGGTTCACCCTCAATTAAAGGTAGAGGTTAAAAGGTTATATGAAACATGTAAAGTTGATGTGAACCAGAACTGCTTCAAGTGTTATTATGCAGACGGTGGCTCTGGTGACAAGAGAATTTATAATTGGAATTTGAATGGAGAGGAATTCAAGAATTACAATGAACCCGATGAAAGATGCTTTAGTAATTTACCAGCTGGTAACTACACTGTTAAGTGTCTGGTGAGTACTGATGTTCAGAACAGATCTGATGAGATAACATTCACAATTGAAGATGTTATGACAAGAGACAGAATGACAACATCTCAAGATATCAAATGTGTCTTGACAACAGAAATCATGACAGCTAATACAATAATCATAATACTAGTAACAAGTAACATCATACTGATAGTTTTACTTGTGTTTATTGTGTGTTGTCATGAACAACAAAAGAGGAAACATCACAACACACCTGTACCTGTTGTGCACTATCAAAGAAACAATGACACAATTAGTGTTGGTGACACTTTGAATGTTTTGCAAACCATTGAAAAAAATGAGATTTACTGTTCAATTGATGATCATACAGCAGAATAAACATGGCACTCCTATGTTACCCTTGACACTGTGATTGGAAACAAAATGTTACAAAATGCAATGAAAAAAAGAGAGACAGACTGACTATGTTAGCTCATGTAAATATTATTCTTCACAAAATTAGTTTCGATATTACAGTAGCAACAAAAACAAAACACAAATACTAAATATTATTTTTTGTGTTACTATATTATAAAACTATACAAATACAAACATCACTTTAGTCTCTGGCCACATCAGGAACTGAGGATTTGGATTTTCACAAACAATACAGAGAGGTTTCTAAAGATGACTTTGAAATTCTTTAACCTGTTGGTGGTGACTTGCTTGTTGATATTCAGACATGGAGCTTCATGACAGTTGGTACAATTTGACCGAGGTTTTTATTACCAATCATACACTAAGCTACAACCTGTGACAATTACACCATCAAATAAACAGAAAACGCTTGTAATGCCATTAAAAGATTTCAAAGTCAAATGCCAACTTTTTATTTCTTTTGTTCAAGAAAAAGGAATATACACATGCCACGATGATGATAATTCACACTATGTGGTACCTTCATCAGATGTTACATGGAGCCCACATCAACCACGGTATGTAAAACTTTACTGTGACAATATGAAAGACATGATTGAAGGAGAGGAAGTAAACATGTCATGTGACATCAGGAAAAATGACAACATCCAATATGACATCGCAATTGGTTGAATCCAAGGAAAACATTACACAACAACAGAAACCATGACAGTTAATACAATAACTATAATACTGGTAACAAGTAACATGATACTGATAGTTTTACTCATGTTTGTTGTGTGTTGTTATGAACAACAAAAGAGGAAACATCACAACACACCTGTACCTGTTGTGCACTATCAAAGTAATAATGATACAATTAATGTTGGTGACACTTTGAATGCTTTGCAAACTGTTGAAAAGAATGAGCTTTACTGTTCAATTGATAATCATACAGCAGAATAAACATAGCACTCTTATGTCACCTTTGACACTGTGATTGGAAACAAAAGGTTACAAAATGCAAGAAATGAGAACAGAGAGACAGAATGACCATGTTAGCTCATGTAGATATTATTCTTCACAAAATTAGTTTCGATATTACAGTAGCAACAAAAACCAAAACTCAAAATACTAAATATTACAATATTATAAACCTATAAAAATAGAAACATCAATTCAGTCTTATTGCTGGCCACATCTGGAACTAGAAGGGTGTGTTTTCACAAACAATACAGAGAGGTTTTAAAGATGACTTTAAAAATTGTTAATCTGTTGGTGATGACTTGCTTGTTGATATTCAGACATGGAGGAGCTTCAAGAAGTTTGGTAAAATTTAGTTACAAATTTCAGTACTCATCAACAAGTAAGGTAAACATTGCAATCACACCAGTAATGAAACGAAAGAGTGTTAATCGTTCAGGAAAATATGAAACAGTTAAATGTCCACTTTTCATTGTTTGGTTCTAATCACGGACTATACTTATGTCAATTTGATGATAATTTTCAACATACTATTTATACATTGCCGGGTGTGACATATACCACATCTCAACCAGAACTTGTAAACCTCTATTGTGACGGTATGAGGGACATCGTTGAAGGCGAGGAAGTACACATTTCATGTGACTTGATCAGAAAAGATGACAACATCCAATATGAAGTGACAACTATTTGGGTTCAAGGAAATCACAACATTATACAGACTCATCATACGGATACTGACATTACAATTATTCAGACTCTTAAATGTTTTCATTCTGGACAAGGGATGTTTTTCTACTGTATTGCTATCAATTGGTTATGGCGGTTCACCCACAATTAATGGTAAAGATCACAAGGGTATATGAAGTTGATGTGAACCAGAATTGCTTCAAGTGTTATGCAGAAGGTGGATCTGGTAAAAAGATTTTTAATTGGAGTTTGAGAGGAGAGGAATTCCAGTATCGTTTCTATGAAACTGTTGAAAGGTGCTTTGGTAATTTAACAGCTGGTGAATACACTGTGAAGTGTCTGGTGAGTACTGATGTTCAAAACAGATCTGATGAGATAGCATTTACAATTAAAGATGACATGACAACAGCTACAAAGAAGGCCAATAAGATAACCATAATAGTAACAAGTAACATCATACTGATAGTTTTACTTGTGTTTGTTGTGTGTTGTTATGAACAACAAAAGAGGAAACATCACAACACACCTGTACCAGTTGTGCACTATCAAAGTAACATTGACACAATTAGTGTTGGTAACACTTCTGATGTTCAGCAAATTAATGCAGAACATGAGGTTTACTGTTCAATTGATGATCATACAGATGAATAAACATGGGACTCCTATGTTACCTTTGACACTGTGATTTGAAACAAAAGGTTACAAAATGCAAGAAATAGAAAAGAAAGCAAGCAAAAAGCAATAAATATTACCTACTTACTTTCGCAAAATTAGTTTTGATATATGCCTATTAGCAACAAAAACCAAAACTCAAATACTAATTATTTTCTTTTGTTTATTTTAAATATTATAAACATATACAAATACAAACAGAGGATGAATTTTCACAAACAATACAGAGAGGTCTTTAACCTGTTGGTGATCTGCTTGTTGATATTCAAAGCTTTACGACAGTACAATTTGAAAGAAAGTTTTATTATCAATCTTACACTATCACTATCAGTGACACTTTATTTTATCAAATGAAAAAGAGGAAACTTGTGATTTGGTGGGAAAAGATTTAATTTGAAATGCTTATGCTTAATTTCTTTTGGTCAACAAACAAGAATACACACATGTCAAGATGATATAATATTTGGTTTCTACACAAGATGTTACAATGAGCACACGCCAGTCACAGTACCTTTACTGTAACAATATTAGGAAAGACATCATTACAGGAGAGGAAGTAAATATTTCATGTGACATCAGAAAATATGACATCATCAATATGCAGTGACAATTGGTTGGATCCAAGGAAAGTAAAACATTACACAGTCTCATCAAGCAGATACTGACATTGAAATTACTTTGACTTTAAAAGGTTTTCATTCTGGAGAAGGAATATTTGTCTACTGTATTTCTATTAAAAACAGAACATATGTGGGTATTGGGTGCTACACATTGATATTGAAAAGAATGAGATTTACTATTCAACTGACTTCTGGCTTGCGAGATATAGAGCATCATTGACTTTTTAGAAGTCTTAAATGTTTTTTTCAAACAAATAAATGCAATCATACAGCAGAATAAACATAGCACTCCTATGTCACCTTTGACATTGTGATTGAAAACAAAAGGTTACAAAATGCAAGAAATTAGAACAGAGAGACAGACTGACTGTGTTAGCTCATGTAAATATTATTCTTCACAAAATTAGTTTCGATATTACAGCAGCAACAAAAACAAAACTCAGATACTAAATACTGTATTTCCTTTTGTGTTTCCATGTATTATAAACCTATACAACTACAAACATCACTTCAGTCTCAGAGATTGGATTTTCACAAAAAATACAGAGAGGATGCTAAAGATGACTTTAAAATTCTTTAATCTGTTGGTGATGACTTGCTTGTTGATATTCAGACATGGATCTTCAAGAGAGTTGGTACAATTTGACAGAGGTTTTGATTACCAATCACACACTAAGCTACAACCTGTGACAATTACACCATCAAGTAAACAGAACACGCTTGTATTTCCAGGAAAAGATTTCATAGTTAAATGCCCACTTTTTATTTCTTTTGATCAACAAAATGGAATATACACATGTCAAGATGATGATAATTTACAATACTTGGTTCTTTCCTCAAATGTTACACAGAGCAGAAGTCAATCATTCTATGTAAAACTTTACTGTGACAACATGAAAGACATCATTGAAGGAGAGGAAGTAAACATTTCATGTGACATCAGGAAATATGACCAAATTCAATATGACATCACAATTGGTTGGATCCAAGGAAAAAACTACATCACACAATTTCATCTTCTAGATACTGACAACATTACAACAATTAATCAGACTGTAAAAGGATTTCATTCCGGAGAAGGAATATTTTTCTACTGTATTTCACTTAATTATAAAGCAGTTTGGTGCTACACACTGATATTGCTGGTTCACCCTCAATTAAAGGTAGAGGTTAAAAGGTTATATGAAACATGTAAAGTTGATGTGAACCAGAACTGCTTCAAGTGTTATTATGCAGACGGTGGCTCTGGTGACAAGAGAATTTATAATTGGAATTTGAATGGAGAGGAATTCAAGAATTACAATGAACCCGATGAAAGATGCTTTAGTAATTTACCAGCTGGTAACTACACTGTTAAATGTCTGGTGAGTACTGATGTTCAGAACAGATCTGATGAGATAACATTCACAATTGAAGATGTCATGACAAGAGACAGAATGACAACATCTCAAGATATCAAATGTGTCTTGACAACAGAAACCATGACAGCTAATACAATAATCCTAATACTGGCAACAAGTAACATCATACTGATAGTTTTACTTGTGTGTGTTGTGTGTTGTTATGAACAACAAAAGAGGAAACATCACAACACACCTGTACCTGTTGTGCACTATCAAAGTAATAATGACACAATTAGTGTTGGTGGCACTTTGAATGTTTCAAAAACGGTTGAAAAGAATGAGCTTTACTGTTCAATTGATGATCATACAAAAGAATAAACTTGGGACTCTTATGTTACCTTTGACACTGTGATTGAAAACAAAAGGTTACAAAATGCAAGAAATGAGAACAGAGAGTCAACAGAACAGACTGACTATGTTAGCTGTGACACTGTGATTGAAAACAAGAGGTTACAAAATGCAGGAAATGAGAACAGAGAGACAGAATGACTATGTTAGCTCATGTAAATATTATTCTTCACAAAATTAGTTTCGAGATTACAGTAGCAACAAAAACCAAAACTCAAAATACTAAATATTACAATATTATAAACCTATAAAAATACAAACATCAATTCAGTCTTATCGCTGGCCACATCGGGAACTAGAATGGTATATTTTCACAAACAATACTGAGAGGTTTTAAAGATGACTTTGAAATTCTGTAACCTGTTGGTGATCTGTTTATTAATATTCAGACATGGAGCTTCAAGAGAGTTGGTACAATTTGAAAGAGGTTTTTATTACTGGTCTACTAAGCCACAACCTGTGACAATTATTCCATCAAATGAACAAAAAACAGTTGTATTGCCGGGAAAAGATTTAATAGTTAAATGCCAACTTTTTATTTCTTTTGGTCAAGAAAAAGGAATATACACATGCCAAGATGATTATAATTCACACTATGTGGTACCTTCATCAGAGGTCACATGGAGCCCACATCAACCACTGTATGTAAAACTTTACTGTGACAAAGATATGAAAGACATAACTGAAGGAGAGGAAGTAAACATGTCATGTGATATCAGGAAATATGACAACATCCAATATGATATCACAATTGGCTGGATCCAAAGACAGCACCATATCACACAATTTCATCTTCTAGATACTGACAACACTACAACCATTAATCAGACTGTAAAAGGATTTCATTCCGGAGAAGGAATATTTTTCTACTGTTTTTCAAATAACCAAGGTTCATATGTGAGTATTGAGTGCTACACATTGGAATTGCTGGTTCACCCTCAATTAAAGGTAGATGTTATGAAGCTATGTGAGACACCTGAAGTTGATGTGAACCAGAATTGCTTCAAGTGCTATGCAGAAGGTAGATCTGGTGACAGAACAATTTATAATTGGAGTTTGAATGGAGAGGAATTCAAGTATCAGTATTACAATGAAACTGATAAAAGATGCTTTGGTAATCTACCAGCTGGTAACTACACTGTTAAGTGTCTGGTGAGTACTGATGTTCAGAACAGATCTGATGAGATAGAATTCACAATTAAAGATGGCATGCCAACAGATAGACCGACAACATCTCGAGATATCAAATATGACGATCCAACAGAAACCATGACAGCTAATAAGATAACTAAAATATCGTTAACAAGTAATGTCATACTGATAGTGTTACTTGTGTTTGTTGTGTGTTGTTATGAACAACAGAAGAGGAAACTGCAGAAGACATCTGTACCTGCTGTACACTATCAAAGTAATAATGACACCATTAGCATTGGTAAAACTACTGACGTTTCAAACATAATGACAGAAAATGAGATTTACTGTTCAGTTGATGATAACATAACAGAACAAGCTGAAAATGTATATGTTAGCTCTGACACTGTGATTGAAAACAAGAGGTTACAAAATGCAAGAAATGAATATACAATACAGAGAGGTTTTTAAAGATGACTTTGAAATTCTTCAACTTGTTGGTGACTTGTTTGTTGATATTCAGATATGGAGTTTCAAGACAGTTGGTACAATTTGACAGAAAGTTGTATTACCAATCATACATGAAGTCATCTGTGACAATTAAATCATCAAATGAAAAACAGGAAACTCTTGATTTGTTGGGAAAAGATTTAAATTTGAACTGCGTATGCTTAATTTCTTTTGGTCAACAAACAGGAATACGAACATGTCAAGATGATTATAGTTTACAATATTTAGTTCCTTCATCAGATGTTACACCGAGCAGACGCCAACCACGGTATGTAAAACTTCATTGTGACAATATGAAAGACATGATTGAAGGAGAAGAAGTATCTATTTCATGTGACATCAGAAAATATGATAATCTCCAATATGCAGTGATAATTGGTTGGATCCAAGGAAAGTACCACATCACACAGTCTCATCAAGCAGATACTGACATTGAAATTACTTTGACTTTAAAAAGGTTTTCATTCTGGAGAAGGAATATTTGTCTACTGTATTTCTATTAAAAACAGAACATATGTGGGTATCGGGTGCTACACATTGATATTGACGGTTTACCCTCAGTTAAAGCTAGAGGTTAAGAGGTTATATGAAACACCTGATAATGATGTGAACCAGAATTGCTTTAAGTGCTTTGCAGAAGGTGGATCTGGTGACAGAACAATTTATAATTGGAGTTTGAATGGGGAGGAAGCTAGGTATCAGTATTACAATGAAACTGATGAAAGATGCTTTGGTAATTTACCAGCTGGTAACTACACTGTGAAGTGCCTGGTGAGTACTGATGTTCAGAGCAGATCTAATGAGATAACATTCACAATTGAAGATGCCAAGCTAACAGACAGACTAACAACATCACAAGTTATTCGTAATGATGTTGTGCCGACAGACAGACTGACAACATCTCGAGATATCAAATATGACATGCCAACAGAAAGAATGACAGCTAATACAATAACCATAATACTGGTAACAAGTAACATCATACTGATAGTTTTACTTGTGTTTGTTGTGTGTTGTTATGATCAACAAAAGAGAAAACATCACAACACACCTGTACCTGTTGTGCACTATCAAAATAACATTGAAACCATTAGTGTCGGTGACACTATTGAAAAAAATGAGATTTACTGTTCAATTGATGATCATGCAGCAGAACAAACAGAACATTCCTATGCTAGATATGAAACTGTGATTAAAAACAAGAGGTACAATATACAAGAAGAAGAAAAAACAGAGAGACAAAATGACTATGACAGCTGATTGATACTACAATACTGACCAAAATATATTTTTAACTTTTCATGAGCAAAAACATAAATAAATAAATGTATTAGAATAAATGCAGGGCTATAATTTCTTTTAAAATTTCATTAAAATCCTGTAAACAAGGTTCACATGGTGTCATCATGAAAATGTCCTCATGATGCAATAAAAAGATTGTTACACTTTAGTGAATAGCATATTTAAAAAATCAGTTTAGGTTTGTAAAACCGAAACCAAACCTATAATACTAACTTACTTCATTACTAAAAATAACACAAACGATTATGAATTATCTTGTCAATTAAATAAAGCAGGTTGTCTGGAGACAAGGATTGCTTTTTTGTATTGTGGTTAGTTTTGTGTTAATCAAAATTAGTTTTGATATCAAAGAACAACAATTTCACATAATTTGAAGCAAAATCACAAAACAAATTAAAAATACTTTTCTATGTTTGTCATCCTAAAGGGATGAAATAACTCTGGGAACAATAACTTCTCAAACCGAGGTCGCTGTCCCAAGTATCTATTTACATACCTTTTTGATTTGTGCTTCAAACCAATTCTTATCTTCTTGGTTGGTGAACCTATCAGCAATAACCCTGTTGCATTCATGCTTCCATAATGCTAGTAACACTGACTGGTTACACACAACCTCACTGTTGGTGTTCAACATACCCTATACAGAAAATGTTACAGTCAAAATGAGTAAATTATTAATTAATTTTTGAATTTATATGGATTGTTTCATTATAATATTAGGGGTTTTCAATTAAAAATGTACATACCTGCCAGATTCTGGAAAGATCTCTCAAATTAAAAATGTAATGGAATTTTGCTGGAGTTGGTAACATCTTTACTTTAACACTCTGCCATAGATGTCTGGTACAAGAGACTAGCATAGCGGCAAGGTCAATGACTTCATCAGAGAATTCTCTCTCCTACAAAAAATTGAAATTAGCATAAATATTATAATAAAATACTATAATATAAAAGTAGTTAAATTACTATTTTATACAGATTGTAATAAAATATTTTTGTCTCAAACTTAGAGGTTGTAACCATAATAATACAATATTCTGTACTATATATTAAAAAATATTTTAATATTTTTTCAGTAATTTGCCTTTGGATATACAAAACATTAATATCTCTTTTTTAAGGGACCTTTATTTGTAAAAGCTTTTTTCCTTGTTTTGCTTTGTTTTATACTAGCATGGATTAAAATTAAAAAAATATCAATGTGCTGTTTTAAGTTAAAAACTGTAATCTGGTCTGTTTTTTCTTTTGTAATTTTACTGTTTTGTGTACTGGGCGAACAGCTTTTTTACTGAAGAGGTCACCCAGTAAAAAGAATAAATAAATAAAACATCTCACCTTACAATAATGACCTGTCCCTACAGTCGAGAAGATCTTATCAATGGACTGATTGGAAGGCAGCGTGGAATTGAAGACGTTAAACTGTCGTTTAAGACGCTGAGGGATGTCGTTACGTCCTCCACCAGGTTGGATCATAGCAGCGATATACTGGATGTCTACAATGTTGGTAAAATCACCAGGCTTCTCTAAGTTGTAAAACCCTCTGTTCTCCATCACTTGTCTTACAATTTCATTGGTGATCTAAAGAAAAATAAGATATGTAAATAGTAGACTTGAACCCATGACCTCCATATTACTAGGCTGGATTTGTAGTATTAAACCACCGGTGGCAGACCCAGGATTTTTTTGAAATATCATCTCCCATCCCTCAAACACCTCAAATCCGCCTATGATATTCAATCTTTATATATGTGACTGAGCGGTTAAGACAGTGGAACCTGATTACGTACAGTAGCCATACCATCGGCAAGGGTTCAAGGCTTACTCGCTCCATAGTTCTGGTGGTAGAACGAGTCTTCTCAGATAAGGACTATAAACCGTAGGTCCAGTGTACACATCTAGCTCATATCTTTCGAGACGAGTAGGGGGTTACCCTGGAGTACTATTACATCACAGCCACTGATCATGACTGGGCCCTCTGGGAGATCAGTCTTTGACTGAAGAGGTCGGCCAATATAAATATTTCAATTCAATTCATTCTTCTTTATCTATACCATTGTTCATTCATCTAGTTAGTCTATTCAATATTTTTTTTAAGGCTTGTCCAACACAACATGTTTTTCTTCATCTTTCAGGCCATCTGCCTTCAAACTCTGACCTCTGACCTATTCTTTATATTTTTTAATGTTATGAAACTTGAAAACTTAAAATACAAAATATGAAGTATGTTCTTTACCTGATCACCCCATTCATTGATGACTGGCATGTTGATATCATCAATAAAGACTGTCATCTTCTTTCCAGCAGGAGGCCCGTATGTTGTACCAACACGTTTGTCAACATAACTTTCAACAGTACGCTAAAACACAAGAAGACTCAGGATAAAAAACTCAGTAATTAAACCTTTTATTTAAACTGCTTACATTATATTGATTACACAGAAATTTATAGTGGGTAGTGCATTTGCTGGATTTTCAAAAGGATAATACTAACGCTGGTTTTCCAAATGTATGTTTTAATAGGAAAGAATTTGGGACATTTTTATGCATAAGAAAAGTTTTGTTTTAGGAGATATTCCAGTCTAGTTTTTGTAGAGTTATAAAGTTATTAAGTCCATGGCCGATAATCACTTATTGGAAAAGTCTTGTTAAATGCGCTATTACAATACAAGCCAAGTCACAAGACGTACACCATTCGTGATGATGCATTAAATACCTGAAACATATTTGGTGTTGTGGCTGAGGAAAAGTTGACACTCTTTGCCAAATGTTGCTCTGGGTCATAATTGTTACAATATCCTTTAATCATGACCGTCTTTGCTGTTCCCTGTTCACCAATCAGAAGCACTCCTTTCTCTTGCTTAGCGATGGTGTTGATCAGGAAGTCTGTACGGATGTTGTCGACATTTGGAACCAGGATGGAGGAATACTCTGGTGTACTGTCAGTAGGATACAGGTATTGTGGTACCTACAAGATTCAAGTGTTAAATATATATTGTCCACCTACAAAAATAATTTTTTCCCAATTTTTTGGGGTTGAATATGCCATTTTAATGTCACAATAGTTATTGACTTTAACTAAAAACTAGATCCCAAAAAAAATTATTTTCCGAAAAAATGTAATTTAAAGAAAAAATACCCAAATTGTCAGACAATGATTTTTGGTAAAAATTAACCATTTCTTTTATCTTTTTATAAGTGAAATAATTAATTTTAATTTTTTTCCTACAGAAATGAATACCTTTATTAAAACTGCATAATGGCCTATTCAAAATCTGATTTCATTAATCTTTATTTTCATGTTTTTGGAGGGCAATCCATCTTTAATTGTTTATATTGTTAAAATGGCATTATGACCATGATGTTTTGGCCATGAGATGAGCCTAGATTTTAAATTTGATTTATTCCTCATAACATGTGATGTATCTTACAGTGTATTGAGATATTGTTACTGGATATGTTTGTCATCATTACAATTTCAATTGAGGCTTTATGGTTGGAAGGAATGTTAACTAAAACTACAATGCAAGCTATATATCAATGCCAAAAAAAAAGCAAATTTCAAAAAGTTATTGGATGAATAAATTATATCTTATCTTACAATAAAAAGCCATTTATGTATAATGTATAGCTATTGACGATGTACATACTTATTCTATTATATTTGTAAGAATGAAACTAATAAATATTTAAAAAAACATATAAGAAATGAAACAAAAACAGCAATTTTGGTTGCAAACAAACATTTATAATACAGTATTTTTACAAAGTTAATACATAAAAGTGTTTTTTTTTCTCTGTATATGTACTCTGAAAAAAAAAAAAATAAAGGTGAGTGTATCTCACAAAAGACAAAAAAATAAAAAGCCATCAGTAAAGTTTAAAATTCTTTTCATACCCTGATAGACCAATGTTCCCATTTTCCTTGATCATTTACAACATACTCAAATATTGTATCCTGACTGCTGTCATCAATATTAGGCAAGTTAAGAGAACAATCAGACTTTATGAACATCTCCAACTGAAAGAAACAAGACAAAAATGTTAAAAATAATCGGTATCAATTTAGGGAATACTAGATTTATGAAAAATAAAGATAAATAAAAGCAGACTTTAAATAAGCCATTTTGTAGTTTAAATAAAGTTATTCACTTCTGTAAAAAAAAAATCAACAAAAATAATGATTTCACTTTTAAAAAGACAAATAAACAAACAATTTAGGTATTTTTTGCTACTATTGTGTGTGTGACATTAAAATGGCATATAAAAACAAAATGTAAAAACATTTTTTAGGGGGACAATATATCTTTAACAGTTCCATAGGGTAAATTTCAAAGATACCTTTTTTCTGTCCTCAAGTTCCAACAATGCCCCTACAGACCACATAACAGCAAAGACAAAGAGTCTCTCCAGATGCTCTGCAGTTGGTTGGTTAGGGTTGTCTTCAGCAGGAATTAGTCCATCTAAGAGGTCAATAGTCTGCCTAGTGTACATACACTCAAGTAAGTCCATTCGAGGGTTCAGGCTCTGGATTGAGTAGGTGTGTATCTTCTTAAAGTTCTCCTCACATAAGGAAGACAGGACACCCTGCTGGGCTACTGGTCGTGAGTTTATCCAACCCTAGAAATCAATAGAGATGTTAAATTTCATTTTGGAAAGACGTTGCAATCTCTTTACTAGATTATGTGAAAGTTACTGTAATTCTAATGTCACTTCATACTTCAGAAAAATGTACAGTATATCTTTTCTTATAATACCACCACCTAGAAACACGAAATTGAGCTGGCTTTGGTAAGACTATACCCAGGGGAACCCTGGTTCAGGAAAAAAATGATTGGTAAACATTTTTTGTGAAAACTTATCTGAACTGGCTAGAGAGAGGCCCACATCCAGATCAAAAGTCAATACGGGGACTATATTAGTGTATATGTTTGTGAAATCAGGGGATTATACCAGAGGATATATAGTTATTTTGCAACTTACTTGGAAGATTGGACTGCAGTCCATGATGGAGGAGCTCATGTACACCATTCCATTTCTGGACACGGTCGCTGGTGATGCATTATCAATGTTATGAGGCTCAAAGATAATCTTGCAATTTGGCGACATTGGAATACGATCGCCGTTAGCTAGGGTCAACGTTTTGTTGTCGTCCAAGACACTGTTCAGGTTCTCAATCCAGATGGCATCAACTGGTCCATCAAGCACAAGCCAGATGCTCTCATTCTAAAATAATAATAATGGTGATATTGTTAGAGGACAACCTACACTACTTTTAGATCCTTTCAAAAACCCCCTTTAGAAAGAAAATCAAGTGACACTCTATAATAGACCTACTTTTTTAGCTTTGAGAGTTTTTCGCCATAATGTTGAGAATATACCATCTGTCCAATCATTTGTTGCAACGTCTAGTCTTCCAAACATCTGAGGTGCCGTGATAGCCTTAGGGTTCATTCTCATCTCACGATGGGGTGAGCCACAATCTCCCATAGCTTTCATTAAGATGTTAATACACTTTGTTTTTCCTAAAATATAAAACAATATTTTTTCATACACAATAATAGAGAGTAACATCAGTACTTGAGCAAACAATTCAATTTGCTAGATGCAACTACATCAGGGCCAGCTTCACTAGAAGTCTGAGTTCCAAACTTGTATA
Organism: Antedon mediterranea; assembly: GCF_964355755.1. Lineage (NCBI taxonomy): Eukaryota > Metazoa > Echinodermata > Crinoidea > Comatulida > Antedonidae > Antedon > Antedon mediterranea. The sequence goes on along the minus strand of NC_092676.1, from coordinate 2,049,359 downwards.
TTACTGACTACTTTGTCAGACTTTCAATGTCTGTGATATGTCACTCTCAAAAAACAAATAATATTGTGTACATTTAAAAGTAGCATTAATCTAAATGCCAACTTGATGTCAATGGCTACCAGATGTCTCTATGTAGTATGGTTACCTGAACCAGTACCAGTAAGAATATTAAGAACACTTTATGTTATTAAGTAAGGAAGCAAATTTACCTGCACCACTTGGTCCTAACGTCATCATTCCATGTCGAACCCTTTGTGTTTCAAACAGTTGTATGAGTTTTAGTACCCAAGGTGGGTGGAAAACAAGGCCAGCATCATTTACCTGTTAAAGAAAGACACTTTAGATAATTCTTGAATACATTTAAGTTAATTAATTAATTAATTCCTGAATATATTACTTTGCTTATAGTTTTACAAGACAACCTAAAAACTTATACATTAAGAATGAAATATTTATATGTACCTGTTTTTCAATAGCGGCCTCAATGTCAGGGTAGCCAGCCTTGTCCAACTGCATACCAGGAAACAAATCATCAATCAGAGACAAAAATAGGGGCTCATCCTCATCAACCTATAACAAGATTTATATATAAAACATTAAACATAAAAAATAAAACTATAATGAGTATAAACATATTTGTTAAAACCATATGTGTAATAAAAGTTTATACTTGCAGCTTGGTTCCCACTAGGATGCAAACAACACGCAAGTAATTTGACCAATCACAAGCGGAGGAATCATTCAAACTTTCACTTGTGATTGGCATAAAGCTCTGTCCACACTATCAAACTAGTTTGACCAAAAAAGTGTGATGTGCCCAAATATGGTAGTGATATTACCAAATATGGTAGTGATATGACACAATCATGTAGATATATAGGCACATCACATTGTTTGTAACATAAAGTTTGATAGTGTAGACAGATACTTAAAGATGTATTGTCCCCCTGAAAAAATAATTCTTAAAAAAATTTTTGTTGAATATTCCATAACATAACATAATAGTTATCCACTTTGACCAAAAATTGGATCGAAAAAATATGTATTTACCTGAAAAAATTTAATTGAAGGCAAAAAATGGTCAAATTGGCTGCCAGCCAATGCATTTTTGGTTGAATTTAACCATTTATTTTGTCATTTTACTAGTGAAAACATAATTTTTTTTTATTTTTTTTTCTATGGAAGTGATTAACTTTATTAAAACTACAAAATAACATATTCAAAGTCTGATTTAATTAATCTTCATTTTTCATGTTTTTGGGGGACAATACATCTTTAAGTCTAAACAAATTAATTTAAAATCATACCAATTTTGATAAGTTCATGTCCCGTAACACTCTCATCACAATCATGGATTCACTGTCATTTGGACTTGATCGTTTCACCGCTCCTAGCGTTCTCAACACCGATAAAATATTCCTCAATCCAAAGTCGTAGTGAACTTGCTTCGTTAACTGTTCTTCACAAAGTTTGTACAATGTGTAAAACTTCCTGGCAAGCAAAACGTTGCCTTGGAAACCACAACTAGCAAGTTTGACCCTGATGATAATCTGTCTGTCGGGAACCATCATGGCTACTGTACGGAATTGAATCTTTAGGTTTTCTGGAAGTTCTTGCCTTCCTGCGTAACCAGGATTCTAAAGAGAAAAATGAAAAGATGTTACTTTTTATTTTACAAAAATATAATTGTATTTTAAAGGATGAAAAAAGTATTATAAAAGCACCTTTTTTCTAAAAGATAAAATAACATCTTACCATCGTCAAAAATATGGCAAATTCAGGGTCCATGCTGACGACATCACCGTCAGTGAAGATGAATGTAGGTTTGCGTTCTTTCTTACAAGTGAGTACAATAGCAATTTGTTGGGCAGCTACAGACAGGACTGGAAGCTCAATACGGTTGAACTCATCAAAACAACCCCAACTACCAGACTGAGCAAGACCTGTACAAAGAAAAAAAAAGATGGCATTGAAGTTGATATAAATGACACAGGATTTGCTTATTTCAGCAACCAGAAATAAATCGAAGGACACCTAAAGCTCTGTCTACAAACTTTATTTGACAACATAATTTGATGTGCCCAAATATAAACATGATGATGTCATATCACTACCATATTTGGGCACATTTGGTCAACCTAGTTTGTTTATAGAAAGAGCTTTATATGAATTACAGTATGTTTACTATAACTAACTTTTACGAGTTTTGTGGCAATATTGGGGTCATAAAGAATTCGGCTTCTGTGGCGTAACAGAGCTAGGACTTGAACCAGGGCTCTGGGATTAGTAAGCAAGCATTTGATATTGGTGATAAGGACTGGTACGGTGGAAGAGGAAATCTAGGATTTGAACCACGGCCCTGAGAGTATTAAGCAAGCATTTGAGACTGGTAACACATTCTGGTTACTGTGGCAGAGCAGGTTAAGGATTTGGACGCAGGAGCGTAAGATTGGCTAGCAATTATTTCAACCTAAAGTCAATCCAATGTATCAATTTAATCTAATAATTGCTCTAATAAGCAACAATTTATTAATTACCTTTATAAATTCTTCCTAGCCCTCTGAAATCCATCTGATCTGAACAGTTAAACACTACCACATATTTGCCAAGTGCTTTGCCCATGTCTTTGGTGGTTTCTGTCTTGCCTGTACCAGCAGGTCCTGCTGGGGCACCTCCCATACTCATTCCTAAGGCTTGTGATAGTGTGATGTAACACCTATATAAATATAACATGCAATCAATCAATCAATCAACTAAACCATCTACTGAATAAATGTAGTTTTCCAATATTTGCAACTGTAATCTTCTGTAATCTATTAAGGGGACACCTTCTGAACATAACAAAATGTCTCCTTTAAAGTGGTGTCCCTTGAATACGGGCTGGCCCTTGCAATATATATTGTATCTTATAACATTGGTTCAAGGATGTACCTAATTAGATGCGCTGAAATGTGCACTCTTTATTTTTTCACTATCATGCATGTATATTATTCGTTTATGGGGAAGTGTTCAATGAATGGAGGCGTTCCATAGGAGCAGTTTACTGTATCCCAATTCATACCTGTCAGTGAGTGGTGTAATGACGAGACGATCAGTGCATCCAACCGGCTCATTCATGTAACTGAAATCAACATCTGTGACCGATATCAAGCACTGGTCTGTGTCATCATTGTAATAAAAACGAGATTGCTTCAACCACTCAAAGTCATTGATAGACTTGATGTGCATACGAACCTGTAATCAATAAAATACAAAGATTATTGTCCGTCAGAGACAGAGAGGACCAACACACATAGAAGACAAGGCTTGTGGCAGAACTATGCATTTATCAAAACATTTTATCCTAGAATAATGCAATGATAGAAATATCATTATTATAAGTTTCTAAAGAAATATCAATATAATAAGTTTTCAAGGAGCATTGCACCCAAACTTTCCCAGAATAAAAGATAATTAATTGTCGATAACAATCTAAATTAAGAAAGTTAAACCAACCAGATCATCAAAGATGTCGCGTTGATGTACATGAATCGTAACAAGTGTTTCAAACTTTGTCCTCTCGTATTTGGTTAGGTCTTGCGTTGTCACATCAATGAGCGTGTTTAGAATATCCATGAAATACTGATTGGTGGTTGACATTATCTAATAAACAATAAATCAATAAAAAGTTGAAATAATCATTTACTAACAAATCAACAATATTAGTGTATCATAATAAAAATGAATGTTATAATAGTGAAAATGTGATAATATTCTAGAAAATATATAAAAAAATTGGAAAGTAGGCAGATGAAATTCCAAATTTGGTATAGATAGAATTACCATATATCCTCGGGTATAATCTCACTTCAGGTCTAATCCCACCCTCACATTATGTCTGGTTTCACAAACAGGCATACCCCTGGGTATAGTCCAAGTATTAACATTTGGTCTGGATGTTGTAGGCTTCTCTCTAGTCAGTTCAGATAAATCTTTACACGATATGCTTATCAATTATTTTCTTCCTCAACCAGGGTTTTACCCAGGTATAGTCTCACACCCCAATGTCGGCCTAATTACGTGTTCTAGAGGGGTGGGATTATACTAGAGGATATACAATCACCAAGTATGTACCTTCTTATCAGCCCTGGCATTCTTCAGTGCATCTTCACTGTCTCTTGTCCACAGCATCTGGATACCTAGCAAGCCTACTTGAGCTGCATATGTGTTCTCAAACTCAATCAACTTAAAGTTTTCCTTGTCTTGAATTGAAATATAAGCCGTTCTGATAACCCCATGAATAGAACGTCTAATTGTCTTTAGTAGTTCTCCAAGCCATAATTCTACATTACCCTGCAGAAAAAAATATATAATTCAAATTTCATAACAGTTGCTGAAACACCACAATAATTCAATTCAATTTGTTTTATTTAAAAAAAACTTCATCCATATCAACAAACGTACAAACAGAAAAAGAAAAAAGATGCAAACAAACTTAAATATATAGGACACTTCTCCATCTACAATACATTTTTGAGTTATGGAGCATATGTTTGCAAACACAAGCAACAAGAATATTACAACTATTCAACATACGTTGCATGAAACCATAGATTTCCGCATATACTCATAACAGGAAGGGACACCATGTTCAATAAACATCATACTGCCACTACTGCTTTTAGAGACATTCAGTATACAGCGCAAAGAATTATTGTAGCATACATTCACACCAAAGGGCAGCACAATATAGATTAATACAATAAGATCTAAAGAGGTAACATATAACATTAGTAGAGCAATAGGTGCTCTTTGCATATTTAGTTAAACTGTAGAATAGTGCTAATTTTAATTACCTGAGCATTTACTGGGACGTCCAGATCAATCTTCTCTTTTTCTCTGGAAGCAATGGCAAGAATCTGGTCGTAATTCTTTTCATGAAAATCAACTGTCTTCACATTATCAAACAATCCTTCAAGATGAGCCTAAAAGAAAAAAAAAATAAAATGGGTTAATATTTATAATTTGATTCATTAAAAAAATAATCCAAAGCATAAATAAGAGACAATCTTTAACAGCAAACATCTTCCTCTTACCTGGATTGTATGAGAATCAGAAGCCTGTCCAAGAATCTCCAACAATGCTGGATCAGACACGAAGAAGAACCTTGGAAAGACGAGTCGTTTCTTCTCCAGGTATCCAGTCAATGACTTTTGGCAAATCTCCAGCTGTTCTAGTAGATGGGGTAACAGCTGGTTCATGGTGTCATCTCCAACACAACACTGCACCACGTTGGTGTTCTCATGAGCCTTCTGCATGATCTTAACCCAGGACTTGTCAATGTTGCTGAAACGCTTAGCTTCCTAAAATTAAAAAAGAAATCTTTAGTTAACAATATCCAAAGGTAACATTTTTCTAATTTAGAACATAACAAATATGGTCTCAAATAAACAGCACAGAAGCTCCTGAAGGTCTTTGTTTCCACAACCGGCTGCCACTATGTCGAAGTCTAACAGGAGGGACTAAAATATCTCTGATTTTGTATTGTAAATTGTATTACCTGTGGCAGCTGTTTAGCGATATCTCCTCCTACAAACACAGCTTCCAAATAAACCCACAAGTTCTGTACTTGCATCCAATTTTCAATGATCTCTGTCGTGTTTGACAACTTCTGAACCCACTTCTGAATTTCTGGTTTGAAGGGAGCATTATACCTGAAAGTGGAAATTGTAAAATACAGTAGAGCCATTCTTTTAGGACATACCTACTCAGGAACACCTTCTTTGGTACCAAATGCATCTCCTAAGTGTGTGCTCTATAATGTACTAAATTTCTGACATAACATTGTTGTGAACGAAATGAGGAAAAGAATCTGATTTTAAAGTATTATTTCTAATTCAACATTTGAGGCTGTTTATGAGAGAGAGTAACACTGCCCCATAAACAAATTCTAAAGCTTCTAATAATTTTACTACTTATTAAAAAGACAAAGAAATTCTAGGGATTTCTAAAATGTTAAGCTCTGTCTAAACTATCAAACTAGTATGACAAAAAAAGTGTGATGTGCCAAAATATGGTAGTGATATGACATCATCATGTCGATATATGGGCCCATCACATTTGTTGTCACATAAAGTTTGATAGTGTAGACAGAGCTTTAACATTTTTCATGACTAACCTGTTACTCATGAGAGAACCAAGAACCATGAGGCTGTCTTCCATCAATGAGATAGTGTCTGTCGTGGCATCTCCTTTCAACATCAATTCACCTCTTGTCTTGAAGGATATGAACTGGAAGTCTTGCTGACTCCACTCTAGCACAACTTGTTTCAGCTTGGCTTCGATGTCTTTCTCTTTTACTGCTGAAATGCAGACATCCTGAAATACAACATAAATTGGTAGTAAGTGATAGTAAGGTAGGAACTGGTATATTTAATAAGAGACAGAAACGCATGTTTAGCTTGAAATACTGACCTTGTGAGGTAGACTGTAGAGAATGAGGAGTATTTAAACAAAAATCAGGTCTGGCTGCAAGTGGCCAAAGCGAGTTTAATTTACTGTTCTTTAATAGTACTGTTATTTAGAGTAATACTGTAGGGAAGGAACTGGTATATAATGTTAATAGATGTAAAGATAATTAGCTTCCATGAGTTTATATTTTGGTTTATTGCGAGCCTTTTGTTCATCATCATTCTCCATTTAGCGAGTATTAACAAAAAAAGCGTGTTTACAGTAGCTTAATAAAATCGAGAATGCGGTAGACTGTGAAGAAGACTCTTAAAAAAAAGTCAGGTTTGAGAGTATGTTTTTTATTATTTATAATTTGTTTTGCAATACCTTGATTTCTGAAAACAGTAAATATATACTTTAGTTCATTTATTACCTCGATATCTTCTTTAAATTTCAACAAAGGAGCCATCATGATATTGCGCAATTGGAATGCATCGGATTCCACGTCAAACGTATGACTAGTAAGCTTCGCTAGCCTGTCCCAGTGACGTGTCTTCATAGCCTTGTTGGCCATTAGTTCCAACAACGGACAACATTCATTGAAGTCATCAATCTTCTTCTTCAGATCTAAGAATGCCTGCCAATCCTTTAGTGCTTTGGGAAGCTTTCGACATCTTGAAAAAAAAAATAAATATTGTTATTTGACCTTTTTAAATCGAAATTGTAGTAAATCGAAATGTCTTTGTACTTTTATGAAGCAAATAAAGTTTTGTGTATTTTGTAATTTAGTATATTGAAATAGAGTTTCATAAATTGATCAATCTTAATTGTAATACTGATAACTATGGGCCTGTTCAACTTAAGTTGGTAACTTACCCGACCAAAGTTAGTGATAATTGTGTGTGAATAACTAACTGTGTAAATAACTAAGCCTGAACAGTCCCAGTAATATGAGTAATAACACAATTCTTCACTTACTTGTTTTGGAAGTCTAACAACTCCTGGTTGATTTTCTCAATATCGACTTCAACCCATGGAATATCATAATAGCCATTGACGTTATCAATAACAAGATTATACAGTGTATACAGCTTCTGTAGCAGTCTCAGCTCTTTGTTGATACGTTGTAGATCTTGGTATTCTGTGATTGGAAGACCAAACAACTCCTCTCCTCCAGAGTAGGTCTCATACTTCCTCCAAAGTTCATCAAACCTAGCCTGGAAAAGCTGGAGTCGCTCACTAGCCTCAGTCGGTGGGATTCCATGCACCATTGGCCCACTGTTTGAAAAGAAGTAAAAGTTAGAAAAGTAATAATTGAACAATAAATATTTCAATATTCATATTTCAACTAATACAAACTAGGCAAGAGGAATATGGCGTAATGGTAAGAGAATCAAGACTAGCATGTGAGAGACAGGGTTCGAGAGCTATAAAATTTAAGTGAAAAGAAAATTACCTGGTTTCATAATCTGAATAGAAGGCTTGAACTTTGCCTTGGTATTGTGCCACGCCCTCTAGGAGGTTAGACTTGAATTCTGGTTGAATGATCAGAAGATGTGATTGAACTTGTAATGCCTGTCAGAATATTGAAAATAAAATGGCATAAATAAATTTATAATTAACATTAATGATTCAAATAATGATATTGTTTAAAGGTTTGCAGTACATGTCATGCGTTTCCAAAAAGATGTTGGGAATATCTTTGATGTTTTTGTTGTTATGCTACCTGGTGTTATGCTTCTGTCATATCACTACCATATTTAAGCATATCACTACCATATTTGGGTAAATCGCACTTTTTTTCAAACTAGTTTGATTGTGTAGACAGAGCTTTACGGAATGTATGGCAAGAGACTTACCTGAGCAGCAACCTTTTGCCAGGCGTACGTCAAGCTGTCCACCTTCTCAGCATTCCCGTCGTTAAAATGTAATTCAAACTTATTCAGCAACGTGTACGATTCCTCAATTGGCCCAATCGTCATATCAATCTTAACCTCCGACTCTCGGATCACAGACAATGCATCCATGGCTGCTCGAACATCATCAAGGTCTTTGATTGGTCGCGACAACTTCTTTTGAAGGTTGTCAATGAAATCGAAGATCTCCATCATGTCCATGCTGGCTTTCGTGTTCAATGCGCGTCCAAATGCGTTTTTCCAAGCTGTTGCTTCCGCGGTGAGGGCGTTAAGTAATTTCTCTGTTACGCATACTATTGCTCCTACTTTACGAGTGACTGGTAATTCCTCTATTGATGACTGTAAGTTTTGATAGTATCTGATTTGAGCTTCAATCTCTGACAGAAGCGGTTTCTCTTCCATAAACTGCTTTACCTTATCTTCTGGATCCTATTAAGTAAATAAACATTTTTTAGTTTAGTTTTCCTTTTTAATATTTTTATGTTAAGCTTTGTCTACGCTATTAAAATAGTTTGACAAAAAAAGTGAGATGTGACATCATAGTGTCCATATATGGGCACATCACATTTTCTTGTCATATAAAGTTTGACAGTGTAGACAGAGCTTTTTAGACAATGTATTTGCAGTCTATGTATAAAATTGAAATATGTATTTTGTATCTACAGATTAAGACTAGATTATTAAAAGCAGTGCAAATTAAGATTCCAGATACATACAAAACAAGAAGTTAAAATTCCTTGTGACATATTTCCATTGGTTTATTTCTACTACTATTGTTAAAATTAAAAGTTACCTCATTCCACAATTCTGAGAAAGACTTATAACTTGCAAGAACCTCCAGGCACTCTGCCTTGAAGGTACTGGTGATGGAGTTCAATGTAATCACAACTTTAATAATGTCCTTATGTTCCGAGATCACTTTGTACAAGGGCTTCTGGGTCATGTTCAATAGAGCAACCTTCGCATCGTCCTTGTCATCCCCTTCTTCAATTTCCTAACAAAAAAATCAGCACATAAAAGGTTATACCGTATACAGCGGGTATTTCTAGACAAGCGTTTATTTTTTTTATTATAAGTTGTTTGTAATTAACATCAATACAAGTTTGTATCATGTCATGTTTTAACCTTTTTATGTACCGCTTGGTGTTGTATTGTTTGTATTTTAACCATTTTATGATCATTTTATTAATATTTTATATACATGACAAGGAAGAGACAGAGTGCTTGACGGAATAAAATAATTGAATTAAATTGAATATCATAATAATGATATAAAAAATAAATGTTTAGTTTACCTTTATGGCGGACCTTTGATTAATCAAGGTCTGTTCCCATTGTGGGATATTCTGCGCCATCTTTAATATGACCTGCGCTGCTTTGTTCACAGTCTGTTGAACGTCGTCAAGACTCGGTCGCATTACAACAGTTGGGATTGCAAGGACGATGTCGGACTTAAAAAGAGCTATCTTGTTTTCATCGTCTTTATCGGATGCGGTAAGCGTGTACTTATTTGTTGATGTCTGCATTCTACGCTTGATTGCATCTAAGGACAATCTTGTACCTAACAATTAGGAGAAGAAATCATAAAAAGTGATAATTGTCATAAATTATATTGTAGATAATGTATCTATGTAATATTGACATTATACCACTATTGTTATCAGTACTATCTGTATTATTTATTTATATATTTAGGCAAATTGCCAAGGATAATCATAAGCAAATCCATTCACTATCCTTCTTAAATGTGGCAATCCTGTTCGCCAGACAAACATATAAACAAGATGCTCTACATAAACAGTCTTATTACAAGTCTTCGGGAATAGGGTTGTGAATCATATTGTTTGAAGGTTTGCATGGCGAAATCAAATGTTGATATAAAGTTTGCGATACACCACGTATATTAGTTCTGAAAAGAACTGTTGAGTTTCTCGATGTTACTAATATACGTGGTGTACCGCAAACTTTGTAAATTGTTAAAAAAATCCTGACATGACAAGACTCGAACCCAAGACCCTTGGATTGGTAGGCAAGCATCATAACCACCAAGCCACAACTCCACTCATACTAGTATTATTGGTGTATCATCGATACTAATACCATCAATACCATAGAAGGTGATACAAAATAAAGTACTAGCATTTGATAAGGGCCTCTGTGTTTCTTTGAGCAAAGCTTGCCATCATTGTATGATAGCTGCATGGAAGACATTCCAAGCATCGCTGCTTTTTGTTGCGTGAGTCTGGATGCACGCATGCATAGTTATCGTGGAGGCTTGTACGTCCGTTTTCGGGCAAGTTGCTTTTTAATGTTTCCACAAGTTCTTGCACTGCACGTTCCACGGCACCGCTTTGTCTACAAGAAAAAAGAGATTACAAGATTTTGATCAAAAGATGTGATATAAAAATATCAAATGTAAATGTGTGGGAATAACCTGTGTGTTTGATGCCTAACTAATCTTAATTGGGCAAAGTTGTGGACAAAGTACACAACAATACAGCTGTCATGAAACGGCACTCCTTCGTTTGTCCATGACGACACATGCTGAGACAGACCAGTAAATCGGAGTAACCCCTTACTCTTCCGAAAGATGCACTGGGTTTGATTTAAAGTGCACACAAGCTAGTATTAGAGATTCTAAGCTATAAAATAACAACAAAACAAAAAACAAAAATGATGTAAACAATTTATAAAGCTAACCTTATTAGAGATTTACATGATTCATTACACGTCTGTTCAGTTTTAACCAGAAACTCCTGAATGGTAATGGCTTCATCTGGCAGGTAACAAAGGGCAGTGGATGCCATCTCTTTCAGTCCGGTGTCAATACGGCATTCCAACAGGTCACTCAGCTCTTTTACCAGACGTTTCAAGAATGTCAACTCTTCATGAATATTCATGCTGTCTGTAATTTTATGAAAAACGTACAAGATAAACAACTTATCAACATTTACAAATGCTCTTGTTATTTTTGCTTTTTTTTATCATCAAGATATTTTTATTTTTATGCTCAAAATTTTTAATCAGTCATTTATTGCCAATATACAGTTTGTATCATACTATATTCATAATACTTGCAATTGTCATGTTAGTCTAATGTCCTGTCTTTTGCATAATATTTTTAAAATTTTAGGGGTTGACACTTACATTGGTCAATACTGAGTGATGTCCAGTTAAGTCTGGTCAGTCCTGGTTCAAGCGCTTCTTCAACACGCTTACAATAAGGAACCATGAGAGGCTGAAGCACAGATGGTATATGAGACACGATGTCCTCATATTCTTTGATTATATCAACCAACCTATGGAAAAAAATAAAATATCAAAATGAATAAAAAACATCCAAATATTAACTGATATGCTCTACTATGATACCTGACAAAAACAATAACTGAAAAAACAGTAGGTCAAGGAATCCAGGACTGTAGTCACCACTACCGTTAACCAAACTGACCACTTACATGTAATAATGTGCCTTGATTTGTTGTTCTCTTAAGACCAATGTGTGCGCTGCTTCTGGAACCTCTAAGTTCATCTTACACAAGTACTTAGTCTCAGCGATTAACTCCAACACTTGGGGGTCAAAGTTCACAAACAATTGCTTCGTTTCTGGATGACTTACAAGCAGGGATGAATTTAGTCCAGACTTTATCGCGTCAACCGCTCGGAACCAACCTCGATGAAACAGTAGCTGATACAAAACGAAATTAAAGGTTTAAAACATAAAAATCAGTTTAAAGGCTAGCTGTCCTTATGCTCTTTCTACACTATCAAACCAGTTCGACAAAAAAGTGTAATGTCCCAAATATGGTAGTGATATGCCCAAATATGGTAGTAACATGACATCATCATGTCCATATATGGGCACATCACATAATGTTTTGGATTTTCCTTGATATTTTTTAGTACAAATTATTATAATTATTTGTGTTTTATTTTTTTTCAAATAAAAATGAACCAACCTCATATTCTAGTAACACTGCTGCCATCTTGTTGAAATTACGGATAATCTTCTTGGCTTCAGCAGTCTGCAAGTGAAAAAAAGCGTAAAAACACATATTTTATGGTTATATTATAATTAAATGTAAGTCAATAGACATAAATTGAATATAGAATCATATGATTTATATGGTATATTAGATTGATAGTTTTGTAAATTTATGTTCTTAGACTATAAAGCGCTGTCTACACTATCAAACATTATGTGACAAAAAATGTGATGTGCCCATATGGTGTCCTATCCCTGCCATATTTGGGCACATCACACTTCTTTTTTCTCAAACTAATTTGATGTGCCCATATATGATGTCCTATCCCTGCCATATTTGGGCACATCACACTTCTTTTTTCTCAAACTTAGTTTGATAGTATAGACAGGGCTTAAGATTTACAGTACAATAATAAATATTTACATAGATTATTTCTATAGAGATATAATATACATTTGTTAGGGCTTTTTGTTTTTGTTTTGATATGGGACTTTTTAATTAAAAGAAACTGAAATTATAGTAAAACCCCTTATAAGAGATAAATTTCAGGAACAACAACACGACCACCAACATACCCTAAGAAACAACAACACGACCACCAACATACCCTAAGAAACAACAACACGACCACCAACATACCCTAAGAAACAACAACACGACCACCAACATACCCTAAGAAACAACAACACGACCACCAACATACCCTAAGAAACAACAACACGACCACCAACATACCCTAAGAAACAACAACACGACCACCAACATACCCTAAGAAACAACAACACGACCACCAACATACCCTAAGAAACAACAACACGACCACCAACATACCCTAAGAAACAACAACACGACCACCAACATACCCTAAGAAACAACAACACGACCACCAACATACCCTAAGAAACAACAACACGACCACCAACATACCCTAAGAAACAACAACACGACCACCAACATACCCTAAGAAACAACAACACGACCACCAACATACCCTAAGAAACAACAACACGACCACCAACATACCCTAAGAAACAACAACACGACCACCAACATACCCTAAGAAACAACAACACGACCACCAACATACCCTAAGAAACAACAACACGACCACCAACATACCCTAAGAAACAACAACACGACCACCAACATACCCTAAGAAACAACAACACGACCACCAACATACCCTAAGAAACAACAACACGACCACCAACATACCCTAAGAAACAACAACACGACCACCAACATACCCTAAGAAACAACAACACGACCACCAACATACCCTAAGAAACAACAACACGACCACCAACATACCCTAAGAAACAACAACACGACCACCAACATACCCTAAGAAACAACAACACGACCACCAACATACCCTAAGAAACAACAACACGACCACCAACATACCCTAAGAAACAACAACACGACCACCAACATACCCTAAGAAACAACAACACGACCACCAACATACCCTAAGAAACAACAACACGACCACCAACATACCCTAAGAAACAACAACACGACCACCAACATACCCTAAGAAACAACAACACGACCACCAACATACCCTAAGAAACAACAACACGACCACCAACATACCCTAAGAAACAACAACACGACCACCAACATACCCTAAGAAACAACAACACGACCACCAACATACCCTAAGAAACAACAACACGACCACCAACATACCCTAAGAAACAACAACACGACCACCAACATACCCTAAGAAACAACAACACGACCACCAACATACCCTAAGAAACAACAACACGACCACCAACATACCCTAAGAAACAACAACACGACCACCAACATACCCTAAGAAACAACAACACGACCACCAACATACCCTAAGAAACAACAACACGACCACCAACATACCCTAAGAAACAACAACACGACCACCAACATACCCTAAGAAACAACAACACGACCACCAACATACCCTAAGAAACAACAACACGACCACCAACATACCCTAAGAAACAACAACACGACCACCAACATACCCTAAGAAACAACAACACGACCACCAACATACCCTAAGAAACAACAACACGACCACCAACATACCCTAAGAAACAACAACACGACCACCAACATACCCTAAGAAACAACAACACGACCACCAACATACCCTAAGAAACAACAACACGACCACCAACATACCCTAAGAAACAACAACACGACCACCAACATACCCTAAGAAACAACAACACGACCACCAACATACCCTAAGAAACAACAACACGACCACCAACATACCCTAAGAAACAACAACACGACCACCAACATACCCTAAGAAACAACAACACGACCACCAACATACCCTAAGAAACAACAACACGACCACCAACATACCCTAAGAAACAACAACACGACCACCAACATACCCTAAGAAACAACAACACGACCACCAACATACCCTAAGAAACAACAACACGACCACCAACATACCCTAAGAAACAACAACACGACCACCAACATACCCTAAGAAACAACAACACGACCACCAACATACCCTAAGAAACAAAAAACACGACCACCAACATACCCTAAGAAACAACAACACGACCACCAACATACCCTAAGAATATCAGTTTTTCTCTTGAATGCCTTCATTGGTATGTCCACTCTTCGATACAACTGCCTGGCCCATGTGATTTTGCCAGCGACTGGGGGAACGTTTCGAGGAATGGTTGGATCATCTTTGCCTTTTTGGTACAGCTTACGCACTGTTTCTAGGTCGCGGCCATAGCTGGATAGAACTCGCATGTACTTCTCGTTCAAGTTGAGATTATCCGAAGCATTGATGCGTTCAAATTTGCCCAATAAATCCAGAGCCTTTTCAGTCTAAAGAAAATAATGTTTAAAACAATAGATATATTATTATTTAAATGGTTGTTAATTAGTCAACAATACTCATTCATAAAAATTAAAGACAACTTTTAGGTTCAATGTTATATAAATCAATAATTAAAATAAAAAATAAATAAAAATAAAATAAAAGTGATAGCATGGTATAAACGTAGATCTCTAGTACACCAGCAGTGAAGTCAGCTGATACTAAGTATCCGTCAAAGAGCCATGTGTCTTCAGAAAAGATGGCTACAATAACAGTAACAGAAATTGTTGCAAGCAAAGTATCTCATATTCATGGAAAAGATTTCTAAAAACTAAACAACGTAATATTCAAAATACACTTACAGACAAACTTCTTTCAAACCATGAATCTAAAAAGTTCTGAAGATGGGTATACACACTGTCTATTTGAACTTTGAACTCAAAGTAGTCAGCATCAAACTAAAAATAAAATGAATTTCATTATTTTTTAGCAATCCACAAATACAGTATACGTACCACCTCAATATCAACAATTTACTTTTATATATACTTCTTTCCTCCTTTTCTTTTCTACTAAAATGTTATTTGAACTTCATTACGTAATATATTCTATTATTGGATTTAAATTATGTATTAAAAGGAAAAAAAACAATACATACAAAAAAAAAAAACACCAATAATCTCTTAATAGTTTTATTTCCCTTTAATTTACGAACATTAAAATGTTATTTGAACTTCATTACATAGAAAATGGATAGAACTTTTGTATATATAATCTCATGTATACTTTTACGTGTGTTAACTAGTATCAGTATAGCCATAATAATGTGTTGATTTGTAAACTATAGTAATCAATAATATAATAATGTCTACAGTCTACATCCAATAAATCCCAAAACATAATCCACATGTATTTTAAGAGGCACTATATGTCAACAAATAATTATTAGTCCTCTCTCCATGACGGTTGTCACATAATGCTTTGTATTATATTTTATTGTATTTATATGTTTCATATGGACAGTTTGTCTGAAATAAAGTTGAATTGAATTGAATTACGTAATATATTTTATTTATTGTAAACAATACATACAAAAAAAAAACCACCAATAATCTCTTAATAGTTTTATTTTCCTCTAATTTACGAACATTAATGTATAGTGTGTATGTTTTGTTTTCTTTGAAAGCTTTGTACTGTATAATGTATTTGTTGGTTTGAATGAAATTGAATAAAATAAAATATTTCTGTTTCTTAGATTATAAATCATGGATAAAATAATTTGTTTTCTTGACTTACTTCTCCCTTTCTGTGATCCAGAATATCATAACCTTTCTTTTTGTACGTTGCGACAATTCCTTGGAATCGGATGAAAATTGATTCAATGCCTTCGATGCGTACATCAGCAAGACCGCTCAAGTTCTCTATCGTGTTCACCATGTCGGCAATCCGTTGCAGTCTTTTACAGAACGTGTCAAATTTCCCAAAGATGTAGTTTTCACTAAAAACAAGATAATTTGAACCTTAACCTTTGAACTTTAAATAGACAAAAACATATGTGATATTGATTGTATTTACTGCCACTGTTGTACATATAAAAAGTACCTTACAAAAAATACCCCGCTAATTATGAGAGTTTCTGAAGTTGGAGCACTGCCTTTTCTTAGCATTCGTCAATGATTCATGATGGATAAATTGAACAAAAATAGAGCAGTACATTTTTCAACTCTATATTTTTTTAATTTTTTTTTTCATTTTCTTTAAAATCTCACCTGAATTCAAATTGTCGTTCTTCTGGTGTCTCTTTTAACCTCTCCTTGGTTTTATGAAAACACTGCTGGTACATTTCATTCAAATAAATGCACGCATTTAGTCTTTTCAGAAGCTCTGGTCTGTAATTAAAGTATAGAATGATAATTAGAATGTGAATTATAGTGTTAACTGTCCGGTCGTACAAAATTGTGTAGTTTTGGCCAATGACCTAACTCAGAATCGTGGTATAGGTAAGTAAGCATGTTAACCCCCAAGGATTTCTGATTACATAAACGTCATGCTTCAAATTGATTGATTTAGTTAGATAACTCACCTCTCGTGTTCCCAAATTTTGGAGACTCCTTGATTGATATACCCTTTGCAGGTGTTGATCATCTGGTTGGTGACCTTTACAAAAAGAGAGGTCATCCTCTCTGAGGTGTTGTAATATCTGGAGATACTGTGGATCATTCTGATGGCATTCATCAGGCTTGGAATGTGTTCCACCATGGTTTTCTACAAAATAAGGCAAAATAAATGTGTTGTTTATATATTTAGGCAAATTGCCAAGGATAACCATAAGCGAATTCATCCACTATCTTTCTTAAAGTTAGCAATCCTGTTCACAAGACAAAAATATACACAAGATGCTCTACATTAATTAACAAAGTCTTATTACAAGTCTTTGGAAGTTGAGATTTTTTTTTCTATTTTCAAGAGAGCAAGATACTTGATACTTGATCTACAAGAACAATAGCATCTTGTACTTGTAGATCAAGTATCAAGATTTCCTGAATATAAGTAAACAAATGTTATAGATAAGTGTATATTTAATAGGAAAATTAATATTTTTATTTTTCCACTTTTCCTCAATCTTAATATATAGAATTTTTGCTACATATTTACCTAATCATGAAAAGTCAAATTAAAATTTTGAAAAGTAAAAATTCCACAACTTACTGGATCACACTTCACTAGAGGCCCAAAGAATTTATCCAAAGTGTAAAGATATTTGACGTTATCCTTGGCTTCGTTCGCTGCATCGGTGATCCTACTGTCAAGTTCTTTCCATTGCTTCAACGCTTTAGACTTAGCCAAGTGAAGCACCCCGACAACTGACTTACAACGAGGGCTCTTAATCTGCTCAAGCAGACTATTAAACTTGGCCATTCTTTGTTTCCAGTGGTCTAGTTCAGCAGTCGGCCCGATATCATCGGCCTCTTTTCGCATCTGTTCACTCTCAGTTAGAACTTGCTCTATCTGCCTTGCCCATAGTTGGATCAGCGCTTCCAGTTTGTCTACCGTGTCGGGAACTGATGCTGAACAATTCAAAACAACTGGGCATTAACTTATATCACAAAGTCATTATATACTAATTAAAATTCTACATAAAATTTGGAAATAATTAATCATGGTAATAAGAAATGGTTTTAAATCAGATCATTATCATAGTTATGATGATACTGATAATGCCCATTTGTATAGTGACATTCCATCGAACATTGTTCATGTCGTGTTATTCATGTGATGTTACCCTTTTAACTACATGCTTCTCTCCTATAGGCCAAGGCATGTGCCTCCAATTCAGGTTCTCTCTTGTCTAGCTAAATAATCAACTTTATCATTGCCATATTGAACATTACTTTAGCATTGGCATCACCATCCCCCCCTCTCATTAACATCATTGTGGTCATCATCATCACCAGCATCACTATCATCAACTTAAAAATCATCCTCATCATTGTAATCATTAATCTTATCTTTAACATCATGATCACTTACCAGCTACTTGGAAGTCAGCAGGTGTCTTCAATGTATCTAACATTGACTCCAGATACTCATGCTCAGCCAGCTGGATATGGCCATCCATGTTAGCCTTGGCACCAGACAGCATGCCAACAAATCGCTCTAACTGCTCAAGGAATTCTGACATCTGGTTATTGTTGGTCAATTCGCCCCAACTCTAAACAGCCAAAAGAATATGAAATCATTTCAGTATTTAATATAGTAGAAACCCTAATTAGGGAATACCTTTCAGTCCGAACAAAGTGTCATTTTAAATGGGAATGTTGCCATAATAATGCTCTCTAGTGAACAGGATTGGCTGCAGTTTTGAAACATAAACTTTATGCTTTGTAGTATTTTTTATTGTATTTATATGTTTCATATGGACAGTTTGTCTGAAATAAAGTTGAATTGAATTGAATTTTTATTGTCCCTCCTCATGGGAACATGTCCCCTTTATACTTAATAGAGATGTCCCCCAAATAGGGATGTCCGAAAGAAGGGGTTCTACTGAAAAATCTAGTATTAATTACCTCTTAGCTAAGTTTTATCTTAAGAAGCTTGCAAAGAAAATTTGATTAGAATTATTGAGATGATTGCATGTTACCTCTTGACTCTTCAGGCAAGGAACAAGAACTTTTGAGAACAGCATACTGAATCCATCTAGAAGCTTCCCACCATTACAATCAACAAACGTAAATGTGACCTCTTGAGCAATGTTAGCCACAGTGATGGGCTTGCTGGTGGGACGTAGGAAGAAGTAACAGAGCCCATTGACTCCTTCCGCGGTACCTGTAGTGATGAACACACGCTTCTGATGCGGAATAGTTCCCACACTAGCTGTATCTCCTGTAAATAACGTTGAAATTGATAAATACTTAACTTAAATTCAAGTTCAAGATGCCCAAGTAAGAGAAAAAATAATTCAATTGTTTTTAATTTTGCAGTGTAGAAAAATCAATGAATCAAAAATCTTGTCTGTCTGTTTCTTAACTATAGTATAAGATTTAGTTTCTTTATTTGCATTTATTAGAACATCCAATCCTATATACTACTAATATACTATAATACTATTATTATTATTAGCATTTCTAATATCTGTAAATTAGTTTATTAAGGCCAAATTACACAGACGAGCTGTAACAGTAATAAAAATATAGAATCTATGTTATTCCTTATAACCATTTACACACAACGCAGAGTGGATGGGTGATTTTCATTCAGGATAGACACAGAACCTCGTGGGACAATCTACGAGGTTTTCCGCTTACCTTTACTGCTCGTCTGTGTAAATTTGTCTTTATGATGTTTGGTAGACCATGCTATATTTACTAGGCGTAATGAAAGCGTGACACTGTAGCTTCCTTTAACAGAATCACTGCCATGTTTCCTCCCTTAACCATGATTAAATATTAAACTACTTCTTACCTGAACGAGAGTACAGCGTCTCCCTACCGCCAGCCTCTTGGTGGAAAAACATAAGTTTACGTGAACCATCAACAGCAAAGAAATCAGCAATCAAGTCAAACTAAATGTTTAAAAAAATTATTTACATAAGTAAAATGAGAAATAATTGATCATTCTTCTTTATCAAGATATAAAAGAACAAATGTTCAAAAAGACAACTTTGATCATAACAGAGTTTTTCGGTAAAGTTCAGTATGTACTAGTGTATATACAAAATATATTAAAAATCATTTTACTTACTTTCTCATCTCCCAGTAAGAAATCTTCAATCTGACTCACTTCTAGTCTTGTAGCCTCGGCAAGCTTGATAGGAAAATATAAATAATAATAACAATGAAAGTCTCAACAAATGACCTTTGGGTCAATAAGGGGGAAACATTATTAACTATTTACCAGTATAAATCATTTCTAGATAGAAACAAAATAGGTTGTTTTATTTGTGTTTTTATCTTTTTAAACATAAATAAAAAATGTTATATAAAAATATATTTATACTGTAGCTTATGGTGGTATAAAATTATACTTCTATGTTCAAAATGTTATATAAAATGTCTTTCTATATTTAACTTTGCAAAAGAATGTACAAGAAATAACTATGGTGACTAACATTGTGGATAGATTATTTTTTAATTGCTAGAATCTAGAACATGATCAAATCAAGATTAATTTATAGGTCCATGATGTACAACAAGTAAGGAAACCAATAAGTATAACGGTGCAATAAAAACATCCGTAAAATTTAGCTTTAAATATTGTAAATATGAAGCCTATAACATCCATATAACTACTTCCTTAAATTACTAATAATATATATAACAAATGTGACAGGGGGATCCTGTCACAGTGATAACCCTTTGCAGGAAATGGGATAACCCAATGTCCTCTAGGAATGTAGATGGGCGTACTTGTACCTCATTACCAGTCAGTCCTCAGCTTCTGTAGAATACATTTTAAACTTTTCCTTTTTTTGATCAAAACCAACTGAATTCCAGCTGGGGTGAGTCAATATGTTTCATTATTATAAGTTACTATATGTATTAATTAAAGTTAAGCTATGGTATAGCGACCAATGGTCGTATGTATATTGCTATGATTTTATGTTTATAGTATCATCAAGTTTCGTATGTAAATGTCACAACTTGTTAAACTTTATTTAAGTTAAGTTGTTGAAGTAAGGGATATTGTGCGCATAGTTAGTCCCTAGTCAAGAATGATGGGTCGGATGTAAATTCCGTATTTCTCCGAAACCCATCTACAGTAATTGATGAGCTTTTGTATTGAGATACAATCGAGTCGATAAATCATTAGTAATTTGTATATGACCATTGGATATTATATGTGTTGATTAATCATTAAGTAATTATTATTAGAACATTTTACTGTATTAGATTTAGATAGGGTGACAAGGCTCTCATGCCAACTTTACCATGGAGGTATACCTCCATGCTCATACTAAGGTATGGCACGCCAGGACGGACAAAACCGTTCAGAAAAGTTAAATATACTTGTTGCGCCCAGACAAAAACCAGAGTAGGATCATTTTTGGTGTTCGCAGCAAAATGACGGATCGTTATTTATGTGAAATATTTGACCAATTGGTGGCGTTCTACAAACCCTTACTGCGCATGTCTACTAAAATAATTCTCAACAACTAGCGATGTGTGTATAAAAACAACTCGACCGGTAGCGATGTGTGTTTAAAACTCGACCGGTAGCGCGATGTGTAAAGCTCGACCATTAGTGATGTGTATAGTTTGTCATTAACTACTAGTGCTGTGTGGTAAACTCGACCGATAGGTATGTGTCTAGTCGATCTCGACTAGTAGGGATTGTAAACTCAACAGCTAGGGATTGGCATTTGAAATGGTTTTGTCCGTCTTGGCGTGCCATACTAAGGTACAGTAGGCTACCTAGGTTAAGTAGGGTCACATTGTTTTTAGTAGCGGTAACTTCTTTGGAATGTCAACTCTATAAGCAGCATTGGGAAACCAGATGTTTCCATGGCAACAGAGGCCTGTTTTATCTCGGCCTATCAATCAATACTGTAACAGTATTATAAGGCCAGGGATTGAGTATGTATTGGGATTAGTATACTTATATTGATAGCTTATGTTAGCATTGGTAATAGTAGTGTTGTAGTATTTTTATAATACTATGCTAAAGCATTAACTTCTCACTGTTTTAATCTATATTATTACACTATCTTTGACATATATTATATTTAGCGTTACTTTAGAATTATTGTTATTGGCGTGCGTGTACGGTTGATTCATATCATGATCATATATAGGCAAGTAGAAGATATAAAAACTAGGATAAATCCCTTACTGTAGTATAATAAATTGATGTGTTAAAGCTGATAAAGATTAAGCATTTTGCAGGGAAGGGGTCTTTAAGCATTTTGCCATGTTTCATACAGCTTTGCTTGACCTCGAATTTAATATGTTTTTCTTTTATGCTATAGGGTTTTTCCAGAGTCTATGTGAATAAAAGATCCATTGATACACAAATGTCTGACGTGCCGTTCATTATCGTGTGTCACACAAACAATTATGAAAACTCTTGACGTGGTTGGCAAGCAATATTGAGAATCAAATTAAAGTAGGCAGGTTGCAAAAAAATTCAAGTTGTTTTTAAGTTTGTGGTAGTGAGATGACACATTTCTAGTACTGGGACATACAGTACCATTCCACTGGATAGGTTTTGAGTAACAACAGTTTTATTAGCAAAAAAAAATAATAGAAATATTATATTTTGCCTTCTGGACATAAAATGTCCTTTAGGACTTCCTGTATAAAAAGGGTTAGGGTTACTGCTTTATATATCTTCCTTGTTGGTATATTATACCACTATTAAGAACACAATCAGTCTTTGAACTAAATGTATTTATGAACCACATCAAGACAGAAATTTTAAAGATGCAACTTCTTAATATCACGTTTATAATTGTGACCTGGTTGTTGTTACTCAAACATGGAGCATCAAAAGAGTTGGTACAATTTGACAGCAGGTTTTACTACCTGCAAACACGACAATCTGTGATAATGACACAATCAAGTAAAAATTACACATATAGTGTGGGGGGAAAAGATTTCAAAATGAAATGTCCACTTTTCATTTCTTTTGGTAACCAACATGGAATATACACATGTCAAGATGATGATAATTCACACTATGTGGTACCTTCATCAGATGTTATACAGAGCAGATATCAACCATCGCATGTAAACCTTTACTGTGACAATATTAAGAAAGACATCATTGAAGGAGAGGGAGTACACATGTCATGTGACATAAGGAAAAATGACAAAATCCAATATGAAGTGACAATTGGTTGGATCCAAGGACAACACAACATTACACAGTTTCATCATCTAGATACTGACATTGCAATTTATCAGACTTTATTAAAAGGTTTTCATTCTGGAGAAGGCATATTTTTTCACTGTATTTTAATAATGGATACCGATAAAGATATTTATTGTTACACATTGATATTGCCAGTTTACCCTCAATTAATTGTAGAGGTAAAGATGTTGTATGAAACACCTGAAGGTGATGTTAACCAGAATTGCTTCAAATGTTATGCAGAAGGTAGATCTGTTGATAAAACAATTAATTGGAGTTTGAATGGTGAGGAATTCAAGAATTACAATGAAACTGATGAAAGATGCTTTGGTAATTTACCAGCTGGTGACTACACTGTGAAGTGTCTGGTGAGTACTGATGTTCAGAACAGATCTGATGAGATAACATTCACAATTCAAGATACTAAAAACAAGAAGTCTAAAATAATAATACTAATGGTAACAAGTAACATCATATGGATAGCTGTACTTGTGTGTGTTGTGTGTTATTATGAACAACAAAAAAGGAAACATCCCAACACACCAGCTGTGCACTTTCAAAGAAACATTGACACAATTAGTGTGGGAGACACAAATGATGTTCTGCAAATGAATGCAGAAGATGAGGTTCACTGTTCAGTTGATGACAGAACAGCAGAAAAGTTGTATGTTAGTTCGGACACTGTGATTGAAAAGAAGAGGTTACAAAATGCAAGAAAAAAGAGTGGGTGGTGAGCATATATTATGAAACGCCAGATTGGTTTGTTTGTTTGCTTGCGAATTGAATCTACAACATGATCAAATCAATATCATCTAACACAACAGAAACCAACACCCTTATATACCAAGCAATGTAAAGGATTAGACATTTGTACAGAATTAAATAACCAAAATAATAGGCTAATAGGTAACATTCCAGAGGAAAAATAGATATGAATAAAATATCAGTAAGTTCTCATTCAGAGAGAATTATTAATAACACCAATTAGAAAACAAAAATATGTAATAATATATAAATGTATAGCCATATAGGAAACAGCAAGTGATATACTGGAAAATAAATAAATCTGAAATGGTTAACATGAAGAATACTGTATGCGTGCTAACTTTTTCACAGAATGTAGGTAATTCATGTAATTTGTAATGAATGTGTTTTATGTTCTGCATAAATCTGATATTGTTTGATGTTTTTATATTAGTAATAAGTGGTTTGTGCCAGGGTTGCCAATGTAGAAACATTATCTTGAATCATCTTAGTTATGCGGATGATTGTCTGGTCTCCATCAATTGGTACATGTTTGTGAAGAGTTTTCGCAAGAGAATGATGTTTTATTTAATGATAAGAAATCTTTTTGTATGTGTTTCTGTCCTCGTACATGCAAACTTGAAGGTAATTCTATTACTAAACTTTTTGGTAAAAAACTTGCTTATGTTGAGAAAGGTTTGTCATATTCTTATGTGTGATTGCAGTGATGAGGCTGACATTCAAAGTCAGTACAGATCTTTATGTATTAGAAGCAACTCACTCAATCGCAAATTTATGAAATGCTCTACCAATGTTAAATGTTGTCTCTTTAGATCTTACTGTATTAATATGTATTGTGCAGCCCTTTGGTGTAACTATCGTATGAAGAATATTAGATCTCTTAATGTATGTTACAATAATGCTCTGCGCCGTATACTTAATGTCTCTAGAAGTAGCAGTGCCAGTGCAATGTTTATTGAACATGGTGTCCCTTCCTTTAATGAGTACATGCGAAAATCTACCTATGGTTTTATGCAACGTATGTTGAATAGTGGTAACATCCTTGTTGCTTGTGTTTGCAAAAATATGCTCCATAACTCCAAAATGTATTGTAGATGGAGAAGCAGTCTATATACTTAAGTTTAAAGTTTACGATTTTTTATTTCTCTTTTTTTCTATTTATACGTTTATTAATATGGATGATATTTCCGAAATAAAAAGAAATTGAATTGAATTAGCATATTTCTATTCTAATTAAATTATCATAGATTATTTTAGATTCTTGGCATTTGATTGGAAGATTGTGGATCACATGATACCAAAGAAATGTACTATAGCACTCTTTCTTATTAGTGCAGTGTCATTATACAACAAGTTAAAACAATTTTATAAATCAAAAATATATAAAATTAGTAATTATACCCGCCCCAGGGCGTGTTTCAAAATTAGTTTACAGCCTTCTCAGTACTTAACACCCGACGCCAGTATCTGTCTATACTCACCAACCTCCACCCCTCTTCAATAACACCCCATACTCTTTCTTAAAAACAAATTCTTCCCAGTGATGGATAAATTCAATTCAACCTAAGCTTCGATCCTAGGTGGCGGATGATGTTCAAATACAGCTTAAAACATTCCCGGTACAATTGCGGTCATTTTGATACCCCATATGTAAGATTACGTGCAGTAACAAAAATTTGTATAACGAACAAACAAACAAACAAACAGACAGACGTACAAACTCTCTCACTTATAATATAGATAATATAGATAAAATAACAAATACACAAGATATTTTTGTGTTCTTAATCTTTACAGAAAACAATTATCATTGTTATTTTTGTAAAAATTAGTTTCAGTAATTAAGCATACTAGATATTCTTCCTTGTTGTGATTACAACCTAGACTTTCTGTATAAAATGTAAATAAAATTAGTTTATAAATTCAAATAACAGTTTCAGGCCGCATTAGGACTTTGATTGTTAGATTTAACCAAACCGCATCAATGAGAGAGGTTTAACGATGATTTTTGCCATAAAATTAGTTTCGTTATTGCAGCAAAAAAACAACTCCAATAAAGTAAATATATTCTTCTATGTTGCCATACTGTAAAAAGACATTGCAAACACAACTTAGTCTCTGACAGCATCACGATTTAAAGGTTGGATTTTCATAAACTGCATCAATACAGAGGATTTTAAAGATGAGTTTAAAATTGCTAAACCATGGTGACATGTCTATTGATGATATCAAGATATAGAGCTTCACAACAATTTCAAGGAGAGTTTTATTATCTATCATACACTAATCTTCCTGTGATAATTACACTATCAAGTTATCAAGATTTTGATAATTTGTATGGAAGAGACGTCACAATTAAATGCCCACTTCTTATTTCCTTTGGTCAACCACAAAAAGGAATATACACATGTTACGATGATGATAATTTACAATATTTGCTTCCTTCATCGGATGATGTACAATGGAGAAGAGCTCAACCAGACTTTGTAAGAGCTGATTGTGAAGATATAAAAGACATCATTGAAGGAGAAGAAGTAAACATTTCATGTGACATCAGAAAATATAACATCAACCATATGACATCACAATTAGTTGGATCCAACGAAAACACAACATTACACAGTATCATAGTGCAGATACTGATATTACATTTGACTTTTAAAGGTTTTAATTCTGGCGAAGGAATATTTATCTACTGTATTTCATATTATTACTTAACTAATAGGAGCATAAGGTGCTACACATTGATATTGCTGGTTCACCCTAAATTAAAGGTAGAGGTTAAAAGGTTATATGATACACCTAAAGTTGATGTGAACCAGAATTGCTTCAAGTGCTATGTAGAAGGTGGATCCGGTGACAGAACCATTTATAATTGGAGTTTGAAAGGAGAGGAATCTTAGTATCAGTATTACATTACAATGAAACTGATGAAAGATGCTTTAGTAATTTACCAGCTGGTAACTACACTGTTAAAGCCCCATTCCCTACGTTTTTTAGATCTAATTTAAGATCACAAACTATATTTAATGTAAAAATAATACTATATGGTCCTATTGCGATAACTTTTTTCGTCTTTAAACGGTTAAAAATGTGAAAAATAATCCGATTCTAATAATTATAGCGGCCCGCTAAAAATCCCAGAATGCATTGCGCGCGGATTGATATTTTTGTTTTTCACCTATAATTCGCCCACTTTTCGATCGATCGTGAGGCCAAAACAAATGGAAGACTCCTAACTTTTCAGCGAAAATACCGGGTTTTCCCCAATTTGTAACGGAGTCTGGCAAAAATAGAAAGACAATTAATGCAGCAACTATACAACGTCAGGCTAGGTATATAGCTCGCGTACGATGTTCGTACGTTACCGATGTTTACCAGCTAGGCCTACAAAACTAAGCCTAGCTAGGCTAGGCCTAAGACCGTCCACGAGAGGTCGATCGCCGCGAGCTACTTAGGTAGTGCATTGTTTCTCACTTTTTATCATAATTTACCATAAAACGTACATTTAAGACAAGGAATGACATGGTTTAATGTTTTTAAAGTGATATATATGTATTATTTTCCAAAAAACGTCCAAAATTGCAGGGAAGGGGTCTTTAAGTGTCTGGTGAGTACTGATGTTCAGAACAGATCTGATGAGATAGAATTAAAGATGTTATGGTAACAGAAAGACTAACAACATTTCAAGATATCAAATTTGGCATGCCGACAAAAAGCAAGAAAACTAATCAAATGACCATAACATTTGTAACAAGTACTATCATAGGCCTACTGATAGTTTTACTTGTGTTTGTTGTGTGTTGTTATGAACAACAAAAGAGGAAACATCGCAACACAGCTGTACCAGCTATGCATTATCAAAGAGGCATTGATACAATTAATGTTGGTGACAATTCTAATGTTTTGCAAACCATTGAAAAAAATGAGCTTTACTGTTCAATTGATAATCATGCAGAATAAACCAAACATCCCTATGTTAGCATACAGTAGACACTGTCATTGAAAACAAGATGCAAGAAATGAGAACAGACTGACTATGTTAACTCTGACACTGTAATTGAAAAGAAGAGGTTACAAAATGCAAGAATTGAGACACAGCAGAACAGGCTATATTTTACCAAATAATAGGCTAATAGGTGACATTTCACAGGAAAAATAGAATAAAATACAGTAAGTTCTTATTCAGAGGGCAAGTTTCATTATTAATTAGAAACACCAATTAGAAAACAAAAAGTAAAAATTATATATATGTATAGCTATAACTCCAAACTCTTTCTAAACCGCAGGGGATATACTGGAAAATAATTTGTAATTGTAAAATGTGTTTTATGTACTGCGTAAATTTGAATTAAATCATCCTTATTTTAGATTGGATCATTTTATTGGAGGATTGTGGAAGTTACAGTCAAACAATTTAAAAACCTAAAATATATAAAATTATAAAAAAATAACAAATACAGAAAATATTTTTGTGTTCTTAATCTTTATAGAAAACAATTATCATTGTTATTTTTACAAACTTAGTTTCAGTAATTAAGCATACTAGATATTCTTCCTTGTTGTGATTACAAACCTAGACTTCCTGTATAAAATGTAAATAAATTAGTTTATAAATGCAAATAACAGTTTCAGGCCGCATTAGGACTGATAGTTAGATTTAACCAAACCGCATCAATGGTTTAAAGATGACTTTGAAATCCTTTAATCTGTTGGTGATCTGTGTTTGTTGATATTCAGACATGTAGGAGCTTAAAGACATCTTGTACAATTTCCCCAAAAAAAAAAAAAAAAAAAAAAAAATAATAATAATAAAAGAATAACTAAATAGAATAATACACAACCAAATACAGTAGAGCTAGCAAAACAGAGTTGAAGGAGCAGTGTCTTCACATATGAAGTTGGCTCCTAATACGAAGAAGAAGAAGAAGAAGAAGAAGATAGCGAGTTTAAATGTGACTCAAAATACCTTCCACTGTCTTTAACAATTGTAGCATCAAATTGGGTAGTGGAACTGTAATGTAAAAAGAAACATGACAACACCACAACCTGCTGTGTACTATCAAAGAAACAGTGGTGCAAGTGTGGTTGAGAATTCATCTGATGTTCTACAGGCAAATGCGGAAGAGGAGGTTTACAATTAATGACACAGCAGAACATGATGAAAATGCATAGATGTAATATACGGTATATACTGTGATGTAAAAAACAGAAATGTTACTGTATTCTTCAAATGTATAAAAAGCCTGCAAATTATCAAATAAATAAAATTTAGCAACAGAATATTGAAAAATTGTAATTTGTTTAAATCTACAACATGATTAAATCAATATCATATAACAAGAAGGAAACCAACAAGTTCACGTAATGCAATAAAAAAAATGTTAAAACTTCCGTACAGGATTCAATCTAAAATTAGTTTTAAATATTGTAATGGGAAACCTACAACATCTAATAATGTACTTCCTTAAATTACCTAATGTACTATTATTAAAACAC
Organism: Antedon mediterranea; assembly: GCF_964355755.1. Classification (NCBI taxonomy): domain Eukaryota; kingdom Metazoa; phylum Echinodermata; class Crinoidea; order Comatulida; family Antedonidae; genus Antedon; species Antedon mediterranea. Next base: position 2,019,564 of record NC_092676.1, on the reverse strand, counting down.
AAACAATCAGCAGGCATATTGATAATCAAATTAAAGTAGATGGTTGCTAAAAGACAGGTTATTTTGTGTTTGTGGTGATGGGATGACACATTTCTAGTATTAATAGGTACAGTAAGTACTATAAGCTGGTTTTTTTTCCCCCCATTTCACAAAATGCACAAATGTTATAGTTTCAATATACTGTAATTGTAAGCAGCCAAAATCATATTCTATCTTCTTGGCATAAACTTCCCTTTAAAGACTTCCTGTTAAAAACCTTTACAACAAAATCCCCCAAGTATATTTTTCCTTGTTGGTATATCGTAAACTATTAGTAAAATTACTCAGTCTCTGACGATGTCTGGACTTTAGGGGTTAGATTTTATAAACTGCATCAAGACAGAGAGGTTTTAAAGATGGCTTTGAAATTCCTTAATATCATCTTTGTACTTGTGACCTAGTTGTTGATAATTAGACATGGAGCTTCAAGAGAGTTTGTACAATTTGACAGAAGGTTTTATTACCAATCATACACTAAGCAACCTGTGACAATCAAATCATCAAGTAAATATGATGTATTTCGTATAAGTGGAAAGGATTTCAGAATTAAATGTCCACTTTTCATTTCTTTTGGTAACCAAACAGGAATATACACATGTCAAGATGATTATAATTTACAATATTTGCGACGTTCATTGAGGGTACATAGAACATGGGACCTATCTCAATCATACATAACACTTTATTGTGAAGATATGAAAGACGCCATTGAAGGAGAGGAAGTAAACATTTCATGCAACATGATCAAGAAATATGGCTACATCCAAAATGATGTCACTATTGGTTGGATCCAAGGAAAGCATAACATTACACAGTTTCATCAAACAGATACCAAGAACACTACATTTAATCAGACTTTTAAAGGTTTTCATTCTGGAGAAGGATTATTTTTTGTATGCATGTCATTCAAGTATACCCATTATGTGAGTATCTACTGCCACACATTGATATTAACAGTTCACACTCAATTGAAAATAAAAGTTAAAAGATTATATGAAAAACCTGAAGTTGATGTGAACCAGAATTGCTTCAAGTGCTATGCAGAAGGTGGATCTGGTGACAAAACAATTTATAATTGGATGCTGAAAGGAGAGGACTTCCAGTATCAGTATTACAATGAAACTGATGAAAGATGCTTTAGTAATTTACCAGCTGGTAACTACACTGTTAAGTGTCTGGTGAGTACTGATGTTCAGAACAAATCTGATGAGATAGCATTTACACTCAAAGATAGCATCTTTTCAACAGACAGACTGACAACATATCAAGCCAACTATCAAGACAAAACCTCCAATGACGACATGCCTACACAGTCTCGGAGACCTAATACAACAACCATAATATTGGTAACAAATATTATTATATTGATAGTTTTACTTGTGTGTGTAGTGTGCTGTTATGAATACCAAAAGAGGAAACAGCAAAAGACACCTGTACCAGTTGTGCACTTTCAAAGAAACATTGACACAATTGGTGTTGGTATTACTTCTGATGTTCAGCAAATTAATGCAGAAAATGAGGTTTACTGTTCAGTTGATGACAAAACAGCAGAACAAGCTGAAAAGTTGTATGTTAACTCTGACACTGTGATTGAAAACAAGAGGTTACAAAATGCAAGAAATGAGAACAGAGAGACATCAGAACAGACAGACTATGTTAGCTCTGATGCTGTGATTGAAAAGAAGAGGCTACAAAACGCAAGAAATGAGAACAGAGAGACAGCAGAACAGACTGACTATGTTAGCTCAGACACTGTAATTGAAAAGAAGAGATTACAAAATGCAAGAAATGAGGACAGAGAGACACCAGAACAGACTGACTATGTTAGCTCTGACGCTGTGATGGAAAACAAGAGGTTACAAAATGCAAGAAATGAGGACAGAGAGACAGCAGAACAGACTGACTATGTTAGCTCAGACACTGTGATGGAAAACAAGAGGTTACAAAATGCAAGAAAAAAGAGTGGTGAGCATAAATATTACGAAACACCAAATTAGTTTGTACTGGAGTCCCAATAATACAAAAGAAAAATTGAAACCAAAATTAGCTATAAATATCTTTGAACACACATTGGTTCAACTGGTAATGTTTAAAGTAAGAAGTCTTTATTTTGTTTAGTTTATTTGATAGTTGGCGAAACGTCAGGTAAATAAAATAATCGTTATTTACTATTACTATTACGGTTGAGATATAATTAACTATTATATTTTATTTGGAATACCAACCGAATGAATCTTTTTAATGAGTTTATTTGCATTTGGAACAAATTTCCTGATGAAATTGTTAATTTAGATTTGTCACCTTCCATACCGGTAGTGGTGCAATGAAATGTTGTTACAGTAGTTAGACTTTCGTACAGCAATAAATGTAAAACATTAGTTTAGGTTTAAATATAATTAAAAGGAAAGTGGTTGATACTTCCTTAATGTACAAATAAAACACAATTAAATAAAAAATATTATTGGTCTTATTAAAGTAAGACAGTTGCTTGGAGAGGTGGGGGGGGGGGGGGCTACTTTTGACAGCACATTTTGCATCATGTATTATGTTAAATATAGGTAACATTTTACTGGAAAAATAGATAGAGTAAAATAAGTTCTCATTGAATTCAAATACAAAAATATATATTAATATACATGTATATATTTTACAGCCATGAAACTCTGAACAGCCCAGTGCTGTAAATTAATAATTAATTTTTAAATAGTTATTACTGTAGATGAAGAATATACTGTAGTCTATAAGTCTGCAAATTTTTCACAGAATAAAGATATTATTTATGATCAGTTCATGTGATTTTTAATTGTAGTTATGTCACTGAACAAATGTGATATTGTACTGTAAGTTTGATGTTTTTATAATTAGTAATGATTTGGCTATTTTGAACCTATTTAATGTTGAAACATATTCCTAGAGAAATAAGATATACACATTTCGAATTAAATCATCATAGATTAATATATTATTAAAATCTTCTTGACTGTTTATGTTCATATTGTCTGTCTTTGTTGTTCCAAAATCTATATCTAATCTACTTGTACTGTATTGCATCTATACCACACAGATTTTTCTTCTTCACTATGACTTATCTCAAAATAAATTTCATTCATTTTTTTTTGTTAGCCTAGAAAATAGTTTTAATTGGAAAAAATAAATTTGACTAATTGACAATGTTATTCTGGGAAAAAAAATTATATTTGCATGACGATTTATTTATAAATAAAATCATCTAAATAAGAAAAGAAATAAATGTTTTGTGTTTTTGTAATTGTTCTATTTACAGTAATTGTTACAAGCAAGGCATACATTCTTTTCTCATGTTTGAGTAAAATACCAAAATGTGCAAACAACAAAAATCAAAACAAAACTAAGTACAGTATAATATTTGTACTTTCTTATTGCCATATTAAATATAAACCTACACTTTCTGTACTTTAATCAAACGCAAAGTAAAAGCAAATGACACTGTTTCTCTGGGATTTCCACACGGGTCAATACATTTCTTTTTTTAAAAGATGACTTTGAAATTCCTTAACATCATCGTTGGAATAGTGACCTGCTTGCTAATGTTCAGACACGGAACTTAAAAATCACCTGATGGATCTCATTAATATTTCTTTTACTCATCAGATTCTAAACAACCTGTGACAATCATAACATCAAGTAAGGAGTTCCAGATTAATGTGGGTGGTAAATACTTTAACAAAGGCGAGAACGGACAGCGTATGTTCAACAATTACTTGACACAACAATTCATTATAAAATGTCCATTATTTATATCTTTTGATAAACAAAAACAAGGAATCTATACATGTGAAGATGATGACCATTTACAATATGTTTTTCTTTCATCTGAAGTTAAATCAGAAAAATATGATGAAAAAGTCTTTTGTGGAAGTTTGAAAAACATCATTGAAGGAGATGAAGTAAACATTACATGTATTATCAGAAAGAATCTTATCAAATATAATGTCACAAGTGGTTGGATCCAAGGAGTGTACAACATTACAGAGTTCCACAGTTCAAATACTGAAAGAAATATTAGCTATACTCAAACTATTAAAGGTTTTTATTCCGGAGAAGGTATATTTTTCTACTGTTTATCAATTGAAATTAACAATTGTTTAGACACTTGGTGCTACACATTGATGTTAACAGTTCAGCCTCAAATAAAGGTAGAGGTTCAAAGGTTGTATGATACACCTAAAGTTGATGTGAACCAGAATTGCTTCAATCTACACTGTTAAGTGTCTGGTGAGTACTGATGTTCAGAACAGATCGGATGAGATAGGGTTTACAATGCAAACAGACAGAATGGTGAACATAAAAACTAATAAAATAATCATAATACTAGTAACAAGTAACATCATACTGATAGTTTTACTCAAGTTTGTTGTGTGTTATTATGAACAACAGAAGTAGAAACATCACAACACACCTGTACCAGTTGTGCATTATCAAAGAAACAATTCAATTCAATTCAAATAAACATTTATTTCTTTCATTCATATTTGAGTAAAAAACATTATAATTTCTGATGTTTTATAAATAATTATTTTTTTATTTTTTTTTAGAGATAGAATACAGTAAATCATAATGTATAAAAAGATGATTCAATGACACAATCAGTGTTGGTGACACTTTGAATGTTTCGCAAACTGTTGAAAAGAATGAGATTTACTGTTCAATTGTTAATCACACAGATGAATGATGAATAAAATGAACATTTTTATGTTAGCTATGCTAGTTGGTGATACCCAGTACCGTTTTTGATTTTACAATCTTTCGAGAAACCACCTCATGACGAGACAGCATTCAAAATTAAAGATGTCATCATGCCAACAAAGAGGATGACAACACTCCAAGGCACAATTGAAGGTACGGTACAATGCAAAACAGAAAGAATGAAGACAACAACTCAAGATATCAATTATACCACGCCAACCATGGATACTAATTAAGTAACAAATAATACTAACAAGTAATATTATACTGATGATTGCACAAACACACATCACAACCTGCTGTGTACTATCAAAGAAACAGGGATGCAAGTGTGGGTGAGAATTCATCTGATGTTCTACAGACAAATGCAGAAGAGGAGGTTTACTATGCAATTAACGACAAATTAACATAGATGTTATATGTCCATGCTGTGATGTAAAAAACACAAATGTTACTTTATGCTTCAAATGTATAAAGCCTGCAAATTGTCTTGTACAAATAAATATAATTTAGCAACAGAATATTGAAAACCTGTATTTTTTTTTTTCAATTGTTTAAATATACAAACAACATGATTAAATCAAGATTATATAACAAGAAGGAAAGCAACAAGTTCACATAATGCAAAAAAAAAAAAATTTTAAACTTCCGTACAGGATTCAATCTAAACAATTTAGTTTTAAATATTGTAATGAGAAACCTATAATATCTCTATAATGTACTTCCTTAAATTACTGTACTTAATGTACTATAAATAATATAACACAAACATTTTATGAACCATCTTGACAATCAAGTTAAAGTAGGTGGTTGCTAAACGACAGGGTTATTTTGTATTTCTGGTGGTGGGATTACACATTTCTAGTATTAACTGTAGGTACAGTTAATACCAGTAAGCTGTTTTTGTTTAACTTTTCATTTCACAAAATGCACACATTTTACAGTTTGAATATTAACAGCAAAAATCATATTCTACTGTATCTTCTTGACATAAACTTTCCTTTAAAGACTTCCTGTAAAATTCCCTAAGTATATTCTTCCTTCTTAGTATTGTACACTATTACAAACTCAGTCTCTGACGACGTCTGGTTATTTAGTTGGTTATTTATAAACTGTATCAATAGGTTAAAGATGGCTTTGAAATTCCTTAATATCATCTTTGTAGGCCCAATGGTGACCTGGATGTTGATATTCAGACATGGAGTAGCATCACGACAGTTGGTACAATTTGAAAGTAGGTTTTATTACCATTAGGCGCAGGAGCCCCGGATAGCGTTACGAAGTCGTTAACTCTGTCAGCCCATGGTCAACCCAACTAATGTGTTTTTCCCAAGGACAACTTATCAATAACTAAACTTTGTCACCACCCATAAGTGTGCTGTTCATTTCCTATTGACCAATGAACACCAATGTAACTGGACCTGAGTTTCTTGCTATTCGACCTTGGGTGCAAATTATACAATTAATTGATGTTAAGGCCACTGACTACTCTTTTCTGTATAGAAACACTGAATTGACTGAATAATAAGAAAACCCTTCAATTCAACAATTTCTACTACTACTTGATATGGTGTTATACAAGAACTATATTAAAAGAATTGAATGTATGGAGAATGAAAAGTTAAACGTTATAACTTATATGTAAAACATCACTTAGATGATATCTATCAGATATATCATTTTCTAAAAATTGTTTCATTAGTTAGAATAGATCACGGAAAACCAATACCAATACTGATCTGGACTCGGAAATTCAAAATGTAGCAGGCAACGTTTCACCAATGAAAACTTTCAAGACAAACAAAGTATCATAATTATCATGATATCCATTTTTATTTAATAACGATAAATGGATATAAATATTTCGTCTTTTTTGTTATTTTGTGATGGAAAATATATTGAGTGAACATTGGCACTGAGCTTAAATGTTCCCCGTCCCCTTAATGTCCGCTTTATAGGAGTGTCCCCTCAGTAAGGATTTGCTGTTTTTCCCCTTAATAATAAATTATGATGTCCATCTTATCCTCTCAATTTTAATGTGCTACACCCGTTAATAGAATACACATCTAGCTCGTGTGTACTTTAAAGAACCTAGTACATCTTTCGAGACGAGTGGGGGGTTACCCCGGTGTATTAGTACATCACAGCCACTGATCACCAACTGAGCCCCCTGGGAGACCAGTCTTTGACTGAAGAGGTTACCCAGTATAAATATATATTTCAATTCAATTCAATAGAATAACTGTACAGTAGGCTCCCATTTGATGCAATGCGTTACCCAATGTGCTCAATTTGATTGTGCTACCCAAATCCATGCTATCCATTTGAAATAATTTGCTATCCATTTGAAAGAATGTGCTACCCGATAATCCGTATAGAATAATGTACAGTACAATTATATCCATTTGATTGTGCTACCTAATGTGCTATCCATTTGAAATAATGTGCTATCCATTTGAAAGAATGTGCTACCCGATAATCCGTATAGAATAATGTACAGTACAGTACTATGATCCATTTAATTGTGCTACCCAATGTGCTATCCATTTGAAAGAATGTGCTATCCATTTGAAAGAATGTGCTACCCGATAATCCGTAGGCTATAGAATAATGTACAGTACAATTATATCCATTTGATTGTGCTACCTAATGTGCTATCCATTTGAAATAATGTGCTACCCGATAATCCTTATAGAATAATGTACAGTACTATATCCATTTGATTGTGCTACCCAATGTGCTATCCATTTGAAATAATGTGCTATCCATTTGAAATAATGTGCTATTTGAAAGAATGTGCTACCCGATAATCCGTATAGAATAATGTACAGTACAATTACATCCATTTGATTGTGCTACCTAATGTGCTATCCATTTGAAATAATGTGCTATCCATTTGAAATAATGTGCTATCCATTTGAAAGAATGTGCTATCCATTTGAAATAATTTTCTATCCATTTGAAAGAATGTGCTACCCGATAATCCGTATAGAATAATGTACAGTACTATATCCATTTGACTGTGCTACCTAATGTGCTATCCATTTGAAAGACTGTGCTACCCGATAATCCGTATAGAATAATGTACAGTACTATATCCATTTGATTGTGCTACATAATGTGCTATCCATTTGAAATAATGTGCTACCCGATAATCCTTATAGAATAATGTACAGTACTATATCTATTTGATTGTGCTACCCAATGTGCTATCCATTTGAAATAATGTGCTATCCATTTGAAATAATGTGCTATCCATTTGAAATAATGTGCTATCCATTTGAAAGAATGTGCTATCCATTTGAAATAGGCCTAATGTGCTATCCATTTGAAAGAATGTGCTACCCGATAATCATAGAATAATGTACAGTACTATATCCATTTGATTGTGCTACCTAATGTGCTATCCATTTGAAATAATGTGCTATCCATTTGAAAGAATGTGCTACAGTATCCATTTGAAAAAATGTGCTATCCATTTGAAAGAACGTGCTACCCGATAATCCGTATAGAATGCACAGTACAGTTATATCATCCATTTGATTGAGCTATCTATTGTGCTATCTGTTTGAACTAATGTGCTGTCTGTTTGAAATAATTCAGGTTTTTTTTAAAAATATGGTTTGCTATCCATTTTAAACGTGCTAAACAAGTTACATATTTGTTGAAATAAATTTGCGGTACACCACGTAGGCCTATATTAGTTCTGAAAAGAACTGTTGAGTTGCTTGACGTTTCGATTTAGGCCTACTCCAAAGTCAAAGTCTCCAAAGCTATTCCATCATGTCGTATTCGGGGAATCGCCCACAAGTGTTTTCTCAGAGAAGGGTATGTTCTGTATGGGGTTCTGTATGCTATTTGTTAATGATGTACAAAAAATGAAATGAAAAATCATATTAATTATCGGTATGTACGGAGGAAGCTCGAACTAGACGAAGCGCGAAACAAATAAAAGCGCAGCGCGAAACATCTGAAATGATATACAATTTCTCAAAACATGAAAACACAGAATATATTATATTAATATAACTTTTTAATATTTCCAAAGGCTCGGACAAGGAAGAAGGGCCTTAAAAAACTGAATTGCTATATGTTAGACCACATTTCCATAACTTTTCAAAACTCATCGAACCCTCTGCTAGTAGGCCTAATTAATATAGGAGCGTATCGCCAAATCATTAGAGAAAAAAAAAAACATGGCATGAAGATGTAATTAATCAAACAACGGCCAAAGAATACCAACAATTTTAATTTAGGTTTCGATTCGTAATTACTAATGTGGTGGACTAAGCCTAGTTTGAAACTATAGTGACCATTTATTTTAGAAAGAAAGATAGACAAATTTGTTTCCATCTCCATGTTATTGTTAATACCAAGGCACTTTTCAATTAAAAATTCTGGCCTAGTATTCTTGCAAGGTCGTCACAGCTCCAGTTACAAAGGTCGTCACAGCTCCAGTTACAAACGGTGATACAAAGTGTCAATCATTTGACCAGTGAACAGCCCACTGGTAGGATAGTCCTTGAAACCGTCCGTAAAACACATTAATCACTCACATCAGTCATGCCGCTAATGGTTGAAAACCTCACTTTTTGGGGTTTTCAAACGTAACGCTATCCGGGGCTCCTGCGCCTAATGAAATCTTACACTAAGCAACCTGTGACAATTACACCATCAAGTAAACAGTAAAGAGCCTTTTATTTGACTGGAAAAAATGTCAACTGCCAACTTTTCATTTCTTTTGATCACAAAAAAGGAATACACACATGTCAAGATGATGATAGTTTACAATATTTAGTTCCTTCATCAAATGTAACATGGAGAAGAAGTCAACCAAAGTATGTAAAACTTTATTGTGATGAAATGAAAGATATGATTGAAGGAGAGGAAGTAAATATGTCATGTGACATCATCAAGAGATATAACATCATAACTAATGTCACAATAAGTTGGATCCAAGGAAAACACAACATTACACAGTTTCATAATGCAGAAACTAAGAATACTACAGTTAATCAGACTTTTGAAGGTTTTCATTCTGGAGAGGGAATATTTGTCTACTGTACTTCAATTAAATTTACCAATACCAATTATAGGATTACTTGCTACACATTGATATTAACTGTTCATCCCAAATTAAAGGTAGAAGTAAAAAGGTTATATGAAACACCTGAAGTTGATGTGAACCAAAATTGCTTCAAGTGCTATGCAGAAGGTGGATCTGGTGACAAGAGAATTTATGATTGGAGTTTGAGAGGAGAGGAATACCAGTATTACAATGAAACTGATGAAAGATGCTTTAGTAATTTACCAGCTGGTGACTACACTGTTAAGTGTCTGGTTAGTACTGATGTTCAGAACAGATCTGATGAGTCAGCATTCACAATTCAAGATACTAATACCAAGAAGCCTAAAATAACAATACTAATAGTAACAAGTAACATTATACTGATAGCTGTACTTGTGTGTGTTGTGTGTTTTTATGAACAACAAAAGAGAAAACATCAGAACACATCAGCACCAGTTGTGCACTTTCAAAGAAACATTGACACAATGAGTGCGGGAGACACATCTGATGTTCTGCAAATGAATGCAGAAGACGATCAGGTTCACTGTTCAGTTGATGACAGAACAGCAGAACAGGCTGAACAGTTGTATGTTAGCTCTGACACTGTGATTGAAAAGAAAAGGTTACAAAATGCAAGAAATGAGAACAGAGAGAAAGCAGAACAGACTGACTATGTTAGCTCAGACACTGTCATTGAAAAGAAGAGGTTACAAGATGCAAGAAATGAGAACAAAGAGACAGCAGAACAGACTGACTATGTTAGCTCTGACACTGTGATTGAAAACAAGAGGTTAAAAAATGCAAGAAATGAGAACAGAGAGAAAGCAGAACAGACTGACTATGTTAGCTCAGACACTGTGATTGAAAAGAAGAGATTACAAAATGCAAGAAATGAGGACAGAGAGACAGCAGAAGAGACTGACTATAATGTTAGCTCAGACACTGTAATTGAAAAGAAGAGATTACAAAATGCAAGAAATGAGAACAGAGAGAAAGCAGAACAGACTGACTATGTTAGCTCAGACACTGTCATTGAAAAGAAGAGGTTACAAGATGCAAGAAATGAGAAAAAAGAGACAGCAGAACAGACTGACTATGTTAGCTCTGACACTGTGATTGGAAAGAAGAGGTTACAAAATGCAAGAAATGAGAACAGAGAGACATCAGAACAGACTGACTATGTTAGCTCTGACACTGTGATTGAAAACAAGAGGTTACAAAATGCAAGAAATGAGAACAGAGAGACAGCAGAACAGACTGACTATGTTAGCTCTGACACTGTGATTGAAAACAAGAGGTTACAAAATGCAAGAAATGAGAACAGAGAGACATCAGAACAGACTGACTATGTTAGCTCTGACACTGTGATTGAAAACAAGAGGTTACAAAATGCAAGAAATGAGAACAGAGAGACAGCAGAACAGACTGACTATGTTAGCTCAGACACTGTGATTGAAAACAAGAGGTTACAAAATGCAAGAAATGAGAACAGAGAGACAGCAGAACAGACTGACTATGTTAGCTCTGACACTGTGAAGGAAAACAAGAGGTTACAAAATGCAAGAAATCAGAACAGAGAGACAGCAGAACAGACTGACTATGTTAGCTCTGACACTGTGATTGAAAACAAGAGGTTACAAAATGCAAGAAAAAAGAGTGGGTGGTGAGCATATATTATGAAACGCCAGATTAGTTTGTTTGATTGTTTGCGAATTGAATCTACAACATGAT